>NC_064624.1:78913668-79219560 GCF_023898315.1 Schistocerca nitens
CTTACACCTTCTAGAGCACGTTGGGTGGCACGGGATACATGCGGACGTGCATTGTCCTGTTGGAACAGCAAGTTCCCTTGCCGGTCTAGGAATGGTAGAACGATGGGTTCGATGACGGTTTGGATGTACCGTGCACTATTCAGTGTCCCCTCGACGATCACCAGTGGTGTACGGCCAGTGTAGGAGATCGCTCCCCACACCATGATGCCGGGTGTTGGCCCTGTGTGCCTCGGTCGTATGCAGTCCTGATTGTGGCGCTCACCTGCACGGCGCCAAACACGCATACGACCATCATTGGCACCAAGGCAGAAGCGACTCTCATCGCTGAAGACGACACGTCTCCATTCGTCCCTCCATTCACGCCTGTCGCGACACCACTGGAGGCGGGCTGCACGATGTTGGGGCGTGAGCGGAAGACGGCCTAACGGTGTGCGGGACCGTAGCCCAGCTTCATGGAGACGGTTGCGAATGGTCCTCGCCGATACCCCAGGAGCAACAGTGTCCCTAATTTGCTGGGAAGTGGCGGTGCGGTCCCCTACGGCACTACGTACGATCCTACGGTCTTGGCGTGCATCCGTGCGTCGCTGCGGTCCGGTCCCAGGTCGACGGGCACGTGCACCTTCCGCCGACCACTGGCGACAACATCGATGTACTGTGGAGACCTCACGCCCCACGTGTTGAGCAATTCGGCGGTACGTCCACCCGGCCTCCCGCATGCCCACTATACGCCCTCGCTCAAAGTCCGTCAACTGCACATACGGTTCACGTCCACGCTGTCGCGGCATGCTACCAGTGTTAAAGACTGCGATGGAGCTCCGTATGCCACGGCAAACTGGCTGACACTGACGGCGGCGGTGCACAAATGCTGCGCAGCTAGCGCCATTCGTCGGTCAACACCGCGGTTCCTGGTGTGTCCGCTGTGCCGTGCGTGTGATCATTGCTTGTACAGCCCTCTCGCAGTGTCCGGAGCAAGTATGGTGGGTCTGACACACCGGTGTCAATGTGTTCTTTTTTCCATTTCCAGGAGTGTAGTAACCGTGGTGCCAAATCTTACACGCGCGTGTTGTTGCAGTCATTTTGTGTCACATTTGAACGTGCGCATCTTTTAAATTCGCTTTCATAAGCTTGTTCTCGTTCCGTGTGGTATTTTTATCAGAGCAGATGATTGCCACGTAACCTAAGTTGTCAGTAACACACAAGACGCTGCCACTGCACTGCTGTTCCAGCCCGGAAGTTGATGTCCTTTCCCTCTGCATGCAAGCCTTGTAAGCCGTGTATATTTCTATTGTCTATTGTCAAACCACAATTTATGAAAGATGTTTATATTTCATTAATAGGATTAAGTAGGAATAATTAATATTGGTCATTTTGGAAATTATTGTGGTAGCAGTGAATGTCTGCACCAAAGTATTGTTGGCAAGAGAGACCGGGCATTGATATAATTTTAAAAAGGGCGGGAGAGACCGCGTGTGGATACATTTTAAGGAAAGAGCGGGGAAGACCGCGCATTGATACATTTTGTAATGGTAGCAGGGATTGTCTGCACCAGAAAGCATTGTTGGCAGGAGACAACGCACTTTAGCGTTCGTAAGAAGTCAGTAGTAAGCGAGAAGTGAAGCGAGTCGGTAGCAGGTCTGAAGCGAGAGGTTGAGAGGAGCGGTGCGCCTGCCAGCCACCAGCTATGATTCACAAGAGATTATAATCGGATGTACAGAGACACCAACTAACTATTATCATAAGAGGAATTAATGTTATTGAATTATTTTTTTGAGAAACTGAAGACTACCGAAGGTATGTTTGCGCAATGCTAGTTGTAAGATTATTGTAAAAAGTAAGTCCCATTTGAACGTCTGTAAAATCATTTCATTCGGAATATAATTAATTTTTGCCAGCAATATTGCATTACTGACTATAATCCATCCCAAAAACCATCAACGTAAAACTTTGCAAAATTTTATTGTTGTCAAGAAAACGTGTAACTATGAATTACGTAACTTCAGTCAAATTAATTAAAGAATAACGTCAGCTTTGCTAATAAATACAGCCACTTATTATGACAGCCCACCAGCAGCTAATAGAGTATAGTAAAGCAGAGTAAGTATATTCATGTCGCAGTTGGATGTAGCAGTCAGATGGCGATCCAGTAACAGTAAAAAAAAGGTAAGGAACAGTTTTGGGTTATTGCAGGTAATGACTGAGGGCCACGACGACGACACATTCTATGTTTCGTCGAAATAATCAGAAAATAACTTTTAATAAGCGGCATTTAATTTGTATACGAAGACTGAGAAAGAGAATTAATTTCAAAGGGAAGATGTCATTTGTTATTATTAAGCAAGAGATAGAAATGGTAAGGGAAGGTTTCATAGGTTGTTGTAGAAGGGAAGGTTGCGTAGCAAAAGAGATATAGTGGAGACGGGCAGGTTTCAACCTCTCACAAGTAAATACAATCTGTACAAGACTTAATGACGCTTGTCGCCCTAGTTCCATTCTGCAGAAGTGGGAAGATGGCTCTGAGCACTATGGGACTTAACTTCTTTTTGGTCATCAGTCCCCTAGAACTTAGAACTACTTAAACCTCACTAGCCTAAGGACATCACACACATCCATGTCCGAGGCAGGATTCGAACCTGCGACCGTAGCGGTCGCGCGGTTCCAGACTGTAGCGCCTAGAACCGCTCGGCCACTACGGCCGGCGCAGAAGTGGGAAGAGATCGATAGACATCGTGTTGCTTCTCACTTCTGCAACTCTTAAGTTCGTATTCATTATTATAAACAAGTACCAGATATGAACGTGAGCGAATTTCTGTGATTCTGTGAATTTCTGTGTGTTTGGCTTTGAGCATGCGGTACCCGTACACCCGAGTTTTGATGCTTCCCCATTACAAGCAAATGTTGCACGATGATGCGGTAGGTATAGTGCAGGACATTTACCAGTTCTTGAATACAACGACGCGGACCATTCTGCCTTTAAACGATAATCATCAAAAATATGGTTCAAATGGCTCTGAGCACTATGGGACTTAACATCTATGGTCATCAGTCCCCTGGAACTTAGAACTACTTAAACCTAACTAACCTAAGGACAGCACACAACACCCAGCCATCACGAGGCAGAGAAAATCCCTGACCCCGCCGGGAATCGAACTCGGGAACCCGGGCGTGGGAAGCGAGAACGCTACCGCACGACCACGAGATGCGGGCCGATAATCATCAATTCCCGAAGGTCTTCCTGAAGGTTGAGAATCACTAATGTTAAAGCGATCCTACTTAAAACGACGTAAACCATTTTCTGGCCGTTTTCTGTCCAATGGCGTTATCCCCATACATGGGCAAACGCTTCTGATTGCCTCCGCTTGTAAGTGGGCTGCTGCTGTGTTGGCAGCGTTGTGTAGCGCTTTGCATTGGATCTCTGACTGCGCTTACTTTGTAACAGACTCTGTGGTTGGTCAGATTCGTTGTTGGAAGTTAATCGCCAGTAGTGTTGGGCAGTTGGAAGTTAGTCGCCAGCAGTGAGGGAAGTACTGTTGGGCAGTTGGAGGTGGACAGCCAGCAGCGGTGGGTGTTAGGTGAGTGAAGTTAGCATAGATGGAGGTTAGAGGTCTGAAGTGTTAGCGTAGGCTAACGATCTGGAAGTATCCGACTCGGAGACTGAAAATTATTCATGATTATACGGGGTGGTCCATTCATCGTGACTGGGCCAAATATGTCACAAAATAAGCGTCAAACGAAAAAACAACAAAGTACGAAACTTGTCTAGCTTGAAGGGGCGAATCAGAGGGCGCTATGGTTGGCCCGCTAGGTGGCGCTGCCATAGGTCAAATGGATATCAACTGCGTTTTTTTTAAATAGGGACACCCATTCTTTATTACATATTCGTGTAGTACATAAAGAAATATGAATGTTTTAGTTGGGCCACTTTTTTCACTTTTTGATAGATGGCGCTGTAATAGTCACAAACGTATAAGTACGCGGTATCACGTAACATTCCGCCAGTGCGGACGGTATTTGCTTCGTGATACAAAAAATTGTTAAAATGGCTCTGAGCACTATGGGACTTAACATCTGAGGTCATCAGTCCCCTAGAACTTAGAACTACTTAAACCTAACTAACCTAAGGACAGCACACAACACCCAGTCATCACAAGGCAGAGAAAATCCCTGACCCCGCCGGGAATCGAACCCGGGAACCCGGGCGTGGGAAGCGAGAACGCTACCGCACGACCACGAGATGCGGACGCTTCCTGATACATTACCCGTGTTAAAATGGACCGTTTACCAATTGCGGAAAAGGTCGATATCGTGTTGATGTATGACGATTGTGGTCAAAATGCCCAACGGGCGTGTGCTATGTATGCTGCTCGGTATTCTGGACGACATCATCCAAGTGTCCGGACCGTTCGCCGGATAGTTACGTTATTTAAGGGAACAGGAAGTGTTCAGCCGCATGTGAAACGTCAACCACGACCTGCAACAAATGACGATGCCCAAATAGCTGCTGTCGCGGCTAATCCCCACATCAGTAGCAGACAAATTGGGCGAGAATCGGGAATCTCAGAAACGTCGCTGTCGAGAATACTACATCAACATCGATTGCACCCGTACCATATTTCTATGCACCAGGAATTGCATGGCGACGACTTTGAACGTCGTGTACAGTTCTACCATTCGGCACAAGAGAAATTACGGGCCTATGACAGATTTTCTGCACGCGTTCTATTTAGCGACGAAGCGTCATTCACCAACAGCGGTAACGTAAACCGGCATAATATGCACTGTTGGGCAACGGAAAATCTACGATGGCTGCGACAAGTGGAACATCAGGGACCTTGGTGGGTTAACGTATGTGTAGCATTACGGGAGGAAGGATAATTGGCCCCCATTTTATCGATGGCAATCTAAATGGTGCAATGTATGCTGATTTCCTACGTAATGTTCTACCGATGTTACTACAAGATGTTTCACTGCATGACAGGATGGCGATGTACTTCCAACATGATGGATGTCCGGCACATAGCTCGCGAGCGGTTGAAGCGGTACTGAATAGCATATTTGATGACAGGTGGATTGGTCGTTGAAGCACCGTACCATGGTCCGCACGTTCACTGGATCTGACGTCCCCGGATTTCTTTCTGTGGGGAAAGTTGAACGATATTTGCTATCGTGATCCACCGACAACGCCTGACAACATGCGTCAGCGCATTGTCAATGCATGTGCGAACATTACGGAAGGCGAACTACTCGCTGTTGAGAGGAATGTCGTTACACCTACTGCCAAATTCATTGAGGTTGACGGACATCATTTTGAGCATTAATTGCATTAATGTGGTATTTACAGGTAATCACGCTGTAACAGCATGCTCTCTCACAAATGATAAGTTCACAAAAGGTAGATGTATCACATTGGAACAATCGAAATAAAATGTTCAAGCGTACCTATGTTCTGTATTTTAATTTAAAAAACCTACCTGTTACCAACTGTTCGTCTAAAATTGTGAGCCATATGTTTGTGACTATTACAGCGCCATCCACCACAAAGCGACAAAAGTGGTCGAACTAAAACATTCATATTTCTTTACGTAGTACAAGAATATGTAATAAAAATGGGGTTCATATTTTTAAAAAAACGCAGTTGATATCCGTTTGACGTATGGCAGCGCCATCTAGCGGGCCTACCATAGCTCCATCTGGTTTCCCCCATCAAGCTAGACGAGTTTCGTTCTTTGTAGTTTTTTCATTTGACGCTTATTTCGTGAGATATTTGGCCCGGTCACCATCAATATACCACCCTGCATATCTTTGTAGTGGATGTCAACGACTATTTATATTCGTGTTTGAAGTGGATGTCACATTATTAATGTAAAAAATACATTATTTGGTTTGCAACAAAATATTTCCTTTGCTAACCACGTGCCTATTAGTAGTCAGTGGCTTTAGTAGTTACAATATTTTATTTAGCTGGTAATACTGACGCTCGCTGTATTACAGTAGTTCGGGCAATGAAATTTTTGTGAGGTAAGTGCTTAATGAAATGTGTAGGTTATTGTTAAGATTTCTTTTTAGTCAGGACCATTTTTTTTTAATGAATTACTTGAAATCAGGTTGTAGTTTTTTTGAGCGCTCAGATTGCGTTGCGCTAGAATATTGTGGGTCAGTGTTGAGATGATAAGAAAAAGTAAAGAGAAAGTAGGGTTAGTACGTTTAGTTTTACTCAGCTGTTTCAGAAACAAATAACGTGGAAGTTTCATCTTCTCAGTCATTCTGCAATTTAAGTACAGACACGCTCATTTAAATAAATCTACATCTATACTCCACAAGCCACCTGACGGTGTGTAGCGGAGGGTACTTTGAGTACCTATATCGGGTCTCCCTTCTATTCCAGTCTCGTATTGTTCGTGGAAATAAAGATGGTCGGTATGCCTCTGTGTGGGCTCTAATCTCTCTGATTTTATCCTCATAGCCTCTTCGCGAGATATACGTAGGAGGGAGCAATATACTGCTTGACTCCTCGGTGCAGGTATGTTCTCGAAACTTCAACAAAATCCCGTACCGAGCTACTGAGCGTCTCTCCTGCAGAGTCTTCCACTGGAGTTTATCTATCATCTCCGTAACGCTTTCGCGATTACTAAATGATCCTGTAACGAAGCGCGCTGCTCTCCGTCGGTAGTTCTCTATCTCCTCTATCAACCCTATCTGGTACGGATCCCACACTGCTGAGCAGTATTCAAGCAATGGGCGAACAAGTGTACTGTAACCTACTTCCTTTGTTTTCGGATTGCATTTTCTTAGGATTCTTCCAATGAATCTCAGTCTGGCTATGCTTTACCGACGATGAACTTCATATGATCATTCCATTTTAAATCACTCTTAATGCCCACTCCCAGATAATTTATGGAATTAACTGCTTCCAGTTTCTGACCTCCTATATTGTAGCTAAACGGTAAAGGATATTTCTTTCTATGTATTCGCAGCACCTTGTCTACATTGAGATTCAATTGCCATTCTGCGGCTGGTCCCGGCGGAGGTTCGAGTCCTCCCTCGGGCATGGGTGTGTGTGTGTTTGTCCTTAGGATAATTTAGGTTAAGTAGTGTGTAAGGGACTGATGACCTTAGCAGTTAAGTCCCATAAGATTTCACACACATTTGAACATTTTTGAATTGCCATTCCCTGCACCATGCGTCATTTCGTTGCAGATCCTCCTCCATTTCAGTACAATTTTCCATTGTTACAATCTCTCGATGTACCACAGCATCATCCGCAAAAAGCCTCAGTGAAGTTCCGATGTTATCTACAAGGTCATTTATGTATATGTAAAGAAAAAAGTTTCACGCTGCTGTCGCTCCTGTATTGAACTCAATCAAAAGAATAGGTTGCAAATCTTCCGTTTTCGGCATTTGGCACTGCATTATTTCCGTTTTCTGCATTTCGCAGCCCACTTTATAGCACGCAGCCCACTTTCAAGCATCCACAGCTCCACTGACTATCTCCACATGACAAAATAACGGCATTTAAAGTTAAATAGCAACAGTGAACTAGAAATAGGAAATAGCAATTGATAAATTGCTGCAGAACAAAGTGGCAATTATATCAAAACGTTAGAATCAGTCAAAATCTAAATGCAGCAGCCCATTACAAACAGTACTGTAAGGTGCTTAAAAAAGTTATTAGGAAGGCAAAAAGTATGTGGTATGCAGATAGAATAGCTAAGTCTCAGGATAAAATTAAAACCATATGGTCAGTTCTAAAGGAAGTGGCTGGTCTGCAGAGACAGGTCGAGGATATAGAATCAGTGCGTAGTGGGAATGTCCGTGTTACTGATAAGTCGCATATATGTACAGTATTTAATAATCACTTTCTGAATATAGCAGGTGAACTAAATAGAAAGCTAGTCCCAACAGGGAATCATATGGCGCTCGTAGAAGAAAGTGTTCCGAGACTGTTACCTGAAATGCTCCTCCATGAAACTGACAAGAGGGAGATTGAGTTAATAATTAAATCACTCTCATGGATATGACGGGGTATCTAGCAGAATACTGAAGTATTGTTCTATGTATGTTAGCCCAGTACTTAGCCATATCTGTAACTTTTCCTTTAGGAGTGGTCGGTTTCCTGACCGATTAAAGAACACGGTAGTGAAGCCGCTTTATAAAAAGGGAGACAGGGATAATGTTGACAATTTTAGACCTATTTCTATGCCATCGTTGTTTGCTAAAGTTATCGAGAAGGTTGTATATGCAAGGTTACTGGAGCATTTAAATTCACATAATTTGCTGTCAAATGTACAGTTTGGTTTTAGAAATGGTTTAACAACTGAAAATGCTATATTCTCTTTTCTCTGTGAGGTTTTGGACGGATTAAATAAAAGGTTGCGAAAGCTAGGTGTTTTCTTTGAGTTAACGAAGGCTTTTGA
This sequence comes from Schistocerca nitens, assembly GCF_023898315.1. NCBI lineage: Eukaryota > Metazoa > Arthropoda > Insecta > Orthoptera > Acrididae > Schistocerca > Schistocerca nitens. The sequence goes on from NC_064624.1 coordinate 78,922,080, forward strand.
CTGTGTTGACCACAAAACATTAGTGCAGAAGTTGGACCATTATGGAGTAAGGGGAGTAGCTTACAATTGGTTCGCCTCTTACTTTAAGAACAGAAAGCAGAAGGTAATTCTCCGCAATATTGAGAGTGGTAGTGATGTTCAGTCCCAATGGGGCACTGTTAAGTGGGGCGTTCCCCAAGGGTCGGTGCTGGGGCCACTGCTTTTTCTTATTTACATAAATGATATGCCTTCTAGTATTACAGGTGATACAAAAATATTTCTGTTTGCTGATGACACCGGCTTGATAGCGAAGGATCTTGTATGTAATATTGAAGCAGTAACAAATAATGTAGTTCATGAAATAAGTTCGTGGCTTGTGGAAAATAATTTTATGCTAAATCACAGTAAGACTCAGTTTTTACAGTCTCTAACTCACAATTCAACAAGAACTGATATTTTGATCAGACAGAATGGGCATATTATAAGCGAGACAGAACAGTTCAAGTTCCTAGGCGTTCGGACAGATAGTAAGCTGTTGTGGAAAGCCCATGTTCAGGATCTTGTTCAGGAACTAAATGCTGCTTTATTTACCATTAGAACAGTATCTGAAATAAGTGACATTTCAACCCGAAAGGTAGTCATACGCTTATGTCATATGGTATTATTTTTTGGGGTAATTCTTCTGATTCCAAAAGGGTATTTTTGGCTCAAAAACGGGTTGCTCGAGCTATATGTGGTGTAAGTTCGAGAACCTCTTGTCGACCCCTATTCAATAGTCTGGGAATTCTGACATTGCCCTCACAGTATATATTTTCTTTAATGTCCTTTGTTGTCAGCAATATTAGCTTATTCCCAAGAGTTAGTAGCTTTCACTCAGTTAATACTTGGCAGAAATCAAATCTGCATATGGAATGCACTTCCTTGACTCTTGTCCAGAAAGGAGTGCCCTATTCTGCTGCATCCATTTTCAATAAGCTACCACAAGAACTCAAAAATATTAGCAGTAGCCCAAACGCTTTTAAGTCTAAACTGAAGAGTTTCCTCATGGCTCACTCCTTCTATTCTGTCGAGGACCTCCTGGAAGCGCTGAAAAATTAAGCGGGTTCCAGTGTTACATTGTTGATTTTCTTTATTTGTCGCCTGAATACGTTTCTTGTATTTCATTTTATCTGTTTCTACTGTCGTGTTATAATTTCATGTATTGACTCGTTCCATGAACCATGGAGACTTCTCCTTAATTTGGTCCCACGGAACAATAAATAAATAAATAAAAATAAATAAATAAACCCACAGCAACCGGAATACCAACATGGGAAACCAAAATCACTAAGAACATATGCAGCAACCTAATACTCGCATGATTACGTACGAAATAGACAAAGTTGCAACAAAGTGGTTCAGTAAAAGAAAAGTGGAGCGAGACCAGTAGTAGGAGAGATATAGAGTAAGGAAGGAATGTTACGGGCGGAATGTAGGGAATGTGGTAGGCGCAACCTCCTGCCCACGACCGCATTGACAGAGGAGAGCAGGCGTGTCAGAAGCCAGTGGAATATATGAAGCTGATTCAGCAGGGACAACTCGCAGACCGGTTGCCGCACGAGATCGGGGGAAGGGGTATCCGCTCGCTCTAAAGCCGGCGACTCCTTCTCTGACAGACCTGACTAACTGTCCGCTCCTTCTGGATCACATTACCATCAAGTGGCGTGGGTGCTGTGACAGCTACAAGACTCGTTAATGCAACAGCTGCACGCGTAGGAATACTGTGGAGCCACGTACCTGATCTGTATCTACTGGGAAAAAAGGGCACACACACACACACACACACACACACACACACACACACACACACGCACAGTTGCACGCGTGTACCGTATATAGTAGTTGGCAATGGGTGGAGGAAGAGTTCTGGAAAATAAATTGTGGTGCGATACCTGACGTAAGAGAAACATAGAAACATACTGTAGAAAAAGAAACTTACAGACAGAATTATGTTGTCGTTGTTGTGGTCTTCAGTCCAAAGACTGGTTTGAGGCAGCTTTCCACGCTACTCTATCCTACTCTATCTTCATCTCCGAGTGACTACAGTAACTTACATACTTCTGTATCTGCTTAGTGTATTCAACCCTTGGTCTCCTTCTACCATTTTTACCCTCCACGCTGCCCTCCAATGCTACATTTGTGATCCCTTGATGCCTCAGAACATGTCCTACCAACCGGTCCCTTCTTCTTGTCAAGTTGTGCCACAAACTCCTCTTCTCCCCAATACTATTCAACACCTCCTCATTAGTTACGAGATCTACACATCTAACCTTCAGCATTCTTCTGTAGCACCACATTTCGAAAGCTTCTATTCTCTTCTTGTCCAAACTAATTATCGTCCATGTTTCACTTCCATACATGGCTACACTCCATACAAATACTTCCAGAAACGACTTCCTGACACTTAAATCTATACTCGATGTTAACAAATTTCTCTTCTTCAGAAACGCTTTCCTTGCCATCGCCAGTCTACATGGTATATCCGCTCTACTTTGACCATCATCAGTTATTTTGCTTCCCAAAGAACAGAACACATCTGTTAGTTTAAGTGTCTCATTTTCTAATCTAATTCCCTAAGCCACACCCGACTTAATTCGACTACATTCCCTTATCTTCTTTTTGCTTCTGTTGACGTCCATCTTATATGCTCCTTTCAAAACACTGTCCGTTCCAGCTCCTTTACTGCCTCTAACAGAATTCCAATGTCGTCGGCAAACATCAAATTTTTTATTTCTTCTCCATCCATTTTAATTCCCACTCCAAATTTTGTTTCCTTTGTTGCTTGCTCAATATACAGACTGAATGCCATCGGTGATAGGCTACAACCCTGTCTCACTCCCTTCCCAACCAGAGCTTTCCTTTCATGCTCTTCGACTCTTATAACGGCCGTTTGGTCTCCGTACAAATTGTGAATAGCCTTTCGTTCCCTGTATTTTACCCCAGCCACCTTCAGAATTTGAAAGAGAGTATTCGAGTCAATATTGTCAAAAGCTTTCTCCAAGATTACTAATGCCAAAAACGTAGGTTTGCTTTCCTTAGCCTGTCTTGTAAGGTAAGTCGTAGGATCTGTATTGCTTCACGTGTTCAAACATTTCTACGGAATCCAATCTGATCTTCCCCGAGGTCGGCTTCTACCAGTTTTCCCATTCGTCTGTAAAGAATTCGTGTTAGTATTTTGCAGCCGTGACTTATTAAACTGATAGTTGGATAATTTTTACGTGTGTCAACGCCTGCTTTCTTTGGGACTGGAATTATTATAATCCTCTTTAAGTCTGAGAGTATTTCGGCTGTCTCATACATCTGACAGAAATATATGTATATATAGGCCTTCGACACGAGTGCGGGAAAAGATATGCTGATGTTCTTCTTTGAGCGAGATGGGCTCCTTGCTGCATCACGGCACAACAGTGAATGCCCAGCGTTACTCGCAAACCTTGACCACTCTTCGCCAAGTGATCAAATCAAAACGACCAGGCAACCTCACCCATGGCGTCATTCTGCTCCACGATATACAGCCAACACAGTCGCGGCACTCCTGCAGAAATTCAAATGGGAGGTTCTCGGCCACCATCCATACAGTTCGGACCTCTCCCCCTGTATTACGCCATTTTTGGTCCCCTTAAAAAGGCTCTGAGGGGCAAACGATTCACCTCGGACGACGACGCCCAGCTGTACGTGCGGAACTAGTTGACATCGCAGCCCCGGGAATCTTATGAGGCAGCCATTCACAGCCTTGTCTCACAGTGGGACAAGTCTCAAATGGTTCAAATGGCTCTGAGCACTATGGGACTCAACTGCTGAGGACATAAGTCCCCTAGAACTTAGAACTACTTAAACCTAACTAACCTAAGGACAGCACACACATCCATGCCCGAGGCAGGATTCGAACCTGCGACCGTAGCGGTCGCGCGGTTCCAGACTGTAGCGCCAGAACCGCTCGGCCACCAGCGGTCGGCTGGGACAAGTCTCTCAACAGTCAGGGTCAATACTTCTAACATACAAGTCCAACACATTTCTTTTTGAACGCCCCTTATTCTACAATTGTAACTACCACATACTACATTTATTATATGTATACGAAAACCGTATGTAAATAAAAAAACTGGCTTCAGTTAGTTGCATAGACGGGACATACACTACTGGTTATTAAAATTGCTACACCACGAAGATGACGTGCTACAGACACGAAATTTAACCGACAGGAAGAAGATGCTGTGATATGCAAATGATTTGCTTTTCAGAGCATTCACACAAGGTTGGCGCCGGTGGCGACACCTACAAGATGCTGACATGAGGAAAGTTTCCAACCGATTTCTCATACACAAACAGCAGCTGACCGGCGTTGCCTGGTGAAACGTTGTTGTGATGCCTCGTGTAACGAGGAGAAATGCGTACCATCACGTTTCCAACTTTGATAAAGGTCGGATTGTAGCCTATCGCGATTGCGGTTTATCGTATCGCGACATTGCTGCTCGCGTCGGTCGTGATCCAATGACTGTTAGCAGAATATGGAATCGGTGGGTTCAGGAGGGTAATACGGAACGCCGTGCTGGATCCCAACGGCCTCGTATCACTAGCAGTCGAGATGACAGTCATCTTATCCGCATGGCTGTAACGGATCGCGCAGCCACGTCTCGATCCCTGAGTCAACAGATGGGGACGTTTGCAAGACAACAACCATCTGCACGAACAGTTCGGCGACGTTTGCACGGACTATCAACTTCTGAGGTCATCAATCGCCTAGAACAGAACTAATTCAACATAACTAACCTAAGGACATCACACACATCCACGCCCGAGGCAGGATTCGAACCTGCGACCGTAGCGGTCGCTCGGTTCCAGACTGTAGCGCCTAGAACCGTTCGGCCACCCTGGCCGGCGCTGCATCACAGACACGAACGTGTGCGATGGTGTACTCAATGACGAACCTGGCTGCACGAATGGCAAAACCTCATTTCTTCGGATGAATCCAGGTTCTGTTTACAGCATCACGATGGTCGCATCCGTGTTTGGTGACATCGCAGTGAACGCACGTTGGAAGCATGTATTCGTCATCGCCATACTGGCGTATCACCCGGCGTGATGGTATGGGGTGCCACTGGTTACACGTCTCGGTCACCTCTTGTTCGCACTGACGGCACTTTGAACAGTGGACGTTACATTTCAGATGTGTTACGACCCGTGGCTCTACCCTTGATTCGATCCCTGCGAAACCCTACATTTCAGCAGGATAATGCACAACTGCATGTTGCAGGTCCTGTACGGGCGTTTCTGGATACAGAAAATGTTCGACTGCTGCCCTGGCCAGCACATTCTCCAGATCTCTCACCAATTGAAAACGTCTGGTGAATGGTGGCCGAGCAACTAGCTCGTCACAATACGCCAGTCACTACTGTTGATGAACTGTGGTATCGTGCTGAAGCTGCATGGGCAGCTGTACCTGTACACGCCATCCAAGCTCTGTTTGACTCAATGCCCAGGCGTACCAAGTCCGTTATTACGGCCAGAGGTGGTTGTTCTGGGTACTGATTCCTCAGGATCTATGCAGCCAAACTGCGTGAAAATGTAATCACATGTGAGTTCTGGTTTAATATATTTGTCCAATGAATAGGCTTTTATCATCTGCATTTCTTCTTGGTGTAGCAATTTGAATGGCCGGTCGTGTAATTCAACCAAAAGTGTTTGTGTTTCGGCTGGAAGTTGTTGCACTCCTCTGGGTTGTATGTATATTGTACACGTTGGTTATCGCAAATTACATGCGTCTTCACTATTGTTAAGGTTGTTCCACAGAAACTAGGATGCTCGTTGTAACGAACCGAATAAATGATAATTGCTCCGTAACGGACTCCTGGAGGGGATGGGTTCCTTAAGCTAAATCCTCAGGTGTCCCTGAACAACCTCTGAAAGCTTAAAGTTGGAGTTCTCGTTCATCTTTTATACACACATAGGCCACCATAGGGGAAGTCGTTGGAGAAATCACAAACTCATTCGAAATTCACACACAGGATTGGTTGGTCGGTTGATTTTGGCGAGGGACCAAACGGCGAGGTCATCGGTCCCGCCGGTTTGGCGAAGGATGGAGAAGGAATTCGGCCGTGCCCTTCCAAATGAAGCATCCCGGCATTTGCATGAAGCGATTTAGGGAAATCATGGAAAACCTAAATCAGGATTACCGGTCGCTGGTTTGAAACGTCGTCCTCCCGAATACCAGTCCGGTGTGCCAATCACTGAGCTTAGGTAACACACAGGAGTCCTTCAAGAAGATGGCTGATCGGCACTCGTGTGGAACATAGTATTCGCCAAAGTAATGAGACAACTGGCACAGCATATCAGAGACATCCAAACTGGAAAGCAGGAAGGGGCTTTTCCATATCATTTGGCTCTACTAACGAACAACGAAGAGGAAGTTAAACTAGAACTAGAAAAACTACGTGAAGTCTATCATAAGAGCGAACTCCAGAGTTCCTATAAAAACTCAGTATATGGATACCAAATCAACCGGAATGCTCACACTGGAAACACAGTATGGAATAATCTCACAGTTGAAGTTCGTAGGAGAAACCCTTCCAACGCCAGTGAGCGGGGTGCCACAGATGTTAGCACACTGGACTCGCATTCTGGAGGACGACGGTTGAAACTCGCGTCCGGCCATCCTGATTATGTTTTCATGATTTCCCGAACTCGCCCCAGGCAGATGTCGGGTTGGCTTCTTTGAAACTGCACGGCCGATTTCCTTCCCCATCCTTACACCACACCGAGCTTATGTTCCGTCTCCAACGACGTCGATGTCAACGGGACGATAAACCCTAATCGTCCTTCCTTCCAAACCACAGTGCTGGACACAATCTCCAGCAGAGAAACAATGTTTCTACTGCAAAAGGCTGAAGTTCACATGTTCTCGTTAAGGACAATAACCGAAAATAGTAATAATAATAATAATAATAATAATAATAATAATAATAATAATAATAACCACTTCTAGAACCCTTTAGATCACATAACATCAACAGACACGAAGAAAATAAATTGGAAAAAGAAAACACTACATGGCAAGCACCCGTATCACACATCCACACAGCCACACATCGATCAAGACGCATCCAACACATGGCTAAGAAAAGGCAATATATACAGTGAGACGGAAGGATTCATGATTGCAATACAGGATCAAACAATAAACACGAGATATTATAGCAAGCATATTATTAAAGATCCCAATACCACAACAGATAGATGCAGACTTTGCGAACAACAAATAGAAACAGTAGATCACATCACAAGCGGATGTACAATACTAGCAAATACAGAATACCACAGAAGACATGACAATGTAGCAAAAATAATACATCAACAGCTTGCCTTACAACATAAACTTATAAAACAACACGTTCCCACATACAAGTATGCACCACAAAGTGTACTGGAGAATGATGAATTCAAATTATACTGGAACAGAACCATTATAACAGATAAAACAACACCACATAACAAACCTGACATCATACTCACCAATAAAAAGAAGAAATTAACACAACTAATCGAAATATCCATACCCAATACAACAAATATACAGAAGAAAATAGGAGAAAAAATTGAAAAATACATCCAACTGGCTGAGGAAGTCAAGGACATGTGGCATCAGGATAAAGTTGACATTATACCAATTATACTATCAACTACAGGACTCATACCACACAATATCCACCAGTACATCAATGCAATACAGCTACATCCAAACTTATATATACAACTACAGAAATCAGTAATTATTGATACATGTTCAATTACCCGAAAGTTCCTAAATGCAATATAACACATACCACACAGTTAAAAGGAACTGACACCTGATCAAGGTCCGCATCACTTTCCATTTTTAACCAGACTTAACGTCTGAGAAAGTAAAGAATAACAATAATAATAATAATAATAATAATAATAATAATAATAATAATGACCCCCGTGGAGGCCCGGGAAAAGAATAGGCCTCCGGTATGTTCTGCCAGTCGTAAAAGGCGACGAAAAGAACAAACCACTAATAGGGCTAACCCCCCTTTTAGTGTGATTACTTGGTTCAGGACAGAACTAAAGAAGCCTCGGAAAAGCGCAGTCATGGTCGGGGACGACGCTTGAACCCTATGCCCGCCCACAATGGTAACGACACTGCTAGCCAACTGGAAAATGATTTAAATCCAAATAGAGGTGTTTTGCAGGATATGCTTCCTGCAACCACCCTAGAAGGAAAACAAAGACAGAGGATGAGATGGTCAGATGAAGTTAATCGACACCTCATGTTCTGTTATTACCAAGCAACAAACCTAGGAACCAACACAACTGGATACAGATCACAAGTACACACAACATTTATTACCAGATACCCAGAATTAAAATTTTTAACAGAACAACGACTAGCTGATCAGATCCGTGTAATAATCAAAAATAACAGGATACCCCAGTCAGAATTAGAAAACATCAAACAACAAGTACAACAAATACTAGAACAAAATAATGTGCAATCAGAAGAAGAAGAAGAAAATACAGTAATGGACTCAAACATCCCAGAGCAAACAAACAAAGAACAACACACATCAATTAAACAATCAGAGGAAAACGACATCTTAAGACAGCCACCACAACAAGCACAAATAGAACACGAAGTGACACACATGTTAGATATAGAAGAGAAATTTCAGCTGACATATATAGAATACAAAGACACAAATACAGACATTAGACCATTCTTGCATAGACCACCAAATAACCCACAAGTCGAAACAACAATAACAACTATCAACACAATCATACACAACAAAATAAATGAAAATACAACAATGGAAGAGTTACAACTACTGGTTTATGTAGGAGCACTCACTACACTAAATATACACACTAGGCAGAGATCAGAACCAACCAACACACAGAAGAAACCCACAAAACCAGCATGGCAACACAGGCTACAGATCAGAATAGAAAAACTGAGAAAAGACATCGGACAGCTAACACAATTTATAAGAAATGAAATATCAGACAAAAAACGAAAAAGGTTAGGTAAAATCTCACAACAAGAAGCAATGGAGCAATTAGATGAAAAGAAGCAGAAGTTACAAGCATTGGCCAAACGACTTAGAAGATACAAAAAAAGTGAAAACAGAAGGAAACAAAACCAAACATTCAACACAAACCAAAAGAAATTTTACCAGACAATAGATAACACACACATTAAAATAGACAATCCACCAAACATAACAGACATGGAACACTTCTGGAGCAACATATGGTCAAACCCGGTACAACATAACAGGCATGCACGGTGGATACAAGCAGAAACAGACTCATACAAGATGATACCACAAATGCCTGAAGTGATAATTTTGCAACATGAAGTCACCCGAGCAATTAATTCTACGCACAATTGGAAAGCCCCTGGAAATGATAAAATAGCAAATTTCTGGCTAAAGAAGTTCACCTCAACACATTCACATCTAACTAAATTATTTAACAGTTACATTGCAGACCCATACACATTCCCTGATACACTTACACATGGAATAACCTATCTGAAACCTAAAGATCAAGCAGACACAGCAAACCCAGCTAAATATCGCCCCATAACATGCCTACCAACAATCTACAAAATATTAACTTGAGTCATTACACAGAAATTAATGACACATACAACACAGAACAAAATTATAAATGAAGAACAAAAAGGCTGTTGCAAAGGAGCACAAGGATGTAAAGAGCAACTGATAATAGATGCAGAGGTGACATATCAAGCTAAAACTAAACAAAGGTCACTACACTACGCATACATTGATTACCAAAAAGCTTTTGATAGTGTACCCCACTCATGGTTACTACAGATATTGGAAATATACAAAGTAGATCCTAAATTGATGCAGTTCCTAAACATAGTTATGAAAAACTGGAAAACCACACTTAATATCCAAACAAACTCTAATAATATCACATCACAGCCAATACAGATTAAGCGTGGAATATACCAAGGAGACTCATTAAGTCCTTTCTGGTTCTGCCTTGCTCTGAACCCACTATCCAACATGCTAAACAATACAAATTATGGATACAATATTACTGGAACATACCCACACAAAATCACACATTTGCTATACATGGATGATCTAAAACTACTGGCAGCAACCAATCAACAACTCAACCAATTACTAAAGATAACAGAAGTATTCAGCAATGATATAAGTATGGCTTTTGGAACAGACAAATGTAAGAAAAATAGCATAGTCAAGGGAAAACACACTAAACAAGAAGATTACATATTGGATAACCACAGCGACTGCATAGAAGCGATGGAAAAAACGGATGCCTATAAATATCTAGGATACAGACAAAAAATAGGAATAGATAATACAAATATTAAAGAAGAACTAAAAGAAAAATATAGACAAAGACTAACAAAAATACTGAAAACAGAACTGACAGCAAGAAACAAGACGAAAGCTATAAATACTTATGCCATACCAATATTGACCTACTCATTTGGAGTAGTGAAATGGAGTAACACAGACCTAGAAGCACTCAATACACTTACACGATCACAATGCCACAAATATAGAATACATCACATACATTCAGCAACAGAAAGATTCACATTAAGCAGAAAGGAAGGAGGAAGGGGATTTATCGACATAAAAAACCTACATTATGGACAGGTAGACAATTTAAGAAAATTCTTTCTAGAACGAGCAGAAACTAGCAAAATACACAAGGCAATCACTCATATAAATACATCGGCTACACCACTGCAATTTCATAACCACTTCTACAACCCTTTAGATCACATAACATCAACAGATACGAAGAAAGCAAATTGGAAAAAGAAAACACTTCATGGCAAGCACCCATATCATCTAACACAGCCACACATCGATCAAGACGCATCCAACACATGGCTAAGAAAAGGCAATATACACAGTGAGACAGAAGGATTCATGATTGCAATACAGGATCAAACAATAAACACCAGGTATTTCAGCAAGCATATTATTAAAGATCCCAATACCACAACAGATAAATGCAGACTTTGTTGACAACAAATAGAAACAGTAGATCACATCACAAGCGGATGTACAATACTAGCAAATACAGAATACCCCAGAAGACATGACAATGTCGCAAAAATAATACATCAACAGCTTGCCTTACAACATAAACTTATAAAACAACACGTTCCTACATACAAGTATGCACCACAAAATGTACTGGAGAACGATGAATACAAATTATACTGGAACAGAACCATTATAACAGATAAAACAACGCCACATAACAAACCTGACATCATACTCACCAATAAAAAGAAGAAATTAACACAACTAATCGAAATATCCATACCCAATACAACAAATATACAAAAGAAAACAGGAGAAAAAATTGAAAAATACATCCAACTGGCTGAGGAAGTCAAAGACATGTGGCATCAGGATAAAGTTGACATCATACCAATTATACTATCAACTACAGGACTCATACCACACAATATCCACCAGTACATCAATGCAATACAGCTACATCCAAACTTATATATACAACTACAGAAATCAGTAATTATTGATACATGTTCAATTACCCGAAAGTTGCTAAATGCAATATAACACATACCACACAGTTAAAAGGAACTGACGCCTGATCAAGGTCCGCGTCACTTTCCATTTTTAACCAGACTTAACGTCTGAGAAAGTAAAGAATAACAATAATAATAATAATAATAATAATGATAAATATCGACTTGAAATGACGAAGTGAATGAGGCTGGACGAAGATCGTAATACGGCGCCTCCTGTTACTGATCAACCGAACTCCGAAATGCCAGACGTTGAGGTAACTGATCGCCGAAAAGTAGTGCCAAGGCATCTGGAGCAGATCAGCTAGCTGTAAAATTCTACAGAGATTAGGTGAAAGGAATTGGTCCCGTTCCAGCAGGAGTTCACCGTAGGTTCCTGGATCAACGAAGGATACCTATCGACTAGAAGAGCAGAACGTATCGCGTACTCAAGAAGGGTCGTTAGACAGATTGTAATCTCCCACGTGTTTCCTACTTCCATCTGTAGTCCAGATTACACGATGTCTTTTACGAAGATTTGAGAGGATCGCAGATTACAATAAACTTTCTAGTTTACTTAGCTTGTCATGCTGAGTTGGCTCCAGTTCTTCTTGTCTACGGGTCTGATTCTTGAAGCTGAAAAATGTCCCATCAGATCATCACGGTTGGTTTAAACTAAATAGCTCGCAAGACTGCTGTAGTAACATTCTTTTTTTTTTTTTTACCTAAATACGAGGGTTCGAACTTAAATAGTGGAAACTATTTATTCACAGCCGATACAAAAGAGTTACATGTTTGCACCTGTTACTGCCCTTCTGACAAGGGAACCTCCCCATCGCACCCCCCTCAGATTTAGTTATAAGTTGGCACAGTGGATAGGCCTTGATAAACTGAACACAGATCAACTGAGAAAACAGGAAGAAGTTGTGTGGAACTGTGAAAAAATAAGCAAAATATACAAACTGAGTAGTCCACGGGTCGCATAGGCAACATTATGGATAAAATGAGCTCAGGAGCGTCGTGGTCCCGTGGTAGCGTGAGCAGCTGCTGAACGAGAGGTCCTTGGTTCAAGTCTTCCCTCCAGTGAGAATTTTACTTTCTTTATTTTTGCATAGTTATTATCTGTCCGTTCGTTCATTGACGTCTCTGTTCACTGTATAAGTTAAGTGTCTGTGTTTTGCGACCGCACCGCAAAACCGTGCGATTAGTAGACGAAAGGACGTGCCTCTCCAATGGGAACCGAAAACATTTGATCGCAAGGTCATAGGTCAACCGATTCCTCCACAGGAAAACACGTCTGATATATTCTATACGACACTGGTGACGGCATGTGCGTCACATGACAGGAATATGTTGTCGACCCACCTAACTTGTACACTTGGCGAAGGGGTAAAAAGATTCTTCTACCTTGCCCGATTTAGGTTTTCTTGTGGATGCGATAATCACTCCCAAAAAAGTGATGAAAACATAAGAGTTTGTCACATAAACTGAAAATAAAAAATTGAAGTTTTCACTCGACGGTAGACTTGAACCTAGGACCTTTCGTTCCGCAGCTGCTCACGTTACCACGAGACCACTGCGCTCCTGCGTTCTTAGTCTCTTTGACATTGCATATCTTCCCCTGAACTACTCAGTTTGTATATTTTGCTTATTTTTTCACAGTTCCACACAACTTCTTCCTGTTTTCTCAATTGATCTCTTTTCAGTTTTTCAAGGTCTATCCACTGTGCCAACTTACAACTAAATCTGAGGGGGGTTCGATGGGGAGGTTCCCTTGTGAGTAGTCACCAGCTTTGTGTAGAACCCGTTGTCAGTGAAGTGGAAGGCGTGGCATACCGTTAGCAGAGCCTCTTCTGTTGATGGTGCGAATGGAGCAGTCTGCTGTCCGGCGAATCTCTGGAACAGTTCTGAAGCGAATGCCACGAAGACAAAACTGAACGCCATTTCAACGAATGGCATCATTATGGGTCGCCGCGAAAGTCGAAACTGCGTCAGAGCTTGAGTATGGTGAAAGTTATGGTGATTCTCGTGTACGGCTGTGATGGTGTTATCCTAACTCATTATGTTCCTTCACGGTAGATCGTCAGTGCACAGTATTACTGTTCGTTTTTCGAGCATCACCTACGACCAGCTTTGGGAAAGAAGCGTCAACACTTTCTGCGCAACCCACCCACCACCCACCATTTTGCACGACAATGCGCTGGCGCATACAGCGCAAGCTGTGGCTGCTCTGTTCGGTCGATGGGACTGGGAAGTAGTGTACCACCCGCCATAGTCCCGACATAAGACCTTGTGACTTTGATTTGATTCCGAAGATGAAGGAACCACTTCGTCATATTCGCTTCAATACTGTTCCAGTGATTCGACAAGCAGTAGACCGCTCCATTCGCACCATCAACAGAACAGGCTCTGCTTACGGTGCACTACGCCTTCCACATCGCTGGCAACGGGTTCTACACAACGCTGGTGACTGCATTGAGGGACAGTAACAGGTGCAAACATGTACCTTTTTGTTTCTATTATGAATAAATACACTCCTGGAAATTGAAATAAGAACACCGTGAATTCATTGTCCCAGGAAGGGGAAACTTTATTGACACATTCCTCGGGTCAGATACATCACATGATCACACTGACAGAACCACAGGCACATAGACACAGGCAACAGAGCATGCACAATGTCGGCACTAGTACAGTGTATATCCACCTTTCGCAGCAATGCAGGCTGCTATTCTCCCATGGAGACGATCGTAGAGATGCTGGATGTAGTCCTGTGGAACGGCTTGCCATGCCATTTCCACCTGGCGCCTCAGTTGGACCAGCGTTCGTGCTGGACGTGCAGACCGCGTGAGACGACGCTTCATCCAGTCCCAAACATGCTCAATGGGGGACAGATCCGGAGATCTTGCTGGCCAGGGTAGTTGACTTACACCTTCTAGAGCACGTTGGGTGGCACGGGATACATGCGGACGTGCATTGTCCTGTTGGAACAGCAAGTTCCCTTGCCGGTCTAGGAATGGTAGAACGATGGGTTCGATGACGGTTTGGATGTACCGTGCACTATTCAGTGTCCCCTCGACGATCACCAGTGGTGTACGGCCAGTGTAGGAGATCGCTCCCCACACCATGATGCCGGGTGTTGGCCCTGTGTGCCTCGGTCGTATGCAGTCCTGATTGTGGCGCTCACCTGCACGGCGCCAAACACGCATACGACCATCATTGACACCAAGGCAGAAGCGACTCTCATCGCTGAAGACGACACGTCTCCATTCGTCCCTCCATTCACGCCTGTCGCGACACCACTGGAGGCGGGCTGCACGATGTTGGGGCGTGAGCGGAAGACGGCCTAACGGTGTGCGGGACCGTAGCCCAGCTTCATGGAGACGGTTGCGAATGGTCCTCGCCGATACCCCAGGAGCAACAGTGTCCCTAATTTGCTGGGAAGTGGCGGTGCGGTCCCCTACGGCACTGCGTAGGATCCTACGGTCTTGGCGTGCATCCGTGCGTCGCTGCGGTCCGGTCCCACGTCGACGGGCACGTGCACCTTCCGCCGACCACTGGCGACAACATCGATGTACTGTGGAGACCTCACGCCCCACGTCTTGAGCAATTCGGCGGTACGTCCACCCGGCCTCCCGCATGCCCACTATACGCCCTCGTTCAAAGTCCGTCAACTGCACATACGGTTCACGTCCACGCTGTCGCGGCATGCTACCAGTGTTAAAGACTGCGATGGAGCTCCGTATGCCACGGCAAACTGGCTGACACTGACGGCGGCGGTGCACAAATGCTGCGCAGCTAGCGCCATTCGACGGCCAACACCGCGGTTCCTGGTGTGTCCGCTGTGCCGTGCGTGTGATCATTGCTTGTACAGCCCTCTCGCAGTGTCCGGAGCAAGTATGGTGGGTCTGACACACCGGTGTCAATGTGTTCTTTTTTCCATTTCCAGGAGTGTATATTATACTAGAACTGATATGTGATTACATTTTCACGCAATTTGGGTGCATAGATCCTGAGAAATCAGTACCCAGAACAACCACCTCTGGCCGTAATAACGGCCTTCATACGCCTGGGCATTGAGTCAAACAGAGCTTGGATAGCGTATACAGGTGCAACTGCCCATGCAGCTTCAACACGATACCACAGTTCATCAAGAGAAGTGACTGGCGTATTGTGACGAGCCACTTGCTCGCCCACCATTGACCAGACATTGTAAATTGGTGAGAGATCTGGAGAATGTGCTGGCCAGGGCAGCAGACGAACTTTTTCTGTATCCAGAAAGGCCCGTACAGGACCTGCAACATGCGGTCGTGCACTATCCTGCTGAAATGTAGGGTTTCGCAGGGATCGAATGAAGGGTAGAGCCACGGGTCGTAACACATCTGAAATGTAACGTCCACTGTTCAAAGAGGTGACCGAGACATGTAACCAATGGCACCCCATAACATCACCCAGGGTGATACGCCAGTACGGCGATGACGAATACACGCTTCCAATGTGGGTTGACCGCGATGTCGCCCCAAACGGATGCGACCATCATGATGCAGTAAACAGAACCTGGATTCATCCGAAAAAATGACGTTTTGCCATTCGTGCAGCCAGGTTCGTCGTCGAGTACAACATCGCAGGCGCTCCTGTCTGTGATGCAGCGTCAAGCGTAACCGCAGCCACGGTGTCCGAGCTGATAGTCCGTGCTGCTGCAAACGTCGTCGAACTGTTCATGTAGGTGGTTGTTGTCTTGCAAACGTCGTCATCTGTTGACTCAGGGATCGAGACGTGGCTGCACGATCCGTTACAGCCATGCGGATAAGATGACTGTCATCTCGGCTGCTAGTGATACGAGGCCTTTGGGATCCAGCACGGCGTTCCGTATTACCCTCCTGAACCCACCTGATTCCATATTCTGCTAACAGTCATTGGATCACGACCGACGCGAGCAGCAATGTCGCGATACGATAAACCGCAATCGCGATATGCTACAAACCGACCTTTATCAAAGTCGGAAACGTGATGGTACGCATTTCTCCTCCTTACACGAGGCATCACAACAACGTTTCACCAGGCAACGCCGGTCAACTGCTGTTAGTGTACGAGAAATCGGTTGGAAACTTTCCTCATGTCAGCACGTTGTAGGTGTCGCCACCGGCGCCAACCTCGTGTGAATGCTCTGAAAAGCTAATCATTTGCATATCACAGCATCTTCTTCCTGTCGGTTAAAGTTCGCGTCTGTAGCACGTCATCTTCGTCGTGTAGCAATTTTAATGGCCAGTAGTGTAATTCATTTGCGAAGGAAGTCGCTTGCAAAGCGCATGTCCTACCCATACTTGCGCCCCTTAGGAAGTTTCGTTAACAGAAGAGATAGAGAAGATCCGACGAAGAGCCGTGCATTTTGTTAAGTCGACGCCAGGGCGTTACAAACATGGTCAACAAACTCCAGTAGCAGCGGCTGCAAGAAACGCGTTGTGCATCGCGAAATTCCGAGAGTGTACGTTGGTTGGTTGCTTGATTTGGGGTAGGGGACCGAACATTGACGTCATCGTTCCCATCGGATTAGGGAAGAAAGGGAAAGGAAGTCAGCCGTGCCGTTTCAAAGGAACCATCCCGGCATTTGTTTGAAGCAATTTATATAATCACGGAAAACCTAAATCGAGATGGCCGGACTCGGGTTTGAACCGTCGTCCTTCTCTAATGCGAGTCCAGTGTGCTAACCACTGCGCCAGCACGCTGAATGTACGTTCCGAGAAAAGACGGCCGAAATACGGGGTGTATCAAGAAGAATCATCACCTTTGGCACGTCTATATTTCTGAAAGTAATGAACATGTACAATAAATTTTGTTTTTGATGAACGGGAAACTCAAAAAAAAATTATTTTTTTCATACCTGTTCATAGGTGTTCAATATGCCCCCCTTAAATGCATGGCATATTTCAACCCCATTTTCAAGTTGTTCCCACACTGCAGCGAGCATGTCTTGAGTTACAGCTTCAGACACCTGCTGTTATCCGATGTCTCAGTTCATTCACGGTTGTTGGTAACAGAGGCACATGGACAGAGTCTTTTATAAACGCCCCCAAGAAATAATCACATACTGTCAGGTCAGGTGACCTTGGAGGTCAGTAATGTAAGGCTCAATCATTTCCTCCAGTACAACCAATCTACACTCCTGGAAATGGAAAAAAGAACACACTGACACCGGTGTTTCAGACCCACCATACTTGCTCCGGACACTGCGAGAGGGCTGTACAAGCAATGATCACACGCACGGCACAGCGGACACACCAGGAACCGCGGTGTTGGCCGTCGAATGGCGCTAGCTGCGCAGCATTTGTGCACCGCCGCCGTCAGTGTCAGCCCGTTTGCCGTGGCATACGGAGCTCCATCGCAGTCTTTAACACTGGTAGCATGCCGCGACAGCGTGGACGTGAACCGTATGTGCAGTTGACGGACTTTGAGCGAGGGCGTATAGTGGGCATGCGGGAGGCCGGGTGGACGTACCGCCGAATTGCTCAACACGTGGGGCGTGAGGTCTCCACAGTACATCGATGTTGTCGCCAGTGGTCGGCGGAAGGTGCACGTGCCCGTCGACCTGGGACCGGACTGCAGCGACGCACGGATGCACGCCAAGACCGTAGGATCCTACGCAGTGCCGTAGGGGACCGCACCGCCACTTCCCAGCAAATTAGGGACACTGTTGCTCCTGGCGTATCGGCGAGGACCATTCGCAACCGTCTCCATGAAGCTGGGCTACGGTCCCGCACACCGTTAGGCCGTCTTCCGCTCACGCCCCAACATCGTGCAGCCCGCCTCCAGTGGTGTCGCGACAGGCGTGAATGGAGGGACGAATGGAGACGTGTCGTCTTCAGCGATGAGTGTCGCTTCTGCCTTGGTGCCAATGATGGTCGTATGCGTGTTTGGCGCCGTGCAGGTGAGCGCCACAATCAGGACTGCATACGACCGAGGCACACAGGGCCAACACCCGGCATCATGGTGTGGGGAGCGATCTCCTACACTGGCCGTACACCACTGGTGATAGTCGAGGGGACACTGAATAGTGCACGGTACATCCAAACCGTCATCGAACCCATCGTTCTACCATTTCTAGACCGGCAAGGGAACTTGCTGTTCCAACAGGACAATGCACGTCCGCATGTATCCCGTGCCACCGAACGTGCTCTAGAAGGCGTAAGTCAACTACCCTGGCCAGCAAGATCTCCGGATCTGTCCCCCATTGAGCATGTTTGGGACTGGATGAAGCGTCGTCTCACGCGGTCTGCACGTCCAGCACGAACGCTGGTCCAACTGAGGCGCCAGGTGGAAATGGCATGACAAGCCGTTCCACAGGACTACATCCAGCATCTCTACGATCGTCTCCATGGGAGAACAGCAGCCTGCATTGCTGCGAAAGGTGGATATACACTGTACTAGTGCCGACATTGTGCATGCTCTGTTGCCTGTGTGTATGTGCCTGTGGTTCTGTCAGTGTGATCATGTGATGTATCTGACCCCAGGAATGTGTCAATAAAGTTTCCCCTTCCTGGGACAATGAATTCACGGTGTTCTTATTTCAATTTCCAGGAGTGTATCATTCAGCAGTTCTTTGATTTAAATACTCCCGGACTTGCACATGCCAGTTTTACGGTGCCCCATTATGTTGGTAAATGAAGTCGTTCGAATCAGACTCCAGCTGTAGGAAAGAAAGTTCTCCACCATATCGAGATATGTGCTTCCTGTAACAGTGTTCTCGACAAACAAAAATGGACCGTACACCTTTTCCTGTCAAACTGCACAAAACACATTAAATTTAGGAGAGTCTATCTTATGTCTGCACAACTTCATGTGGTTGTTCCGTACCCCATATTCTCACATTATGACAGTTTACCTTTCCATTTAAATGGAATGTTGCGTCTTCATGAAACACTAAGCATGGAAGAAAATTGTCATCCTCCATCTTGCCAAGAGCTACATTACAGAACTTCACACGTTGTTCTCTGCGACCTTCATGAAGAGCCTGCAGCAGCTGAATGTTGTACGGTCTCGTGTGTAAACGTCGTCGCAACACACGCCAGACGGACATCGGGGGTCATGTTCAGCTGTCGAGCTGCACGGCGCACGGATTTCTGCGGACTCCTTGTGGAACTATGGCGTATGCGTTAGACGTCTGTGTCAGACACTCGGGGACGGCCCGACGATTTTCCTTTACACACACAACCTGTTTCTCGATATTGTTCGTGCCATCGTCTAATGCTCCGTGCTGTAGGAGCATCCGCACCATACCTAGTACGAAAGTCACGCTGAACAGTTACTGACTCACACTGCGCAAAACGTAGAACACAAAACGCTTTCTGTTGTCCCGACAACATTTTTACTAGAACTGAAGTGGGCGCACACTGCTGCTACCTACCGGGAACCACGTAAAACTCTAGAGTTTGCTCTTTCCAACGTTGTTGACGCACATATCTGAAATAACATAATAGTTTTGAGTGTTGTTAATCGCGTGGTTCTTTTTGATGCAACCTGTATTACTTCTACACATGTCTCGCGAAATGTTCAAAAATATGTGTGAAATCTTATGGGACTTAACTGCTAAGGTCATCAGTCCCTAAGCTTACACACTACTTAACCTAAATTATCCTAAGGACAAACACACACACACCCATGCCCGAGGGAGGACTCGAACCTCCGCCGGGACCAGCTGCACAGTCCATGACTGCAGCGCCTTAGACCGCTCGTCTCGCGAAATGATAACAAGAAAATCCTAGAAATTGTACATCTACCGAGCAACATTCTTCCTACGTGCCATTCGCGAACGGAGCATGGAAGGGTGGGGGGAGGGGGGGGGGGATCTGATAGTGATAGCAGAAGCAATCGCCGCCACACACCATCATGTGGTTTGCCAAATACAGATGTACATATAGAAATGGAATTGGAGAACGGACAACAAAGCGAAACATGATAAATGAGTACTCCGTATGCTGCCGAAAGCTCGTTGATACACCAGGGAAACACTGACACGCAAGGAAAAAATAGTGACACGGAATTGTTTGGAGAAGAATGGAAAGACTGGGTGAAATCAACCTGGAAAAAGAGTGGTTCAGGTTCTGGAGAAATGTAGGAACACGCGAGACAGTACTGACTCTATAACTTAACTTGGAGAAGAAATGCAAACATACATTTCCGGAAAGCTTTTGATAGTGTTAACTGCCATATGTTCTTCGAAATTCTGAAGGCAGTAATGATAAAATACCAGGAGCGAAAGGTTATCTATAACTTGTGCAGAAACCAATTGCAATTACTACAGTCCAAGAACATGAAAGAGAATTAGCAGTCGAGAAGGAGGTGAGAGAGGATTCTAGTCTCTCTCTGATGTTATTCAATCTGTACTTATCAAATCTGTGGACGCCAAAGAGAAAGTTGGAAAAGGTATTAAAGTTAACGAAGATAGTATTGTATTTCTATCAGAGACAGCAAAGGACTTGGGGTATCAGTTGAATATAATGGATAAAGTATTGAAAAGAGGTTATAAGAAGAAGATCACCGAAAGTAAAACAACGGTAATGGACTGTAGTGAAATTAAATCGCGTGATTCTGAGTGAATTATTTAGGAAATGAGTCACTAAAAGTAGTTAAAGAGTCAACTAAAACAAGGATAATGGACTGTATCAAATTAAATCACGCAATGCTGAGTGAATTATATTAGGAAATGAGTCAGTAAAAGTAGTTGAAGAGTTTTGCTGTTTGCGCAGCAAAATAACTGAACACGGCTGTAATAGTATCCATATAAAATGTAGACTGGCTGTACCATGAAAATAATTTAAGGAAAAGAGGATTTCATTTAAATGTAACGTAAATTTGAGCGTTAGGAAGTCTTTTTCCGAAGACATATATCTGGATTTTAGCCTTTTACTGAACTGAAATATGGAGGATAAGGAGTTCAGATAAGAGAATAATGGAAGCTTTTGGAATGTGGTGCTAGAGAATGGTGCTGAAGGTTAGATGGACAGATCTAATAATTAATGAAGAGGTACTAAACTGAATTGGGAAAAAATAAATTTATGGTACGCCTTGAAGAAAGGGTGGGATCGGTTGGTATGAGATATCTTCAGGCACCCAGGAACCGTCAATTTGGTAATCGAGGGAACACCCGCGGGGGGGGGGGGGCGAGGAGAGGGAGGGGGGGGGGGGGGAAGCGTCCAAGAAAGTATATAAGACGACAAGTGTCTGGCGCAGTTGTTATCGGTTACTGCTGCTACAATGGTAGCTTATCAAGATTTAAGTGGGTTCGAACGTGGTGTTATAGTCGGCGGAAGAGCGATGGGACACAGCATCTCCGAGGTAGCTTAAGTGGGGATTTTCCTGTACGACCATTTCACGAGTGTACCGTGAATATGAGGGATCCGGTAAATCATATCTCCGACATCGGTGCGACCGGAAAAAGATCCTGCAAGAACGGGAGCAACGACGACTGAACAGAATCGTTCAACGTGACAGAAGTGCAGCCCTTCCGCAAACTGCTGCAGATTTCAATGCTGGGCCATCAACAAGTGTCAGCGTGCGAAACATTTAATGAAACCTCATCGGTATGGGCTTTCGGGAGCCGAAGGCCCACTCGTGTACCCTTGATGACTTCACGGCGTAAAGCTTTACGCCTTGCCTGGGTCCGTCAACACCGACAATGGGCTGTTGATGACTGGAAACATGTTACCTGGTCGGACGAGTCCTGTTTCAAATTGTATGGATCGGAGGGACGTGTACGGATATGGAGACAACCTCGTGAATCCATGGACCCAGCATGTCAGTAGGGGACTGTTCAAGATGGTGGAGGCTCTGTAATGGTGTGGGGCGTGTGCAGTTGGAGCGATATGGGACACCTGATACGTCTAAATACGACTCCGAGAGGTGACACTTTCGTAAGTTTCCTGTCTGATCACTTGCATCCGTTCATGTCCATTGTGCATTCCGACGGACTGGGGCAATTCCAGCAGGACAATGCGACCGACATCCCATATGTCCAGAATCGCTACAGACTTGCTCCAGGAACACTATTCTGAGTTTCAACACTTCCGCTGGCCGCCAAACTCCCCAGACAAACTCCCCAGACATGTGGGATGCCGTGCAAGGCACTGTTCAGAAGAGATCTCTAAGCCGTCGTACTCTTACGGATCTATCGACAGCCCTGCAGGATTCATGGTGTCAGTTCCCTCCAGCACTGCTTGAGACGGTAGTCGAGTCCACGTCATGTCGTGTTGCGCCACTTCTGCGTGCTTGTGGAGGCTGTACACGGTATTAGGCAAATGTACCACTTTATTTGGCTCTTTAGTGTAGTTTTATGTAATTATGTACGACTTGGACACAATTAGTACTCTCCTGATGTTTACATTATTGGCTTTATGTATCCTTGTGTGCATATCCGCATTCCACATTTCTGCCTAAAGATGAATCATAATATCGATAAAAGCGTCTTCAGGCCACGAGTGGCCTACCGGGACCATCCGACCGCCGTGTCGTCCTCAGCTGAGGATGCGGATAGGAGGGACGTGTGGTCAGCACACTGCTCTCCCGGTCGTTATGATGGTATTCTTGACCGAAGCCTCTACTATTCGGTCGAGTAGCTCCTCAATTGGCATCACGAGGCTGAGTCCACCCCGAAAAATGGCAACAGTGAAGCGCGGCTGGATGGTCACCCATCCAAGTGCCGGCCACGCCCAACAGCACTTAACTTCGGTGATCTCTCGCGAACCGGTGCATCCACTGCGGCAAGGCCGTCGCCATACACATATCGATACTGAAATAAATAGAAAGTTACATAATACTTCACAGGCACAAGAGGGGACGACAGTGTTCCATAACAGTGGGGTCCAGATGTAGTGCAATGGCCCTGCACGGTCAGCAGAAGCCCCGATATTGTTTTTTCCTTGAGGCCAGCCGTCCCGCTCACAGCCCATTTCCCTTGCAGACTCCGTCGCCCTCGGGCAGTGTAGGAAACTTCCGGGGTAGCAGACACAATCGCAGCGGCCTGCGTTAAAGGGGCGTGGTCTTGGTGGAAGAACCTCGTGCGGAGGGGTGTGGTAGAACGGGAGGGGGTGGACAGAGGGGGGAAGGACGAGAGGGGAATATATTTTCCCTGCGGCTCGTCTTTTCGCGAAGGCAGTTTCCTGCGTCCGCTTTCCACGGAGCGACGTTGTTATTCTTCCGTTCCGCATTTGCGAGGGATGGAAGGAAAACAGATCGATGTAACGAAAACACGGGACACAATATTCGGCTGGAGAATGTCTTGTGTTGTTCGTTGCTCTCAGTAGCCCAGTAACTTTTGACGAGTTGTCTTTACCCGTACGTGTCGTAATTTAGTTGCTCACAGTAAGTTCATTAGTTATTTAGTTAAAGAGTTATATGTTCCTTATGTAACTGCACGATATTTACTGAAATAATGACGATCTGGACAATTTATATGGGACGTTTTGATATGGAGCCAAACAAAAATTCTAATCTGTTTCAGCAAAGAAATGCAACGAAATGCGTATTGGTAAAATAAAGGTTCATTTTTAGTAATTGCGTAGGCGGACCTAACAAACTTCAGCAATGCAGGAACGACTTGCTTTGTGAGAAATCCTAAAAGATGTCCACATACAGATTACTAAAAAGTAAGTTCGTTTAGATGGCGTACATATTAGAAAAGACAAGCGTATGTATGGACGTTATGAGCTTCGATGCTAAGCCAGTGCTAAGCAGAGAAGGGAAGGTAGAAAGGTGCAGGGCATTTATACAAGGAAGACGAAATTGCGTTACAGCAAGCGAAGAAGAAACAGACGAAGATCAGATCGGAGATACTACACACATCAAAAAAAGTTTTGCATCACCTCGGTTCCCAGAACTCCTCAAGATAGACGTTGACTGTGGATGTTGTATCACAGACACAGTCCCTTCGACAGTTCAGAGATGTCACTAAACACGCCCCAAGATGTAAACAACCATGCAGGAGCAGCGCCTATTAGACGGAGGGGGTCCGACAGCCGATCAGTTCCAGTCATTCCACCAGGAAGGAGGAACACAGCTCATGATGTCTCCAGTTCAACCATGCCTAGACGGACAATACCGCGGTTTGATAGCGTCCGCATTGTTACTTAGTGTCAGGAAGGGCTCTCAACAAGGGAAGTGTCCACGCGTCTCGGAGTGAACCAAAGAGATGTTGTCCCGGCATGGAGGAGATACAGAGAGACAAGAACTGAAGATGACATGCCTCGCTCAGGCCGCCCAAGGGCTACTACTGCAGTGGATGACCGCTGCCTACGGATTATGGCTCGGAGCAACCCTGTCAGCAACAACACCATGTTGAATAATGCTTTTCGTGCAGCCACAGGGCGTCTTCTTACGACTAAAACTGCCCTCAAGAGGGTGAATGATGCGCGATTTCACTGCCGACGTCCATGGCGAGGTCCATCTTTGCCAACACGATACCGTGCAGCGCGGTACAGATGGGCCCAACAACATGCCGAATGGACCACTAAGGATTGGAATCACGTTCTCTTCACCGATGAATGTCGCACATGCCTTCAACCACACAATCGTCGGAGACCTGTTCGGAGGCAACCCGGTCAGGCTGAACGCCTCAGACACACTGTCCAGCGAGTCCAGCAACGTGGAGGTTCACTCTTGTTTTGGGGTGGCGTTATGTGGGGCCGACGTACGCCGCTGGTGGTCATGGGAGGCGCTGTAACGGCTGTACGATACGTGAATGCCATCCTTCGACCGATATCTGTTACATATATTAGCTGCCTTAAGGTTGGGGTAATACATTAGTTAATGCTTTAAAAGATGCAGATGGATGTACAATTTGTGTCAGTAGTTGACGTACGTATAGTTTCAAGCTGACAGCGGGTACAAGCTGTTGGTGTTTTATCAAAGGTTAGTATACGAGTAAAAGTGTTGGATAATAGTTTAAGGGTACATAGTTTCGGTAATACGTAGACTTTTTATGGAGTGAGAGGTATTTTGGGCTAAATGTCATACAGAAACAAGTAGTGGGGAACTTACACATAGTACACTTTTTCTGTCTTCTAACATGACAGGGGCCGTGTTCACACAGCTCTTGACGATGCCAAGGACGGGTTTTTGCGAGTGCAGGGGTGAATTTTCGCATCTCCCTTGGCCACCACGAAGATCTCAATATTTTGAGTGTTCGTCGTCTAATTTGGAGGAAACTGTGCATGATCTTTACCTCAGTTTGCCATTAGTTTGCACGAAGAATGGTATGAGGTACCCTTGACAACCACATAGGACCTTTCAAATGACTTCCGGGAATTCAGCCAGGTAACACTTTCAGTGACCGCCGATATTTCAGCGGGGGAACACCCCGCCATTTTCAAGGCAAACCGCAGCGGACAGGCGGCGTACATGCAAATTTAAAACCTCGGTTCACGGATTGAAGCAGGAAAGATAACACACACACTGAACACTAGTGCCACCAAAGATGACCAGAGTCAGAGCTATCGATAGTGAGACTATGAATTCGCATGTCCCAATGATCCATCATCCTTCCTCCTAACCAACACCTCAAGAAAGGGAAGGCAACCACCGTCTTCCACCTCCATCGTAAAACGAATGTTCGGGTGAATCGAGTTCAGATGTTCTGGAAAGGCATTTAAATTCTCCCTACCATGAGGCCAAACAACAAAGGTATCGTCGACATATCTAAAGAAACAGGCGGGTTTCAAAGGTGCCGACTCCAATACACGTTCCTCGAAGTCTTCCATAAACAAATTTGCGATCACAGGAGACAATGGACTACCCATCGCAACTCCATCTGTCTGCTCGTAATACTGGTCAGTGAATAAAAAGTAAGTGGATACCAACACATGCCGAAAGAGATTACTTAATTCAGCACCAAACCTAGCCTCAATTAACAGCAACGAATCAGTCAGAGGAACACGAGTGAAGAGAGAGACCACATCGAAACTCACTAAAGTATCAGAGTCATTCAACCTCAGTCCCTCCAAACGACGCAAAAAATCAGCTGAGTTCCTGATAGGATGTTCACACTGACCTACTTGTGGACTCAACAGAGAAGCAAAACGCTTGGCTACACGATATGTCGGAGCGCTGATGTTACTCACTATGGGACGGAAAGGAACCCCTTCCTTGTGAAGCTTCGGAAGGCCATATAACATAGGGGGGGACAGAACTAGGTGTTGAGCCTCTTGATAGTGTCCTGCGACAAACCACTTTTCTTCAGGAGGCTGTTGGTCTTTCTCTCAACACTTTTTGTTGGGTCAGTATCGATTCTTCGATACGCTGAATCAGATAGTAAACGTTGCATCTTTTGCACATAATCATGTTTATTTAAAACAACGGTGGCATTGCCCTTGTCAGCAGGTAAAATAACTAGGATCAACTTTGAGAGGGCGTAAAGCAGCCCTCTCTGCTGCTGTTACATTACTCTTGGGTGGACGAGCCCTAGTCAAAACACGGCATGCCTCCCTCCTAACTTCCTCTGCAGCGTCAGAAGGTAGTTTGCAAACTGCCTGTTCAATTGAACTAATAAAATCAACTACCGGCCAACTCTTCGGAGTGGGTGCAAAATTTAAACCCTTCCCTAGCACGGATAAGGTTGCGTCGTCAAAAGATTTCTCTGTGAGATTTATCACAGAACGGCGAGATATAACATCCGACTCAGCGCGATGAAAACGTTCAAACTTTGCCAAATGCCGGGCAGTAACGGAGTTGTACTCCCACTCAGCTTGGGTCCATGAGGCACCGTCCAACCAATCCCAAGTGAAATCAGACACTTCAGATGCAACCATTAAATGAAACGAAACAATTCTTTGGAAACAGAATCCAAACGTCGACGAGTAAAACGAATCCATTCGCGAACAAGAGCCAAGCCGGCACGTTGCTTGATACGATTGGCGGCAGGAGAATTAATGTGGTGCACAACCTTGGCAAATGTTGGGACATGATTTTCATCACACCTCAATAAGAACGACAAAGCACATTGCAGTCTAACTCGACAGCTACAACGGTTATCCAACTTACGTACACACCGATACATTTCATCCCCGTAGAGGTAAACAATGTGAGACCTGAGTTTCTCCTGTCGTATGCAACATTCAAATAACTTCCGGGAATTCAGCCAGGTAACACTTTAAGCGACCGCCGATATTTCGGCATGAGAACACCCCGCCATTTTCAAGGCAAACTGCAACGGAGGCAGATGAGATTAAATTAGCGAGCAACCTCCTTAACAGGTGTGGTGTGCGTACTGTAAGACCTTCGGTACACACACCATCAGATTACTTCACTTGTCGCTCTAACGAAGTAGGCGAGTGTCAGCAATATGTCTCATGGTGTTATCTTCTGCCGTTAGGTCAGACGATAGAAATGCCACTTGCACCCTTAGAGTAGCAGATTGGCGGTGACCAACTTTAAACACAACTTGATTAATTACTATTAAAAACAGTCTTGATCACGATTTATTTAACAAGGTGACCGGTTTCGACCACTACTGTGGTCATCTTCAGACCATTGAGTAGGAACCTCTTTCTGTTGGAGAATCACTCCAACAGAAAGAGGTTCCTACTCAATGGTCTGAAGATGACCACAGTAGTGGTCGAAACCGGTCACCTTGTTAAATAAATCGTGATCAAGACTGTTTTTAATAGTAATTATTTATAAGACATTGATCACTGCTGTTCCTGTAATACATTCAAAAGTAATACAACTTGATTAATTTTCACACACATTTATTAAAATAATAACAAGCATAAACATTACGTAACTTGATTCTGGATGCTATTTACAATTGCCAATCTTAAGTTCCTTTGGTCTTGGTACGTTAATCTTATTCTCACATATCTCTGATACTTTACAAAGTGTCTATACATTTCTCTTCATGGCTATGCACAGGAGTATGATAATCTTATTAGGCGCAGACTGAAACTTGACTACAGACAAATGCAGACTAATGCAAACTGACTAATCGGAGGTCTGTACACTCGTTATAATACCTCGCGCGTTCAGGTATCACTGCGCGAGTGTGATCCGCGAGGAGAAAAGGTTCTACGTCAGCAGCAATCTCATTGGCTGCGTTACATATTAATACGTGGATCGGCGGAAGCAGAATTTGGTCCGTCTCTAAGGCAGCGCCATCTCGTAGTGCGGAGACGGACGAGCGCTGCGCCTGCGCTGTTGTGCTTAGCGGGGCGCGCTCCAGTGGGAAAGTTGTGTATGCGCTGACTACGCGGAACTACGTACACAACAACAGGGATGGAGGTTTTTTTTTAACTCTGTGTGGAATCCGGCTCTCTCCCTTGTCAAATGGTTCAAATGGCTCTGAGCACTATGGGACTCAACTGCTGAGGTTATAAGTCCCCTAGAACTTAGAACTACTTAAACCTAACTAACCTAAGGACATCACACACATCCATGCCCGAGGCAGGATTCGAACCTGCAACCATAGCAGTCGCGCGGCTCCGGACTGAGCGCCTAGAACCGCTAGACCACCGTGGCCGGCCTTGTCAAAAAACAGAGGGACAGAGTCAATGCTACCTCACCTGCGAATTCATAGTCTCACTATCGATAGCTCTGACTTTGGTCATCTTTGGTGGCACTACGGTTCAGTGTGTGTGTTATGTTTCCTGCTTCAGTCCGAGAACCGAGGTTTTAAATTTGCATGTACGCCGCCTGTCCGTTGCAGTCTGCCTTGAAAATGGCGCGGTGTTCTCCCGCCGAAATGTCGGCGGTCGCTGAAAGTGTTACCTGGCTGAAAACCCAGAAGTTATTTGCGAGTTGTATACACCAGGAGTAACTCAGGTCTCACACATAGGACCTGCATTTATCAATTCCGGGTTGACTGGAAGCTGTTTTGAGTGCCATCGGGTTTCCTACACCATATGTGTTGTGCTTTTGGTATTCCCATATTCCCAAGTAAACATTTTTAGTCTTCCTTTATATGTGATCAAAAAAGGGTACCTGTGGTCTAGGGGTACCGTCTTTGATTCATAATCAAAACGTCTTCGGTCCCGGGTTTGATCCCCACCACTGCCCAAATTTTGATAAATAATCAGCATTGGCGGCCGAAGACTTCCGGCATAAGGAGTCAGCCTCATTCTGCCAACGGCCTTGTCAAAGAGGGCGGAGGAACGGATAGAGGTTCAGGGCACTCTCTTGTCCTAGGGGTGGGAAATTGCCCCTAAAGGCGGAAGAATCAGCAATGATCAACGACATGAGGATGCAGAAGGCAATGGAAACCACTGCATTAAAGACACGTAACGTGAATCCACAGGACATGTGGCCTGTAACTGAAGAAGTGTCATGATGATCTCTCCATTGGCAAAAGATTCCGGAATAGTCCCCGAATTGAATCTCCGGGAGGGGACTGCCAAGGGGGAGGTTACCATAAGAAAAAGATTGAATAATCAACGAAAGGATAACGTTCTACGAGTCGGGGAGTGGAATGTCAGAAGTTTGAACGTGGTAGGGAAACTAGAAAATCTGAAAAGGGAAATGCAAAGGCTCAATCTAGATATAGTAGGGGTCAGTGAAGTGAAGTGGAAGGAAGACAAGGATTTCTGGTCAGATGAGTATCGGGTAATATCGACAGCTGCAGAAAATGGTATAACAGGTGTAGGATTCGTTATGAATAGATAGGTAGGGCAGAGGGTGTGTTGCTGTGAACAGTTCAGTGAGCGGGTTGTTCTAATCAGAATCGACAGCAGACCAACACCGACAACGATAGTTCAGGTATACATGCCGACGTCGCAAGCTGAAGATGAACAGATAGAGAAAGTGTATGAGGATATTGAAAGGGTAATGCAGTATGTAAAGGGGGACGAAAATCTAATAGTCATGGGCGACTGGAATGCAGCTGTAGGGGAAGGAGTAGAAGAAAAGGTTACAGGAGAATATGGGCTTGGGACAAGGAATGAAAGAGGAGAAAGACTAATTGGGTTCATTAACAAGTTTCAGCTAGTAATAGCGAATACCCTGTTCAAGAATCACAAGAGGAGGAGGTATACTTGGAAAAGGCCGGGAGACACGGGAAGATTTCAATTAGATTACATCATGGTCAGACAGAGATTCCGAAATCAGATACTGGATTGTAAGGCGTACCCAGGAGCAGATCACAATATAGTAGTGATGAAGAGTAGGCTGAAGTTCAAGACAGGAAGAATCAATACGCAAAGAAGTGGGATACGGAAGTACTAAGGAATGACGAGATACGTCTGAAGTTCTCTAACGCTATAGATACAGCAATAAGGAATAGCGCAGTAGGCAGTACAGCTGAAGAGGAATGAACATCTCTGAAAAGGGCCATCACAGAAGTTGGGAAGGAAAAAATAGGTACAAAGAAGGTAGCTGCGAAGAAACTATGGGTAACAGAGGAAATACTTCAGTTGATTGATGAAAGGAGGAAGTACAAACATGTTCCGGGAAAACCAGGAATACAAAAATACAAGTCGCTGAAGAATGAAATAAATAGGAAGTGCAGGGAAGCTAAGACGAAACGGCTGCAGGAAAAATGTGAAGACATCGAAAAAGATATGATTGTCGGAAGGACAGACTCAGCATACAGGAAAGTCAAAACAACCTTTGGTGACATTAAAAGCAACGGTGGTAACATTAAGTGTGCAACTGGAATTCCACTGTTAAATGCAGAGGAGAGAGTAGATAGGTGGAAAGCATACATTGAAAGCCTCTATGAGGGTGAAGATTTGTCTGATGTGATAGAAGAAGAAACAGGAGTCGATTTAAAAGAGATAGGGGATCCAGTATTAGAATCGGAATTTAAAAGAGCTTTGGAGGACTTACGGTCAAATACGGCAGAAGGGATAGATAACATTCCATCAGAATTTCTAAAATCATTGGGGGAAGTGGCAACAAAACGACTATTCACGTTGGTGTGTAGAATATATGAGTCTGGCGATATACCGTCTGACTTTCGGAAAAGCATCATCCACACAATTCCGAAGACGGCAAGAGCTGACAAGTGCGAGAATTATCGCACAATCAGCTTAACAGCTCATGCATCGAAGCTGCTAACAGGAATAATATACAGAAGAATGGAAAAGAAAATTGAAAATGCGCTTGGTGACGATCAGTTTGGCTTTAGGAAAAGTAAAGGGACGAGAGAGGCAATTCTGACGTTACGGCTAATAATGGAAGCAAGGCTAAAGAAAAATCAAGACACTTTCATAGGATTTGTCGACCTGGAAAAAGCGTTCGACAATATAAAATGGTGCAAGCTGTTCGAGATTCTGAAAAAAGTAGGGGTAAGCTATAGGGAGAGACGGGTCATATACAATATGTACAACAACCAAGAGGGAATAATAAGAGTGGACGATCAAGAACGAAGTGCTCGTATTAAGAAGGTGTAAGACAAGGCTGTAGCCTTTCGCCTCTACCCTTCAATCTGTACATCGAGGAAGCAATGATGGAAATAAAGAAAAGGTTCAGGAGTGGAATTAAAATACAAGGTAAAAGGATATCAATGATACGATTCGCTGATGACATTGCTGTCCTGAGTGAAAGAGAAGAAGAATTAAATGATCTGCTGAACGGAATGAACAGTCCAATGAGTACACAGTATGGTTTGAGAGTAAATCGGAAAAAGACGAAGGTAATGAGAAGTAGTAGAAATGAGAACAGCGAGAAACTTTACGTCAGGATTTGATGGTCACGAAGTCAATGAAGTTAATGAATTCTGCTACCTAGGCAGTAAAATAACCAATGACGGACGGAGCAAGGAGGACATCAAAAGCAGACTCGCTATGGCAAAAAAGGCATTTCTGGCCAAGAGAAGTCTACTAATATCAAATACCGGCCTTAATTTGAGGAAGAAATTTCTGAGGATGTACGTCTGGAGTACAGCATTGTATGGTAGTGAAACATGGACTGTGGGAAAACCGGAACAGAAGAGAATCGAAGCATTTGATATGTGGTGCTATAGACGAATGTTGAAAATTAGGTGGACTGATAAGGTAAGGAATGAGGAGGTTGTACGCAGAATCGGAGAGGAAAGGAATATGTGGTAAAGACTGATAAGGAGAAGGGACAGGATGATAGGACATCTGCTAAGACATGAGGGAATGACTTCGATGGTACTAGAGGGAGCTGTAGAGGGCAAAAACTGTAGAGGAAGACAGAGATTGGAATACATACAGCAAATAATTAAGGACGTAGGTTGCAAGTGCTACTCTGAGATGAAGAGGTTAGCACAGGAAAGGAATTCGTGGCGGGCCGCATCAAACCAGTCAGTAGACTGATGACCAAAAAAAAAAAAAAAATGTGATCAACTGCAATACCGTGATAATATTTTCGGATAAACTGTTGAAAGTGATTTCTATAGATTTGGTGAGATATATACTCCTGCAATGACAGAGACGCTGTATTACATAAAATAAAATAAAGATCAAAACGGTAATAGAATTTATGGCGTACGACACACACACACACACACACACACACACACACACACACGCGCAGAGAGAGAGAGAGAGAGAGAGAGAGAGAGTGAGTGAGATTGGGGGGGGGAGGGGGGAGGGAGAGAGTCGTACGTTAGCGGTGAAAGCGATCGGACGCTATGAAGCTGCGGAAAAGCGCAAGCGTATGTATATGTGTGCCTACGGAGTGGTGGCACTATATGTAGGAAGGTTTTGTGAATGTGATCGGCGTGCAACGTTTTCGACGGAAGTACAGTGTTAATCAATGACAGGCTTCAAGATAATTATTAACGGGGGGGGGGGGGGGGGGGGGGGAGGGAGCAGTGTGTGGCTTAAACATCTTTAAAGGTATCCACGGCTGGAGGAAGGGCCTTGGTCTAAGTAATAGTTGTCGTCGAATTATTACGTTGCGCAAGGAATTTCATCTTAAGTACCATTTCAGACAATCGGTACTTCAAAAGGCTTAGCCACTGTTGCAGAATTATTCTTCAGACAATATAACGAGTGCTTAAAAACTAATCCTAATGCGATTATAATTATTTAGGCTCGTCATTATTGCTGTAAGTAGGGTCAACATCTTATCATGACAGTAATAACTGCTTTCTTAAAGATGAGGTTCATTAAATTTTGAAATCATTGCATCTGGAAAACTGTAGCGGTATTTATAACTTGACGCAGATATACTGTTCACTTTCTTGTTTTATTAGTATCGATTCCTTGGCTTCCATATTTTGGCGTTGCTGCTATTTCTGGTGCCATTTATACGTAATTATCATATTTTCCATAATGAAATTTTACCATTAGGAAACGGCGGTTACTTAAACCTAGTGACAATTAACATCGCTTTGAGATCACTATATGTAATTATTAACAGGTCGCGTGAGACAGTCAGTCACTTTTGATTTTAAATAATTCTAACGTGTCGGATATAAGAGTAACTGATTAACAAATCTTTGCGATATCTTGCACATTCTGTTAAGATCCCACAGATGTAACGACCGTTAACGGCCTTGTCATGTATGTTCAAATTCAGTGTCATCGAATCATTATAAAAAAAATCTATTGTCCATTTCACGATTGGCAACAGTATTATTTCATTATACTAATATAATTAAATTTTCACTTAAGTGCACTTTCGTAATTAGTAACAAATTCGATTAACTGATCAAAAATTACTTTTTATGATTATGCATGTTAGCACACGGTCATTAATAGGGTAATATATATGCACGTGTCATAGTAAAGTCTCTCACATCATTTCGGTTTATCTTCTTCGACACTGATGCCTCTTCTGACAATTAGACACACTTAATCACTGCCGGCCGCTGTGACCGAGCGGTTCTAGGCGCTTGAGTCCGGAACCGCGTTGCTGCTGCGGTCGCAGGTTCGAATCCTGCCTCGGGCATGAATGTGTGTGATGTCCTTAGGTTGGTTAGGTTTAACCACTTGTAATTCTAGGGTACTGATGACCTCAGGTGTTAAGTCCTTTAGTGCTTACAAGGGAACCTTCCCATCGCACCCCCCTCAGATTTAGTTATAAATTGACACAGTGGACAGGCCTTGAAAAACTGAACACAGATCAATCGAGAAAACAGGAAGAAGTCGCGTGGAACTATGAAAGAAATAAACAAAATATACAAACTGAGTAATCCATGCGCAAGATAGGCAACATCAAGGGCAGTGTGAGCTCAGGAGCGCCGTGGTCACGTGGTTAGCGTGAGCAGCTGCGGAACGAGAAGTCCTTGGTTCAAGTCTTCCCTCGAGTGAAAAGTTTCCTTTCTTTATTTTCGCAAATTTATTATCTGTCTGTTCGTTCATTGACGTCTCTGTTCACTGTAGCAAGTTTAGTGTCTGTGTTTTGCGACCGCATCGCAAAACCGTGCGATTAGTAGACGAAAGGACGTGGCGCTGCAATGGGAACCGAAAACATTTGATCACAAGGTCATAGGTCAACCGATTCCTCCACAGGAAAACACGTCTGATATATTCTGTACGACACTGGTGACGGCATGTGCGTCACACGACAGGAATATGTTGTCGACCCACCTAACTTGTACACTTGGCGAATGGGTAAAAAGATTCTTCTACCTTGCCCGATTTAGGTTTTCGTGTGGATGTGATAATCAGTCCGAAAGAAGTGTTTAGGTGTAGCGTCCCCATACTACGGCGCAGTTACCTCGCATCGGACGGACGGACGGACAGATAATAATTGCCTGAAAATAAGAAATTAAACTTTTTCACTCGAGGGAAGACTTGAACCAAGGACCTCTCGTTCCGCAGCTGCTCACGCTAACCACGGGACCACGGCGCTCCTGAGCTTACAGTCTCCTTGATGTTGCCTATCTTGCGCATGGGCTACTCAGTCTGTATATTTTGCTTATTTTTTTCAGAGTCTCACACAACTTCTTCCTGTTTTCTCGATTGATCTGTGTTCAGTTTTTCAAGGCTTATCCACTGTGCCAACTTGTAACTAAATCTGAGTGGGGTGCGATGGGGAGGTTCCCTTGTTAGAGCCTTTGAACTTAATCACTCGATTGCAAAAATACCGAAGGATGGAGGGGGTTAAAAATTAAGGAGTTTACAGAAAAAAAGATATCCAAAAATCATTATTACTTGGGATGGAGGTTTCAAGCTAAACGACGCCTACGGTCCAGCACTCAAAACATCACATAGACCACCTAAATCTACATGTATGATTACTGTGCAATTGATACCTGGATGTACGGCAAAATAGCAGATGATGGACAAAGTAAGAAGGACATAAAAACCAGGCTACCAGAGGCGGTGAGTACATTCCTGGCCATAATTTGAGTAACATTTTATACCGAGAGTACAGTTCGTTCCTTGATGACGTTACGAACCTCAGGGATGATGATGAAGGGTATGTGTATCAATTTGAGGCAGTGCCCGAACTCTTACGGGAATCGGCAGTAAAGCCGCGAGTAATATAATGGGCAGGGGCACTAAGAATATAATGCGGACAATAAGTTGCGAATTTGGGTCCCACGGGAGGCGTGTCAGAGGTAAGTCCCTGCAGTCGCGCTATCCTCTGTGTGCTCGGTGGCTCAGATGGATAGAGCGTCTGCCATATAAGCAGGGGATCCCGGGTTCGAGTCCCAGTCGGAGCACACATTTTCAACTGTCTCCATTGACTTTTATCAACGCCTGTATGCAGCTAAGGGTATTCATGTCACTGTAATTTCATTGTAAGGAGGTGCATGGTCACCGATAGTATCTGTTCTTTCGGACATTTCCGACGTTTCCGAACTGGGGTTCATTACCTCAGATCGACACGTTACCCTTCTCGATCATCTCTGAATGTTTGTAACATCTTCAAGGAATGACCCTGCTACTGTGTAATATGGGATCAAGAACTGTGGGAAAACGAGAAAAGAATCACAGCGTTTCATTTGTGGCGTTATAGAAGGATCTTGAGAACTATGTGGGACTGTTGAGATACCAGATGAATCGGCGAGGAAAGAAATACACGGAAGGAAATCATTGACAAGAAGACGCAACAGGATGGTACCACATCTGTTAAGACACCAGGGAATGACTTGCATTATACTAGAGGGAGCTGTGAGGGTAGAAACGGTAGGGGGAGACTAAGATTGGAATACATCCAGCGAATAATGGAGGACGTAGGGCGCAAGTGCTACTCTGAGGTACAGAGGTTGTCACAGGAGAGGAATTCGTGGTGGGCCGCTTCAAACCAGTGAAAAAACTAACGGCTCCGACAACGAATGCGATAAACATTGTAACTAACGTACACTGCTGAGCCAAAACATTATGACGACTGGCCACCGGGACGCTGGATGGCGCCTGGTGGCGATGCAGCCACGTGACGCGGTATAAAAGTATGTGAAAATGTAAATGTCGTGTGGCTAGGGCCTCCCGCCGGGTAGATCGTTCGCTGGGTGCGAGTCTCTCGAGTTGACGCCACTTTGGCGACTTGCGCGTCGATGGGGATGAAATGGTGATGATTAGGACAACACAACACCCAGTCGCTGAGTGGAGAAAATCTCCGACCCAGCCGGGAATCGAACCCGGGCCCTTAGCATTTTCTGCCGCGCTCACCACTTAGCTAGCGGGGGATGCGGAGCAGCCACGGGGCAGGGGAGGGGGGATCACCCTAGCGAAGATATGGGCTGCGGATGGGGAAATCTTCTGAGATAAGCGACTTTGACAAAGAGCAGATTACTATTATGCAGAACCTGTGAACGAGTATCTCGAAAACGGCGAACCTAGTCGAATGTTCACGTGCTACTGTCGTGAACGTCTACGGGAAGATGTAGGACAGTGGAACTACCACTAGGCTCTTCACAGAACGTGGGACTGCGGGAGACAGATTAGATTAGATTAGATTAGATTAATACTAGTTCCATGGATCATGAATACGATATTTCGTAATGATGTGGAACGAGTCGAATTTTCCAATACATGACATAATTAGGTTAATTTAACAACATACTTAAGGTAATATAACAACTTTATTTTTTTGTGTTTTTTGTTTTTCTTTATTTTTTATTTTTATTTTTTTATTTTTTTAATATTTTTTATTTTTTTTTCTTAATTTATATCTAAAAATTCCTCTATGGAGTAGAAGGAGTTGCCATTCAGAAATTCTTTTAATTTCTTCTTAAATACTTGTTGGTTATCTGTCAGACTTTTGATACTATTTGGTAAGTGACCAAAGACTTTAGTGCCAGTATAATTCACCCCTTTCTGTGCCAAAGTTAGATTTAATCTTGAATAGTGAAGATCATCCTTTCTCCTATGTTATGCACACTGCTATTACTTTTGAATTGGGTTTGGTTGTTAATAACAAATTTCATAAGAGAGTATATATACTGAGAAGCTACTGTGAATATCCCTAGATCCTTAAATAAATGTTTGCAGGATGATCTTGGGTGGACTCCAGCTATTATTCTGATTACACGCTTTTGTGCAATAAATACTTTATTCCTCAGTGATGAATTACCCCAAAATATGATGCCATATGAAAGCAATGAGTGAAAATAGGCGTAGTAAGCTAATTTACTAAGATGTTTATCACCAAAATTTGCAATGACCCTTATTGCATAAGTAGCTGAACTCAAACGTTTCAGCAGATCATCAATGTGTTTCTTCCAATTTAATCTCTCATCAATGGACACACCTAAAAATTTGGAATATTCTACCTTAGCTATATGCTTCTGATGAAGGTCTATATTTATTAATGGCGTCATACCATTCACTGTACGGAACTGTATGTACTGTGTCTTATCAAAATTCAGTGAGAGTCCGTTTACAAGGAACCACTTAGTAATTTTCTGAAAGACAGTATTGACAATTTCATCAGTTAATTCTTGTTTGTCAGGTGTGATTACTATACTTGTATCATCAGCAAAGAGAACTAACTTTGCCTCTTCATGAATATAGAATGGCAAGTCATTAATATATAATAAGAACAACAAAGGACCCAAGACTGACCCTTGTGGAACCCCATTCTTGATAGTTCCCCAGTTTGAGGAATGTGCTGATCTTTGCATGTTACGAGAACTACTTATTTCAACTTTCTGCACTCTTCCAGTTAGGTACGAATTAAACCATTTGTGCACTGTCCCACTCATGCCAGAATACTTGAGCTTGTCTAGCAGAATTTCATGATTTACACAATCAAAAGCCTTTGAGAGATCACAAAAAATCCCAATGGGTGGTGTTCGGTTATTCAGACCATTCAAAATTTGACTGGTGAAAGCAGACATGTGGCATCTCTGCCGAAAGAGCACAATGGAAGTCGCTCACAAGTGTTTCAGAGCACTGTGTTGATCGTACATTGTTGAACATGGAGCTCCGCAGCAGACCACGCCAACGTGTTCACATCTTGACCCGACGACATCGTCAGTTACGATTGCAGTGGGCCCAGAACTATCGGGGTTCGACCGTCGATCAATGGAAACGTGTCAGCCCTTCGCGTGAATCACATTTCTGCTACACTACGTTGCTGGTTGTCTCCACTGTAACACCCCACCCGTCACTTACCTCGTTTTGGCGTGTGTTCACCCCAGCTAATTGACTAATAGATCAACAGAGAGTGCAAACTGCCGTAATATCGGATAACGCAAAGAAAGTAATAAGGCCCTGTGACTCCTGATTGAACTCCGGTGGCAGTGTTGACATCAATTGATCCAGAACTGATCCCTTTTCATTAAAAAGGGGTGCACATTGATGTTATATTCAGCTATTGAACACCAGATCCAAATGTTGAACATAAAATTAATTAAGAAAGTGACTTGATCGAAAACAGATACAGTCGATTAGCACAAATTTATTTTAATTCACGACCTGCAATCATCACATTACATCACTCTCCCAACAGGCAGTGGGAATAAATTGCGTTTGCGTGGAGTAAAGCGCGATAAATCAAAAGTAATTCCCATCGACTGACCCAGGCGTAATGCGAGGTGCGAGAAGAATTCTACAATACACGGCCCATGAAACCCTCGTGGAAACTTTGCCGACGTGATCCAACAAATTAATCCGTGGCCTAACTCAAGCTGGAGCGAGCGCAGCATCACCGAATTCAGCATGGCGTGGCGTTGTCGTTGTGCGGAAGTCGGCCGACCTCGTGGTGCTGCAAGGCTGCGCTCGTCTACTCACTCCTAGCTATCTTGCTCAGTACACAGCTGAACGAAAACTTTCTATCTTGAAGCTCAATTGTTCCATTTGCTAAGTCCTAAAATGCAGAGATGCTCACACTCTCTCAGGCAAGCTAAGAACGCCACGTCCGTACTCTAGGCAAGCTGGGAACGGAAGACCTCTACGGAGACTTCTGCCAGTCCACTCTTCATCTCGGTTTCCCCTCCAGCAAAATCACTTACGCCAATTGCAGCGCAAGTCGCGTTCTTTACGCATCGCTTCCCAGCGCCGACCAATGCCTGCTCTGGGAAGTGAACAAATTCCCACAAAATTTCCCTTCCTCTCAACTTCTGCTATTTAGCTCATCCCATTTTTCCGGAATTCTGACTGGCGCGGAGAGGGGCTGTTCCGTTGTCGCTCTTGGCGCGAGAACACATAACGAGAGCGTGTGCACTCGTATGTGTACTCAAAGAGCGAGGAACAAGTCTCTCCTCAGTACTCCACTGGGAGAGCAACTCTGTCGAGAGTGAATCAAAGTGCGACTCTATCTTGAGTCCTTGCGAATAAGCGTCGTTCACTGTGTTGGCCGACACACTTATTGTACGGTGTGAACAGACATAGTTAAACGCCTGCGAGCGAATTTTTGAGTGGCATCGCGGTGGACTAGTTATCTGACCAGTGTACCACGCCAATAGTTAGACTAGGGGCGAATAGGAGCCCTTGACTTCATCAAGGCATAGGGAGAGTTTGATGGGTAGGGTCAATCCAGACAGAACGAGAGTTATGTTATTTGTCAGCAGCGAGCGGCGCAGACAGCAGTTATCGTAGCTTACGGTATGGTGCGCTATAGCTCTTGCTAGCCCCATATTTCCTCCACAACAGTACACTTCATTGCATTTCACACACGACAGCCTCGACCGTACCTAGCAACATTCTAATGGATATTTACTCAAGTTGAGTAGGCGCGGCTCTCAGCCATTCTGCCAAGTCAATAACAATCATAAACTTTGTATAGAAATTTCATTAGCGAATCCAATTCACATTCCGGAAAG
Organism: Schistocerca nitens; assembly: GCF_023898315.1. NCBI lineage: Eukaryota > Metazoa > Arthropoda > Insecta > Orthoptera > Acrididae > Schistocerca > Schistocerca nitens. The sequence continues at coordinate 78,962,777 of NC_064624.1, forward strand.
AACCCCGAAATAACTTGTTCAATTCATAAGTAAAAGTCCCATTGTGATTTCTCAGAATTTTTGCAAAAAAAAAAATAATAATTTTCGTTAGTGTCATATTTTTCTTACACTAACTAGCTCTACTCCAGTACCGAAGTATCCAACTAGTTAAGTAAGATATTTTGTGAATTTTTGTGTCATTTCCTTACAGTGGACGACTCCAGAATATATTTATTGCTGAATGTTTAGAATATATTTACTGCTGAATGTTTTTCAGGCATTTCTCTTTAGAACGTTAGTAGCTATTGTTTATTGCTAGCGCGTAATTGTAGAGAGAATGTCCTTTGTAGTTGTAGTTTTTCATTCTTATACATTAAAACAGTTGTGACATGCATGTAGATTTGCACCAAGTATTTTGCAGCTGCGCTTGCAGTTAACGAGATATTATTTTCAATGCTATGTTAATGTCTTTTCTTATTTTGCTCTTCAAATTGTGCTTTTCTGTGTTGTCGTGTGAAATATTGTGACAATAATGGCGTGTGAAAAACGTAATGCTAGGCTCCAAAGTAAACTGAGAAATGGCAGTGAAGACGAAAGCAGTGTGTTAGCGCCGCCGGGTAATGAATTAACTAATGTTCAAAGTAGTAATTTGGTAATTGTGCATAGGGAAATGGAGCGGGCTGCAAATAATGGTGTAGACAGTGAAACAATTAGTGCCGGCCGGTGTGGTCGTGCGGTTCGAGGCGCTTCAGTCCGGAACCGCGCAACTGCTACGGTCGCAGGTTCGAATCCTGCCTCGGGCATGGGTGTGTGTGATGTCCTTAGGTTAGTTAGGTTTAAGTAGTTCTAAGTTCTAGGGGACTGATGACCACAGATGTTAAGTCCCATAGATCTGAGCCATTCGAACCATTTTTTTAAACAATTAGTGAACAGGGAAGCATTGTCGATCGCTCGGTCGGCAACAGTTCGCCTCAGGAATCCGAAATGACAGGACACAATCTCGCAAAAACTGTAGATTCAGGTTTTGCGTCTTCACCATTTTCTCAAATAAGTCAAGACACATTTTCTGCTCGTCAAAATGTGAATGTTGCCGGTGCAAATGCACTGCCGAAAAGCATAGAGGAACAGATTCCTGACACTAATAATAATAATATTATTATTGCAATTAATGCAACAAATGAAACAAAATCAGAGACAAACACAGCAACAGTAAGACACAATGGAACAAAATCTTCAAAAGTTAGACACAATGGAACACCAGCCACAGACTGCACACAGCACAGCCAGTGATTTTCATACAGAGCGCTACGTGGCGTTACCAATATAAAAACCTAAACAGGCTACTTACATAGTAATTACATACAAATCATGTGCTCTGTCTGTGTGAGTCTGCCTAGGGAGATTGTAATCCAGAAATAATTTAACTGCAGCCTTTTGACAGCGCCACGTGTAGTGGGACGAAATTGAAGCGTCACCCATCCACCAGTGTCAGCCCAGTTTGCAGGTGAATATAAGTTTAATTTAGTTTTGTTTATGTATTTTATGTAATATTTGTAATGGTCGTGAATTGTCTAAAGTTTTTGTATTTTTTTTATGTTTCATGTACGGAGAGGGCGGCGCAACGAACGGAGACAGCATCTTCGTTGCCGGGACCAGAGAGAAAATTGCGGGCCACTATACGTCGCGGATCGACAGCCAAAGAGCAACAGAAGATCCTGAAACCGGGTTGTTACGTCGTGCTTCTAAAAATAGAATAAATGAGAATTTGTAATGTTTTGTACAACAATGATATCATAGTAAGTTTAATCTTATTGAAAATGTTAGTTTTGTCTCATCAAGGCTCAGGTTCACGTCTGTATGTAGGAAGATAATAAACTAGTGGATGCTACTGAAGTTGTAATACGTGTTCCGAGGATTTATTTATGAAGAATTATGTGAATGAATTAATAATATATTTGACAAGATTATTGAATATTGACAGCGTTCATCGCGACTTTGAATCTCAAAAGTTTATTCAGTGTGGTTCTAATATCGATTAAATCAGATAACGTGTATCAATATAATTTCTGAGGAGAAAGAAACGACATCTAAATTGAAAAAGTTTACGCAAACCAATTGGCCCGAGTGACGTAATTCTGCGCATACGACTCAAATGATGTTTTACAGTTTCGTTCAAGAACCATTCCGAGACAATTTAAAAAGAATATAAATAATTTTGAAGTGGGTTGTAACTGACGTAGGTGACGAAGTCTACACATGGTCATATGTCGAAAGAAAATCATTTATAAGAAACTTACGTCGTTACACTAGACACGGAAGCAGCGGTGTTGTAGCTGTCACGTTCTGCCACCCTTGTATTTCTGCAGAAGTAGCATGTCGCACGTCACGAAAGCCCGCCCCCACAGCCTGACGTATTTGCCGCGTCAGGCAGTGTGATTTAGCACGCCGGCACAAGAATGCGCTGCTCGTACTGTGCGCAGGAACACGGGCGTGTTTCTAACTATGATAAATCTCTCCGCTCCCGCACTATGCAAGCCTGCTGCCGACCTTTGCGGCGCTCAGCGAGTATCAGATGCGGCGATTGGACGAGAATATGCGCTGCCATAGGCCGGCGGGGGCGACTCGATCGTTACACCGTGTCAGCAGACAGCTCTACGCAGCTGAAGTACGTACCACGTCTATTGGAGGTCCTAGGATCGATTACTTTTGTTTATTGACCCGGTTGTAGTTGTGGTCTTCAGAGATGATGCACCTGACCATGCTACTCTATCCTGTGCAACATTCTTCATCTCCAAGTAACTACTGCATCCTACATCCTTCTGAATCTGCTTACCGTATTCATCTCTTGGTCTGCCTCTACGTTTTTTAACCTCCACGCTGCACTCCAATACTAAACTGGTGATCCCTTGATGCCTTAGAACATGTCCTACCAACCGATCCCTTCTTGTAGTCAGGTTGTGCCACGAATTTCTCTTCTCCCCAATTCTATTCAGTACCTCCTCATTAGTTACGTGATCTACCCATCTAATCTTTTGCATTCTTCTGTAGCATCACATTTCGAAAGCTTCTGTTTACCGTCCATGTTTCACTTCCATACGTGGCTACACTCCATACAAATACTTTCAGAAACGACTTCCTGAAACTTAAATCAAAACTCGATGGTAACAAATTTCTCTTCTTCAGGAACGCTTTCCTTGCCATTGCCAGTCTACATTTTATATCCTCTGTACTTCGACCATCATCATTTATTTTGCTGCCCAAATAGCAAAACTCCTTTACTACTTTACGTGTCTCATTTCCTAATCTAATTCCCTCAGCCTCACCTGATTCAATTCGACTACATTCCATTGTCCTGCTTTCTGCTTTTGTTCATGTTCATCTTACATCCTCCTTTCAAGACACTGTCCATTCCGTTCAACTGCTCTTCCAGGTCCTTTGCTGTCCCTGACAGAGTTACAATATCACTGGCAAACCTCAAGGTTTTTATTTCTTCTCCGTGGATTTTAATTCCTACTCCAAATTTTTCTTTTGTTTCTTCTACTGCTGGCCCAATACACAGATTGAAAAACATTGGGAATAGGATACAACCCTCTCTCACTCCCTTCCCAACCATTGCTTCCCTTCCCTTGAAAGAAAGTATTTCAGTCAACATTGTCAAAAACTTTTTCTAAGTCTACAAATGCTATAAACGTACGTCTGCCTTTCGTTAATCTAAAGATAAGTCGTAAGGTCAGTATTGGCCCGCGTGTTCATGCATTTCTCCGGAATCCAAATTCATCCTTCCTGATGTCGGTTTCTACCAGTTTTTGCATTCGTGTGTAAAGATCCTAAATAATTAAAAGTGTGTCGTCACCCACATGCGTGCTAAAAGGAACCCATTAGACATGATAAATAAATCAAACAAATTACCTAGGAATAACCACTTAAAATGGGATAAAAACACATAGATAATGTTCTGAAGAAGGCGAACCAAAGACTGCGTTTTACTGGCAGAACTCTTAGAAGACGCAGGAGATCTAGTAAAGATACTGCCTACACTACGCTTGTTCGTACTTCTTTGGAGCATTGTTCTGCGGTGTGGGATCCTTACCAGACAGGACTAGCAGAATACATCGACGAAGTTCAAAGGACCGCAGCATGTTTTGTATTATTGACAAATAGAGAAAGTGTCACGGACATGATACAGGATTTGGTGTGGACATAATTAAAACAAACGCATTTCTCGTTGCGGTAGGATCTCCCCACGACATTTGAATCACCAACTTTCTCCTCCGAATGCGAAAATATTTTGTTAACGTAAACCTACATACGGAAAAACGATCAGCGTAATAAAATAAGGGAAATCAGATGTCGCACGGAAAGCTACAGGTGTTCTTTTTTTCCGCGCGCTGTTCGAGAGAGTGATAATGAATGAAGGTGGTTTCATGAAACCTCTGCCAGACACTCAAGTGTAATTTGCAGAGCATCGATGTAGATGTATACCGAGGGAAGTGGCTGAGGGGTTACCATACACTGAACACGCATTCAGCGGGACCAGAGTTCAAATGCGCGCCCAGCTATGCAGATTGAGGTTTTCCGTCATTTCCCTAAATCGCTCCTGGTTCCTTTACAAGGGCACGATAGATTTTCTTCCACATCCTTTCGTAAAGCGAGCTTGGGCTCTGTCTCTAATGACCGCAATGCCGACGGCAGATTAGACTCCAGTCTTGTTATAAGACTTGTTCATCAACACTACTTTGCCTCTTGGGTAAACCTTCCTTCAGTATAAACTGGAAATAAACTGCAGATATAGTGAAAGAATAACGAATGAACTGGGAACATCGATGACAATTAAAGTTTGCTCAAGCTTTTCGACTGGGTTTCTGCATTTCTCCATCTGCTCCTGTGACATACTTTCGATCTTTACATAAGTAGGACACCCTACTTCCTCTATAAGGATCACAGTCATAAAGTTTTATGTATCAGTTGAAAAAAATCAAGGTTTTTGTGTTATTGTTGTTGTGGTCTTTGGTTTGATGCAGCTCTTCATGCTACTCTATCCTGTGCAAGCTTCTTCATCTCCCAATAACTACTACAGCCTGTATCATTCTGAATCTGCCTACTGTATTCATCTCTTGGTCTCCCTCACGCCCCCCCCCCCTCCACACACACACACACACACACACACACACACACACACACACTCTTCACTCCAGTACTACATTGGTGATCCGTTGATTTCTCAGATTGCGTGCTATCAATCGATTCTGTCCTCTACTCAAATTGTGCCACAAATTTCTTTTCTCCCAATTCCACTCAGTACCACCTCGTTGTTTACGTGATCTACGCCTCTAATCTACAACATTCGTCTATAGCACCACATGTCGAAAGCTTCCATTTCCTTCTTGACTAAATTATCATCAATGTTTCACTTCCCCACACGGCTGCACTCCAGACATCAGTTACTTTTCTCCCCAAATGGCAAAACTCATGTACTACTTTAAACGTCTCGTTTTGTAACCTAATTTCTTCAGCATCACCTAATTTAATTCGACTGCATTTCATTATCCCTGTTTTGCTTTCGCTGATATTCATCTTTTACCCTTTCAGGATATTGCCGATTCCGTTCAGCTGCTCTTCCAGGCCTTTTCGTGTCTCTGACAAAATTACAATGTCATCGGCAAACCTCAAAGTTTTTATCTCTTCTACCTGTACTTTAATTTCTTTTCCAAATTTTTCTTTGGTTTCCTTTACTACCGCTGGATGTACAGACTGAATAAAATCAAAGATATAATTTTTAATATTTTTATACAACCTTGTCTCACTCCCTTCTCAAGCATTACTTCATGCCCCTCGATATAACGTTACGTATACCGTAGTCAATTTATTTTGTTTACATTTACATCTGTCGTGTCAAAAAGGAGTATACTCAACTGAATATTTAGGAATTACAATTACGAATAACTTAAATTGCAAGAATCACATAGATAATTTTGTGGGGAAAGCAAATCAAATCACTCCGTCGTCATGCCACGAGTGGCCTACCGGGACCATCCGACCGCCGTGTCATCCTCGGAGGAGGATGCGGATAGGAGGGGCGTGGGGTCAGCACACCGCCCTCCAGGTCGTGAGATGGTATTCTTGACCAAAGCCCCTACTATTCCGTCGAGTAACTTCTCAGTTTACTTTACGAGGCTGAGTGCACCCCGAAAAATGGCAGCAGCGCAAGGCGGCCTGGATGGTCACCCATCCAAGTGCTGACCACGCCCGACATCGCTTAACTTCGTTGATCTCACGGGAACCGGTGTATCCACTGAGGCAAGATTGTAAAGCAAACCAAAGACTGTATTTTATTGGCAGAACACTTAGAGGGTGCAACAGGTCTACTGAAGAGACTCCTTACACTACGTTTGCCCGCCCTCTTCTGGAGTGCTGCTGCGCGGTGTTGGATCCGCATCAGTTAGGATCGACAGAGAACATGGAAAAGCTTCAAAGATGGCTCTAAGGACTATGGGACTTAATGTCTGCGGTCATCAGTCCCCTAGACTTACAGCTACCTAAACCTAACTACCCTAAGGACATCACACACATCCACGCCTGAGGCAGGGTTCGAACCTGAGATCGTAGCAACAGCGCGGTTACGGACTGAAGTGCCTAGAACCGCTCGGCAACAGCAGCCGGCTAGTTCAAAGAAGGAGAAGGGCCGAGCGGTCTTAGATGCTGCAGTCATAGACTGTGCGGCTGGTCCCGGTGTAGGTTCGAGTCCTCCCTCGGGCATGGGTGTGTGTGTTTGTCCATAGGATAATTTAGGTTAAGTAGTGTGTAAGCTTAGGGACTGATGACCTTAGCAGTTAAGTCCCGTAAGATTTCACAAACGTTTTTTTTGAAGAAGAAAGGCAGCACGTTTTCTATTATCGTGAGATAAGGGTGAGAGTGCCACGGACATGGCACAGAATTTAGGATGGCGAACATTAAACCAAAGGCGTTTTTCACTGCGGCTGGATCTTCTCACGAAAGTTCAGTTACCAACTATCTCCGCAGTGAGGGAAAATATTTTCTTGGCGCCCACCTATCATATTTTATGGACTAGAGGACGCACTTTTTTCTTCGAAAAACTGCCTCCAATATTCAAACTGTTTCTCCCATACAGACTGATCAGCTAGAACATTATAACTGCGGACCTACTATCGATATAAACCCATCGAGGCAATACCTGTGTCACCTTATGAGGAATGACTGCTGGTCAGACACACGCACGGTGCGTGTAGTATCAGTGAGTGTACTGTCCATGTGTGGACTGGGGAAGGAACGTGATCTACCTTTGACCGAGGGCAGATTGTGACGGCCCGGAGGCTCGGCACGGACGTTTCAGAAACTACACGACTTGTTGGACGTTGGAGGAATGCTGTGGTGAGTGTCTTCAACAAGTAGCAAAACCAAGGTGAAACAATGCCCAAACGTCGTGGGGTAGGGTCGCCCCCCTCATCACAGATGTCGGACTTTGTAGGCTGGGCAGACTGGTAAAACAGGACACCCAGTGACCTGAGGCGGGGCTAGTATCAGACTTTAATACTGGGCAGAGTACAAGTGTGTCTGAACACACACTGCACTGAACACTCCTAACGATGGGCCTCCGCAGCCAAAAACCTGTGCATGCGCCAATCTTAACACCACGACACTGGCAACTGCTACTGAAGTGGCCACTGGGGCATCAGTTCTGGACGTTGGCGCAGTGGCAGAGTATTGTACCGTCTGCACATTTCTGATACTCCTTCATCTTGCCGAAGGGAGGGCGCGAATCTGTCGTCTTCCAGGAGAACAGCACCTTGATACCTGTACTGCAGGACAGAGACAAGCTGGCGGCGTCTCCATTATGCTCTGGGGAACATGCGCGTAGGCATCTCTGGGTCCAATGGAGCTCGTGCAACGTACCACAACGGCCAAGGAGGCACGGTTGCAGATGTGATGGTCATGTTTCCCGACGGCAATCATTATTCAGCTAGATAATGCACCATATCGAAAGGGCAGACGTGTCATGGAGAGGTTGGAAGAACACAGTGGCGAGTTGGAATTGGTTTCAGTCCCCCCCCCCCCTCCTCCCCGCTCTCCATATCTGAACCCAATCGACCCATCTGGGGCGTGATTGAATGTGACATCAGAGCTCATCGCGTAAAAGAAGGGCAAACCTAACATTTATAGGATTTGTAGGTTCAGAGAAAGCTTTTGACAATGGTTACTGGAATAGGCTATTTGAAATGCTAAAGACCCAAGAATAAAAAAAGAGGGGTCAAAAGATTATCTGCATGTTGTGAAGAAACCAGACTGCAGAGCTGTAAGTCCAAGGACATGAAAGGCGAGCAGCATTAAAGGGTGTGGGTTCCACCTTTTTGCAAACACACTAGTTTTTATTTTTACCCAAAAATGTTCAGCACCTCTGTGGATTTTTGTTTATAGCAACCAGTAAAAAGTGAGAGAAAACTTTTGTTCCTTCTGCTTCTTACCATGATTTTACATTATTCTTGGGGCCTCACTTCGTTGACTTATAACCTAAAATGTTTTCAATTTTTAGAATTTTTCAACAAACAAAACCCACTGATGATGGCACGGAGGTGCTGAAACATTTTTGGGTAAAAAGAAAAAAAAACTGAGTGTTTGGAAAAAGACACAACCCATATCCTATAATTTAACTGTAAACGCAGAAAGCAAGGACGAGAGCTGCAGATCCAAAAAGAGGTAAGCAACAGTTGAAAAATCAGTGAGAGAGGGTTGTAGGCTACCCCTAATGTTATTCAGACTGTACACCAAGGTACACTACAGGAAATCATTTAGAAATTCGAAAAGAGAATTAAAGCTCGGGGGTAAGAAGGAAAAGCTTTGAGGTTTGCTGTGGACATTGTAATACTGTCAAGATAACAAAGGACTCTGAAGAATAGTTGAAGGCAACGGATAGTGTCTTGAAAACAGGCTATAAGATGAAATGAGACACAAGTAAAACAATCATAATCGAATGTAATTGGATTAAAGCAGGCGGTTCTGAGGAAATTAGATTAGAAAATTGTATTCTAAAAGTTGTAGATGAGACAATGGCCAAAGCAGAGAGGATACACAACACATTTGTGGTCAACAGCCCGTGAAAATTTTGCATTCATTTAACACACCTTTCAGCAGAGTCATTAACAGCTTCGGTCTTCATAACTATCCTTTTAGTGTTTAAATAATGTGGAACAGCATTTTTGAATGAAACTAGTGCCCACAAGCAAGGGATCAGTTCTCAGCTCTTTCTTGACGCAAAGTCAGCTAATGTTTTCTCTCAACAGAAGATGAGATTGAATTAGTTGACGTAAATTAACGAATTAAAAAAAATAATAAATGGTAACCACAACAATTTTTCAGGTTCTCTCTGTGAAGATTGGCTACCGTTCTGATTTTTGTTTGTGCAGCTGCTTCATCATCTAAGAGCGATATGAGAGGCATCTGTTGTGATAAATACCACAAATGCTGACTCAATTTCCTTTTGAAATTGTGGAATCCCCCCTTTTAATATGATTTCAGATCTTTTAAGAAACAGACGCCCAGATGAAGAGGGCGCAACACGATCACTAACAAGAACTGACTGCATTGCACTTGCAAGTACTGACAAGTTAAAATAACGTTAGTGCAACATCTGGGAACAACGTGAAAAATCATATTCCCTTGCATTCGCGGACAAGTCGGCACACCTCACTTCGATTGCAACAAAATTTTGTAGAGGCAAGACAGAATCGCCGATGGCCTCGCTGCAGTGGTAACATCAGTTGCCCATTAGATCACAGAAGTTAAGCACTGTCGGGCTTGGCTAGTACTTGGATGGGTGACCGTCCGGTCTGCCGAGTACTGTTGGCAAGCGGGGTGCGCTCAGCCCTTGTGTGAGGCTTCTGTCACGAAAACTGGAAACGGCCGACAGAGCAGTTTGCTGACTACGTGCCGCTCCGTATCCGCATCTGGTGACGCCTAAGGGCTGAGGATGACACGGCGGCCGGTCGGTACCCTTCAGCCTCGAAGGCCTGCTCGGATGGTGTTTGTTTTACGTTTTAGAATCATTCAAACAATAGTGGATGAGGAGCGATCAGAAACAGAGAAGTCGGAAAATAAGGGACACCCTATGGAGGTGTGCTTGCCTCTGTGAAAGCGTGTGTGTCTTTGCTTACGAAACCTTTGCCCGAAAGCAACAGTCTTTTCGTTGTGTTTGTCTGCAGCTCCTTTTTTTTATCAGTCTACTGACTGGTTTTATGCGGCCCACCACGAATTCCTTTCCTGTGCTAACCTCTTCATCTCAGAGTAGCACTTGCAACCTACGTCCTCAATTATTTGCTTGACGTATTCCAATCTCTGTCTTCCTCTACAGTTTTTGCCCTCTACAGCTCCCTCTAGTACCATGGAAGTCATTCCCTCATGTCTTAGCAGATGTCCTATCATCCTGTCCCTTCTCCTTATCAGTGTTTTCCACATATTCCTTTCCTCTCCGATTCTGCGTAGAACCTCCTCATCCCTTACCTTATCAGTCCACCTAATTTTCAACATTCGTCTATAGCACCACATCTCAAATGCTTCGATTCTCTTCTGTTCCGGTTTTCCCACAGTCCATGTTACACTACCATACAATGCTGTACTCCAGACGTACATCCTCAGAAATTTCTGCCTCAAATTAAGGAGGGTATTTGATATTAGTAGACTTCTCATGGCCAGAAATGCCTTTTTTGCCATAGCGAGTCTGCTTTTGATGTCCTCCTTGCTCCGTCCGTCATTGGTTATTTTACTGCCTAGGTAGCAGAATTCCTTAACTTCATTGACTTCGTGACCATCAATCCTGATGTTAAGTTTCTCGCTGTTCTCATTTCTACTACTTCTCATTACCTTCGTCTTTCTCCGATTTACTCTCAAACCATACTGTGTACTCATTAGACTGTTCATTCCATTCAGCAGATCATTTAATTCTTCTTCACTTTCACTCAGGATAGCAATGTCATCAGCGAATCATATCACTGATATCCTTTCACCTTGTATTTTAATTCCACTCCTGAACCCTTCTTTTATTTCCATCATTGCTTCCTCGATGTACAGATTGAAGAGTAGGGGCGAAAGGCTATAGCCTTGTCGTACACCCTTCTTAAAACGAGCACTTCGTTCTTGATCGTCCACTCTCATTATTCCCTCTTGGTTGTTGTACATATTGTATATGACCCGTCTCTCGCTATAGCTTACCCCTACTTTTTTCAGAATCTCGAACAGCTTGCACCATTTTATATTGTCGAACGCTTTTTCCAGGTCGACAAATCCTATGAAAGTGTCTTGATTTTTCTTTAGCCTTGCTTCCATTATTAGCCGTAACGTCGGAATTGCCTCTCTCGTCCCTTTACTTTTCCTAAAGCCAAACTGATCGTCACATAGCGCATTCTCAATTTTCTTTTCCATTCTTCTGTATATTATTCTTGTAAGCAGCTTCGATGCATGAGCTGTTAAGCCGATTGTGCGATAATTCTCGCACTTGTCAGCTCTTGCCGTCTTCGGAATTGTGTGGATGATGCTTTTCCGAAAGTCAGATGGTATGTCGCCAGACTCATATATTCTACACACCAACGTGAATAGTCGTTTTGTTACCACTTTCCCCAATGATTTTAGAAATTCTGATGGAATGTTATCTATCCCTTCTGCCCTATTTGACCGTAAGTCCTCCAAAGCTCTTTTAAATTCCGATTCTAATACTGGATCCCCTATCTCTTCTAAATCGACTCCTGTTTCTTCTTCTATCACATCAGACAAATCTTCACCCTCATAGAGGCTTTCAATGTATTCTTTCCACCTATCTGCTCTCTCCTCTGCATTTAACAGTGGAATTCCCGTTGCACTCTTAATGTTACCACCGTTGCCTTTAATGTCACCAAAGGTTGTTTTTACTTTCCTGTACGCTGAGTCTGTCCTTCCGACAATCATATCTTTTTCGATGTCTTCACATTTTTCCTGCAGCCATTTCGTCTTAGCTTCTCTGCACTTCCTATTTATTTCATTCCTCAGCGACTTGTACTTCTGTATTCCTGATTTTCCCGGAACATATTTGTACTTCCTCCTTTCATCAATCAACTGAAGTATTTCTTCTGTTATCCATGGTTTCTTTGCAGCTACCTTCTTTGTACCTATGTTTTCCTTCCCAACTTCTGTGATGGCCCTTTTTAGAGATATCCATTCCTCTTCAACTGTACTGCCTACTGTGCTATTCCTTATTGCTGTATCTATAGCGTTAGAGAACTTCAAACGTATCTCGTCATTCCTTAGTACTTCCGTATCCCACTTCTTTGCATATTGATTCTTCCTGACTAATGTCTTGAACTTCAGCCTACTCTTCATCACTACTATATTGTGATCTGAGTCTATATCTGCTCCTGGGTATGCCTTACAATCCAGTATCTGATTTCGGAATCTATGTCTGACCATGATGTAATTTAATTGAAATCTTCCCGTATCTCCCGGCCTTTTCCAATTACACCGCCTCCTCTTGTGATTCTTGAACAGGGTATTCGCTATTACTAGCTGAAACTTGTTACAGAACTCAATTAGTCTTTCTCCTCTTTCATTTCTTGTCCCAAGCCCATATTCTCCTGTAACCTTTTCTTCTACTCCTTCCCCTACAACTGCATTCCAGTCGCCCATGACTATTAGATTTTCGTCCCCTTTACTTACTGCATTACCCTTTCAATACGGGTCATATTTAACGCGAGCAGCCATTTATCATTTTCCTAATATTGTTGATGTTCCAACCTGGATTTTGCATCTTTGTGTTCTAAGCTTTGCAGGTTGAGTCTGCATAAATATTTCTACCCTGACATGTAACGCAGGGGGTGCCTCTTGAGAAAGCTATTGGTTGGCCCTCTGCGACGTACGAACAAAGCACATCAGGAGCCAGAGATACCAGCGCCGAACGTCGCGCCCCTTCTCAGCGGTGTTGTCGCCTCTGGAACGTATAACGGCAACGTAACAGGCCTGCGTGTCATCCACTCCCCCCCTCCCACTTCCCACCTCCCACAACAATGCACCTCGCACCATTGTTTGGCCTACGCATTGTATCAGCTATATCGACGACTCGTCTCTACACCGGGCCTGTAGCACTGTGGGTTCTTGTAGTCCGGCACAGCTGGTCCTCTGTAACCACGTTTCCATCTATAAGATTATTCTTAAGTATCTCCGAGCTTTCGGAAGGTGACTGCGCGAAAAGTACGTAAGGTGTCAGGCAAATCCAACACCTTCCATGAAAACCCTGACATGATAAGCAAATCCAGTAGTATGTCACATAGCTCCGAATAAATCGTGACATTAAATTAACAAAAGTAATACGAGTAACGAGTGAGCAAATGGAATACCACAGACTAACACAAGAATGCCTAAATGCATGTCATACCTTCCCACCGTGAGACAGACGCAGTTCCGAGGGGAGAAACGAGAACAGATGCCGAGAGCAGAACCGTGTTAAGCGGGAAGGCCCTACGATAAGGGACGGACGGACACCCACGTCGCCAGCTAACCGCTAGGACACCACCTGCAAGTTTTAAGCGTGAGACTTTTTCGCGTCTCTGTTATGTCAAGACCACCCCCCAGCCAATGTTAAAAGCTAGAGCCCTCCAGAAGAACAGTATAGATCTTACGATAACGCTAAAAGGGCTACACCAGCTGCAAGTTTTAGAGTGAGACTTTTTCGCGTCTGTTACGTTGCAAACTTTAAAAACATTGCCCCACCACGAAAAGTATAACGTTTTTCATTGGATAGACAGAATTTTTGTAGGCAGAGCTTAAGGTTAACATTGAGACCCTGATTGGTCAGATGAAAACACAGCCAGATAGTTTTTTTTAAACCAACATCGGTAAATTGTAGTAACAATAAGTTAGGAGAGAGTTCCTTCCGAGACAGCGAGGTGAGCGGAGCTGTGCTGTCCGCCGCCCCCTGACGAACACTGACAAGGTAATGAACGCACGCGATGCCGCATAAGGCGCATAAAGCTTCACTCAGAACTGCAGAAGTCTCATCTGTTACACCCCCTTGTTGCGTAATACTAGTGTCGATCGTCAATTAAAGCTCATGGTGGTCACATTTGCCACTTGAAGTAAAAATCTGAAACGCGATGATTTTTCTGTTATATAGTTATTGAGAAGCCACATCAGCCACTGTAATTTGCGACAAGTTAGATAAGTAATTAAGGATAATTGAGGGTCACTGTAGACCATTTTGATGGTTTTCTCTTTTGTGAAACTTAATTTAAACCTAGATTATAGATGTGATATGGCATAGGTCATCCTTCGATCCATTGTAGAACTTGGAAACCCACTCAGGAAATATTTGTTCACATTTTTGTTGAATGCAGTTGGTTTTCACCATCCTGTATTAAAGCATTTCCTTTTATCACTAGTGCAATTTATAAACAATGTTTTGTGAGTAGAATAAAATTTCCAATGGTAAACTTAACTGCTTTTTCGACGTTATTTTACCAGCTAACTAAAAATAGGAAAGCCTTGAACCCCTTCCACTAAATTTAGTTAGTATTAAGATTCTTTTACAGGGAGTGCAGTGGAGCTGACGCTGAAATCATTAAGTATTTGGTTATATCATCGCTAGTCTCAATGAACTCTTCTGAATTCTACGTTTCATGTGTGGTCTGGCGTCTCCTTACCAGCAACAGGTCCCAGGTTCAAACCAGTCAATTCCCTAAAAAAACACACTCAGAGCGTCGTTGTGCGAAAGTGGTAGGGAGACACGATATAGAACAAACAGACACCACGCAAAATGTTTAGAAGGCATACCGCAAGATGACAGATACCTCTGGGTACCGACACAGCTGCAATACTTTCCCTGACGTCTCGGTTCGGTGAGCAGCCGCGGCGACCTTTGATCACATTCAGAATGTGGCGCAAGATAATAAAAAACTGATTCGTCACTGATTTTCACATTTCCCTTTATCCCCCAGATTGTGATAGGGTGCCCTTCGAGCAGCAGGGGCCTCAACATCGGCGTCTACATCAATATCTACACTCTGCAAACGACGGCGAAGTGCATGGCAGAAGGTACGTCCCATTGTATCACTTCTTGTGCGTTCTTCCCGTTCCGTTCACGTATGGAGTGCGGGAGGAATGATTGTCTGAATGTTTCTGTGCATGCCGTAGTTATTCCAATCTTATCCTAACGGCCGGCCGCGGTGGTCTAGCGGTTCTAGGCGCTCAATCCGGAACCGCGCGACTGCTATGGTCGCAGGTTCGAATCCTGCCTCGGGCATGGATGTGTGTGACCTCCTTAGGTTAGTTAGGTTTAAGTAGTTCTAAGTTCTAGGGGACTGATGACCACAGATTTTAAGACCCATAGCGCTCAGAGCCATTTTTTTTTTATCCTAACGATCCCTATGTGAGCGATACGTAGAGGGTTGTAGCTCATTCCCAGAGTCGTCTTTTAAAGCCGGCTCACGAATATTTGTAACTAGGCTTTCTCGGGATAAGTTTACATCCATCTTCGAGGGCCTTTCAGTTCAGTTTCTTCAGCATCTCTGCGACACTCTCGTACGGATCAAACAAACCCGTGACCATTCGTGCCGCCCTTCTCTGTACACGTTCAATATCCCCAGTTAGTCCTGTTTGGTATGCGTCCCACAAAAGTGAGCAGTTTTCTTGAATACCTTAGACGATAAATTTGTAAGAAATCTTGTTTGTAGACCGATTGCATTTCTCCAGTATTCTATCAATATACCAAAGTCTACCACGTGCTATATCCTATGTGATCACTCCATTTCATATCCCTACTAACAAGGGAACCTCCCCATCGCACCCCCCTCAGATTTAGTTATAAGTTGGCACAGTGGATAGGCCTTGAAAAACTGAACACAGATCAATCGAGAAAACAGGAAGAAGTTGTGTGGAACTATGAAAAAATAAGCAAAATATACAAACTGCGTAGTCTATGCGTAACATAGGCCACATCAAGGATGATTTGAGCTCAGGGCACCCGTGGTCCAGTGGTTAGCGTGAGCGGCTGCGGAGCGAGAGGTCCTTGGTTCAAGTCTTGCCTGGAGTGAAAAGATAAATTTTTATTTCCAGACAATTATCAGAGTTCAGGCACTCACACATAACTTCGCTCTCCAAAATTCCAGGACATGTTCAGATTTGCTTGGACATATGCAGGATTTGACGGTCTACACAAGGAAAAATTTGAAAACGTTAAAAACATATGTTTTGACAGAGCACAGAGAAAACTGTGCGACTGTCAAACTGTTGCATTCATTTGTTGCAGTTTATGTGACACACTCTTATGTTTTCTTCACTTTTTGGGAGTGATTATCACATCCACAAGGAAACCTAAATCGGGCAAGGTAGAAGAATCTTTTTACCCATTCGCCAAGTGTACAAGTTAGGTCGGTCGACAACATATTCCTGTCGTGTGACGCACATGCCGTCACCAGTGTCGTATAGAATATATCAGACGTGTTTTCCTGTGGAGGAATCGGTTGAACTATGACCTTGCTATCAAATGTTTTCGGTTCCCATTGGAAAGGCACGTCCTTTCGTCTACTAATCACACGGTTTTGCGGTGCGGTCGCAAAACACAGAAACTAAACTTATTACAGTGAACAGAGACGTCAATGAACGAACGGACAGATCATAACTGTACAAAAATAAGGTAAGTAAAATTTTCGCTCGACGGAAGACTTGAACCAAGGACCTCTCGCTCCGTAGCTCCTCACGCTAACCACGAGACCACGGCGCTCCTGCGCTCACATTGTCCTTGATGTTGCGTATCTTTCACATCGACTACTCAGTTTGTATATTTTTCTTATTTTTTTCATAGTTCCACACAACTTCTTCCTGTTTTCTCGACTGTTCTGTTCAGTTTTTCAAGGCCTATCCACTGTGCCAAATTATAACTAAATCTGAGGAGGGTGCGATGGGGAGGTTCCCTTGTAAGTGTTACACTCACGTGTAAGTGTTACACTCATGTGTTGGCCGATACCAACTGTGACTCCTTGATATTTCAGTCATGGCATAATATGGTTTTCCGTTTTGTACAGGGCACAATTTTAAATTTCAGAATATTTAAAGCAAGTTGCCAATCTTTGCACCACTGTGAAATCTTATCAAGGTCTGACTGAATGTTTATGTACCTTCTTTCAGACTGTACTTCATTAGCGATAGCCGCGCGGAGTGGCCGCGCGGTTTGAGGCGCAATGTCACGGACTGCGCGGCCGCTCTCGCCGGAGGTTCGAATCCGCCCTCGGGCATGGATGTGTGTGTTGTTCTAAGCATAAGTCAGTTCAAGTAGTGTGTAAGTCTAGAGACCGATGACCTCAGCTGTTTGGTCCCTTAGGAACTCACACACATTTGAACATTTCTTTAGCGATAACTCCATCAGCTGCAAACAGTCTGAGGTTACTATTAATATTGTCTGCTAGGTCATTAATATACGGTATAAACAGCAAGAATCCCGCCGACGGAGTGACCGTGCGGTTCTAGGCGCTACAGTCTGGAACCGCGCGACCTCTACGGACGCAAGTCCGAATTCTGCTGCATTTTACGGACTATAAGGCACTGCGGACTATAAGACGCACCTTAATTTCTACGCATTTTTTAAAAAACAACATTTTTACGATTTTCATTATAAGAGTGCAAAGCCATACAAAAAGAAATAAATAGTTTACAAAACCTAAATACCCATTAAAATCCCTGAAAATCGGCATCCGTTTTGCATTCAGTCCTATATTTGCACATTTACTCTTCCTCGATTTTTTTCAGTTCTTCTTTACCAGCCCGCCAACCAAGAATCATCTTTTCTGTTGGTGGACGGCCGAAATGCCGCTCGGCTGCTATGTTGCTATGTTATTCTGCATACGCTATTACTTTCAATTTATAGCCCGCGTCATGTGAGGACCTTCTATGTTTCTCATTAAAACATCAGCTACAAACAAAAACCGGAACAGAAGAGAATCGAAGCATTTCAGATGTGGTGCTATAGACGAATGTTGAAAATTAGGTGGACTGATAAGGTAAGGAATGAGGAGGTTCTACGCAGAATCGGAGAGGAAAGGAATATGTGGAAAACACTGATAAGGAGAAGGGACAGGATGACAGGACATCT
Organism: Schistocerca nitens; assembly: GCF_023898315.1. Lineage (NCBI taxonomy): Eukaryota > Metazoa > Arthropoda > Insecta > Orthoptera > Acrididae > Schistocerca > Schistocerca nitens. The sequence goes on from NC_064624.1 coordinate 78,980,871, forward strand.
GCTGAGACATGAGGGAATGACTTCCATGGTACTAGTGGGAGCTGTAGAGGGCAAAAACTGTACAAATGGTTCAAATGGCTCTGAGCACTATGGCACTTAACTACTATGGTCATCAGTCCCCTAGAACTTGGAACTACTTAAACCTAACTAACCTAAGGACATCACACAACACCCAGTCATCACGAGGCAGAGAGAATCCCTGACCCCGCCGGGAATCGAACCCGGGAACCCGGGCGTGGGAAGCGAGAACGCTACCGCACGACCACGAGCTGCGGACAAAAACTGTACAGGAAGACAGAGATTGGAATACGCCAAGCAAATAATTGAGGACGTAGGTTGCAAGTGCTACTCTGAGATGAAGAGGTTAGCACAGGAAAGGAATTCGTGGCGGGCCGCATCAAACCAGTCAGTAGACTGATGACCAAAAAAAAAAAAAAAAAAAAAAAAAAAAAAAGATGTTGCAGTGTTAGCGATAACACAAATTACTTTCAGTTCAAGTTCAGTGGCGCCTTCAATGTTGCGTTATATTGCTAGACAGTGTTCTGGGTTTGTGATGGCGGGGCGAGAGGAAGAGACTGTTAGCAAGCTTGTGAATTCGCGCAACTCGTGTTCGTCGCATCGGTGCGCTGCTACTGCCAGCCGAATCCAGTGTTGCCAGACAGACATGGGTTCCCGTGGCATCGAAAACATGGATATCTTTAAGACTGGCGAGAATTTTAAATCGAACACTCGACTGAATTTGTCTGACTATCTGAAAGAAAACAAAAGCGCACGTTTCGACAGGAGAGACAAATGGCTCTGACCACTGTGGGACTCAACTCCTGAGGTCATCAGTCCCCCAGAACTTGGAACTACTTTAACCTAATTATCCTAAGGACATCACAAACATCCATGCCCGAGACAGGATTCGAACCTGCGACTGTAGCGGTCGCGCCGTTCCAGACTGAAGCGCCTAGAACCGCTCGGCCACTCCGGCCGGCCAAGAAAGCACAGCACAAGATTTTTTTTTATTATCACCATCAGTTGTAGCAGAAAACCTACAAATTGTTCTTAAAAAAAAATTGTACCCCTATGTGCAGCGAAACGTCTATTACAGTATCTTGTAAAAGTGTAAAGTAAAACCATCTACAACTTTTCGAGAATTTTGCTTATAACATGACCCTTTTATGTGTTACATACATATTCATGCATTAAAAGTATATACGAGGTGCGACAATAAGATAATGAGACTGATTTTCTTTGCAAGATGTGGCTACCCTGCACGCTTGCGTAGGCACAATATCTTTGACCCTGGTGTATAAGCTGCTTCTATTCCAAGCGGCACACCGGTGCAACTGCTCAGTCGTGAGTTGTGCTGTAATAAGTTAACACGTGTTTGTGCCACTCGTCACGGAAAAGGAACCGCATAATATTGCGCAACGGTATGCCGTTTCTTTTTGTGTTAAACTGGCTGAAAACGCGACGACAAAGTACGGTAAGCTTCATAAGGCTTTTGGAGAGGAGGTTATGTCAAGAGCTCAAGTTTTTCGTTGGCATAAAATGTTTAGTGAATGCAGAACGAATGTTGAAGATGAAGACTGCAGTAGACAACAATCAACCTCACGGACGGATGTCCACTTGGCCAGGGTGCGTGAACTCGTACGACCTGATCGAAGATTATCCGTGAAAATGATTGCAGAAGAACTGAACATCAATCGAGAAACGGTTTGTCTAGTAATAATTGAAGATCTTGATATGAGGAAGATATGTGCAGAAATTGTCCGCAAAAGTCTCACACCACAACAGAGAGAAACACGGAAAAATGTGGCAGGCGATCTGTTAGAGCAAACGGAAATCAATCCAGAACTGTTGAGTCGTGTTATCTCTGGTGACGAACGTAGTTTTTTTCAGTGCGATCCAGACACGAAACGCCAAAGTTCGCAATGGTGCTCAAAGGGATCACCCAGACCAGAAAAATCTCGTATGTCGAAGTCAGAAGTGAAACGAAAATACAATTAAACGAATACCCTTAGCTGCATATAGGCGTTGATATAAATCAACGGGGACAGTTGAAAACGTGTGCCCCAACCAGCACTCGAACCCGGGATCTCCTGCTTACACCGAGGACACATAGTGCGACTGCAGGGCCTTATCTCTGGCACGCCTCCCGTGAGACTCACATTCGCAACTTGTTGTCCCGCACTATATTCATAGTACCCCTGCTCATTATACCCACGGATTTACTGCCGATTCCCGTTCGGGCACAGTTTGTGCATCCGCACAAAATAAGATGGTCAAATGGCCGGTGAGCCTTAATTGCTACACCACGAAGATGACGTGCTACAGACGCGAAATTTAAACGACAGGAAGAAGATGCTGTGATATGCAAATGAGTAGCATTTCAGAGCATTCACACAAGGTTGGCGCCGGTGGCGACACCTACAACGTGCTGACATGAGGAAAGTATCCAACCGATGTCTCATACACATTCAGCAGTTGACCGGCGTTGCCTGGTGAAACGTTGTTGTGGTGCCTCGTGTAAGGAGGAGAAATGCGTACCATCACGTTTCCGACTTTGATAAAGGTCGGATTGTAGCCTATCGCGATTGCGGTTTATGGTATCGCGACATTGCTGCTCGCGTCGGTCGAGATCCAAAGCAGAATATGGAATCGGTGGGTTCAGGAGGGTAATACGGAACGCAGTGCTGGATCCCAACGGCCTCGTATCACTAACAGTCGAGATGACAGGCATCCTATCCACATGGCTGTAACGGATCATGCAGTCACGGCTCGATCCCTGAGTCAACAGATGGGGACGGTTGCAAGACAACAACCATCTGCACGAACAGTTCGACGACGTTTGCAGCAGCATGGACAATCAGCTCGGAGACCACGGCTGCGGTTACCCTTGACGCTGCATCACAGACAGGAGCGCCTGCGATGGTGTACTCAAAGACGAACCTGGGTGCACGGATGGCAATACATCATTTTTTCGGATGAATCCAGGTTTTGTTTACAGCATCATGTTGATCGCATCCGTGTTTGGAGACATCGCGGTGAACGCACGTTGGAAGCGTGTATTCGTCATCGCCATACTGGCGTATCACCCGGCGTGATGGTATAGGGTGCCATTGGTTACACGTCTCGGTCACCTCTTGTTCGCATTGGTGCCACTTTGGACAGTGGACGTTACATTTAAGATGTGTTACGGCCCGTGGCTCTACCCTTCATTCGATCCCTGCGAATATATATATATATATATATATATATATATATATATATATATATATATATATATATATATATATAAGTGAAATGCATGCATGTGTGCTTCTTTGATTCCAAGGGAATTTCTCATAAAGAGTTGGTGCCTCCTCGACAAACAGTTAACCAATATTACTACAAAGAAATTTTAGAAAGACTTCGTAACAGAGTTCTTCGTGACTGTGCCAACATTGCTGATAATTGGATTCTGCATCACGATAATGCGCCATCCCATACTGCTCTGTCAGTACAGCAATTTTTAACCTCAAAATAAATTTCAGTACTGCCGCAGCCACCTTATTCACCAGGCATCGCTGCGTGCCACTTTCTTCTGTTTCCAAGAGTCAAAACGGCGGTCAAGGGACACCATTTTCAAACAACACAAGATGTCCAAAAACCTGTGACGAGGGTCTCGGACGATATTACAGAAGGTGAGTTGCAGAAATGTTACCATTAATGGCACAAGCGCTGGAAAAAGAGTGTGCAATCAGAAGGGAACTACTTTGGAGGAGACAACACTAAACTTGACTAGGACGGTAAGCAACATGTTTTTCACATCAGTCTCAATACTTTATTGTCGCAACTCGTATAGGCTATGTCCGTTCGTATGTTCACTACAGTATCGCGTAAAAGTCTGAAGTAAAACGGGGAATAACTTTTCGAGATTTTGGAAAGAACGTTAAATTACGACTTGTCTTTACAAAGTGATATAGCGGTCCTTTCTCCCTGAGACACTGCTGGCGATACCCTACTCTCTGATGAACACTCCCCGTCGGGGACGTATCTGATAATCCTGTTCCTTATGCTTCTACGTTCGTTAACATTCTTCACTGACGCACCACGTCAAACGCTCCCCGTAAATACAGGGTAGCATTCATCTCACGCCAGCTGAGGAACGCCCTACGTCATAGTGACGTAACGCTACGTCATCGTGACGTAAATACACCTAAATGGACTTCATGAGTACGTGTATCGATCTTTGCAGTTGTACCACAGAGATTGCACGGTAACGTGAAAGCTAAATGTGATATGTTCAGCCCAGTTGAATTACTTATGAAGCTGGAATTCCAACAGTGTTGGATGTTATTGTGTGTTTCTTGAACATAATCAATGTCTGAACGAAGGAACCATAACGAAAGATAAAAAGAATCGCTTGCAGTCATTTTTTTTTAAATACGATGAATCGTCCAGAAATCATGTGGAAGAAACGTGAAATAATTAATTATTAAGCTGTAATCCGCAGAATTTTAGATATTATTGGGTACTTCTTGAATGTAACGAAACTAAATGCAGTAAATGAAGCAGGCAAAAAGGAATACAAACGTCTCAAAAATAAGACCGACAGGAAGTGGAAAATGGCTAAGCAGGGGTGGCTAGAGGACAAATGTAAGGATGTAGAGGCTTATCTCACTGGGGGTAAGATAGACACTGCCTACAGGAAAATTAAAGAGACCTTTGGAGAAAGGAGAACCACTTGCATGAATATCAAGAGCTTTGATGGAAACCCAGTTGTAAGCAAAGAAGGGAAAGCAGAAAGGTGGAAGGAGTATATAGAGGGCCTATACCAGGGCGATGTACATGATGACAATATTATGGAAATGGAAGAGCATGTAGATGAAGATGAAATGGGAGATATGATATTGCGTGAAGAGCTTGACAGACCACTGAAAGACCTGAGTCGAAGCAAGGCCCCCGGAGTAGACAACATTCCATTAGAACTACTGAGAACCTTGGGAGAGCCAGTCCTGACAAAACTCTACCATCTGGTGAGCAAGATGTATGAGACAGGCGAAACACCCTCAGACTTCAAGAAGAATATAATAATCCCAATCCCAAAGAAAGCAGGTGTTGACAGATGTGAAAATTACCGAACTATCAGTTTAATAAGTCACAGCTGCAAAATACTAACACGAATTCTTCACAGACGAATGGAAAAACTGATAGAAGCCGACCTCGGCGAAGATCAGTTTGGAACACGTTAGGCAATACTGACCCTACGACTTATCTTAGAAGAAAGATTAAGGAAAGGCAAAGCTACGTTTCTAGCATTTGTAGACTTAGAGAAAGCTTTTGACAATGTTGATTGGAATACTCTCCTTCAAATTCTGAAAGTGGCAGGGGTAAAATACAGAGAGCGAAAGGCTATTTACAATTTGTACAGAAACCAGATGGCAGTTATAAGAGTAGAGGAGTATGAAAGGGAAGCAGTGGTTGGGAATGGAGTGAGACAGGATTGTACCCTGCCCCCGATGTTATTCAATCTGTATATTGAGCAAGCAATAAGAGAAACAAAAGAAAAGTTCGGGGTAGGTATTAAAATCCAGGGAGAAGAAATAAAAACGTTGAGGCTCGCCGATGACATTGTAATTCTGTCAGAGACAGCAAAGGACTTGGAAGAGCAGTTCAACGGATTGGACAGTTTCTTGAAAGGAGGGTATAAGATGAACATCAACAAAATCAAAACGAGGATAATGGAATGTAGACGAATTAAGTCGGGTGATGCTGAGGGAATTAAATTAGGAAATGATACGCTTAAAGTAGTAAAGTAGTTTTGCTATTTGGGGAGCAAAATAACTTATGATTGTCGAAGTAGAGAGGATATAAAATGTAGACTGGCAATGGGAAGGAAAGCGTTTCTGAAGAAGAAAAATTTGTTAACATCTTGATTTAAATGTCAGGAAGTCGTTTCTGAAAGTATTTGTATGGAGTGTAGCCATGTATGGAAGTGAAACATGGACGATAAATAGTTTGGACAAGAAGAGAATAGAAGCTTTCGATATGTGGCGCTACAGAAGAATGCTGAAGATTAGATGGGTAGATCACATAACTAATGAGGAGGTATTGAATAGAATTGGGGAGAAGAGGAGCTTGTGGCACAACTTGACTAGAAGAAGGGATCGATTGGTAGGACATGTTCTATCAAGGGATCACAAATTTAGCATTGGAGGGCAGCGTGGAGGGTAAAAATCTTAGAGGGAGACCAAGAGATGAATACACTAAGCAGATTCAGAAGGATGTAGGTTGCAGTAGGTACTGAGAGATGAAGAAGCTTGCACAGGATAGAGTAGCATGGAGACCTGCATCAACCAGTCTCAGGACTGAAGACCACAACAACAACAACAACGAAAGTCAAAAAAAGCTTGTAGTCCTTTTTGAAAAAGCTCATGACTCATGCATGTTTGTGACGATAGAAACGTGAAATAATTCATTATTTAGCTCTAATCCCAAGAATGTGGGATGTATGATATTTCGTCTATAATTGTTGTAGTTGTTGTCTTCAGTCCTGAGACTGGTTTGATGCAGCTCTCCATGCTACTCTATCCTGTGCAAGCTTCTTCATCTCTCAGTACCTACTGCAACCTACATCCTTCTGAATCTGCTTAGTGTATTCATCTCTTGGTCTCCCTCTAAGATTTTTACCCTCCACGCTGCCCTCCAATGCTAAATTTGTGATCCCTTGATGCCTCAGAACATGTCCTACCAACCGGTCCCTTCTTCTTGTCAAGTTGTGCCACAAACTCCTCCTCTTCTCCCCAATTCTATTCAATACCTCCTCATTAGTTATGTGATCCACCCATCTAATCTTCAGCATTCTTCTGTAGCACCACATTTCGAAAGCTTCTATTCTCTTCTTGTCCGAACTATTTATCGTCCATGTTTCACTTCCATAACTGGCTACACTCCATACAAATACTTTCAGAAACGACTTCCTGAAACTTCAATCTAAACTCGATGTTAACACATTTCTCTTCCTCAGAAACGCTTTCCTTCCCATTGCCAGTCTACATTTTATATCCTCTCTACTTCGACCATCATCAGTTATTTTGCTGCCCAAATAGCAAAACTCCTTTACTACTTTAAGTGTCTCATTTCCTAATCTAATTCCCTCAGCATCACCCGACTTAATTCGACTACATTCCATTATCCTCGTTTTGATTTTGTTGATGTTCATCTTATACCCTCCTTTCAAGAAACTGTCCATTCCGTTCAACTGCTCCTCTAAGTCCTTTGCTGTCTCTGACAGAATTACACTGTCATCGGCGAACCTCAAAGTTTTTACTTCTTCTCCATGGACTTAAATACCTACTCCGAATTTTCTTTTGTTTCCTTTACTGCTTGCTCAATATACAGATTGAATAACATCGGGGGCAGGGTACAACCCTGTCTCACTCCCTTCCCAACCGCTGATTCCCTTTCATGCCCCTCGACTCTTATAACTGCCATCTGGTTTCTGTACAAATTGTAAATAGCCTTTCGCTCCCTGTATTTTACCCCTGCCACCTTCAGAATTTGAAAGAGAGTATTCCAGTCAACATTGTCAAAAGCTTTCTCTAAGTCTACAAATGCTAGAAATGTAGGTTTGCCTTTCCTTAATCTATTTTCTAAGATAAGTCGTAGGGTCGGTATTGCCTCACGTGTTCCAACATTTCTGCGGGATCCAAAATGATCTTCGCCGAGGTCGGCTTCTACCAGTTTTTACATTCGTCTGTAAAGAATTCGCGTTAGTATTTTGCAGCTGTGACTTATTAAACTGATAGATCGGCACTTTTAACAACACCTGCTTATTTTGGGATTGGAATTATTATATTCTTCTTGAAGTCTAGGGGTACTTCGCCTGATTCATACATCTTGCTTACCAGATGGTAGAGTTGTTACTCACATTTTAATATGTAAGCAGTATCAACTATAAAAAAAGTAAGTCTCCTAGTAGTTGCCAAATGATGTTGGAACACTGGCTGTCACAATGGGTGAGCTACTTGACAAAATAGCCACAACAGCCCACAGTTTTAGCTGCACTAAGCGATGTTTCATATGCGATGGTGGAATACTGTGTTTGTTTATTCTCTCAATAGACATGGTATTAATTTTGGGGGTGTTTGGCATGATTACTATAGCTATTTCCATATTGCCTAAGAGTCATACCAAAAGTAGCTGAAAATGGCAAAAGCACTCATTACTTTCAGTTGCTTAAAATTCTGGTAAATGTGACTTGCATGTCGTTGTTTTTCCATAGTATACAACATATGAAGAAAAATAATGACATGTGTTATAACAGGTCAGTACATTATAATAATCAGTAATAAGTTATATATGAAGCGCAAAAGTGTCTGTGCTGATCTAAAGCATGAAGGCAAAATTAAAATTCCAGCAACATTCTGAATTATCTTTGGAACCACATTAATTTCTCAGTTTAACGTTTCTGTCCAGACGAATTATGTACAATCCATTGGCTTTTACAAAAATACGAAAAACTTTAATTTCCCTCTATTTCACGTTTCTATCCACATGATTTATCCACAATTAATCGTATTTAAAAAAATGACTAGACGCTATTTTTGACTTTTGTTATTGTTTTGGTTCCTTCTTTCAGACATTCAGCCGGCCGGAGTGGCCGAGCGGTTCTAGGCGCTACAGTCTGGAACCGCTCGCCCGCTACGGTCGCAGGTTCGAATCCTGCCTCGGGCATGGATGTGTGTGATGTCCTTAGGTTAATTAGGTTTAAGTAGTTCTAAGTTCTAGGGGACTGATGACCTCATAAGTTAAGTCCCATAGTGCTCAGAGCCATTTGAACCATCAGGCATTCATTACATTAAGAAACACACAATAACATCGAAAACTGTTGAGATTACAGCTTAATAAGTAATTCAACTGGGATGAGCTTACCACACAACTGCGGTCACTTCGTTTGTACACTTGTATTTACATTTAGCATTCACATTACCTTGCAACCTCTGTGGTACAACTGCAAAGATCGACTTACGTACTCATGAAGTCGATTTAGGTTTATTTATGCCATGATGACGTAGCGTTACGTCACTATGACGTAGAGCTCTCCTCACCTAGCGTGAGATGAATGCTATCCGTAAATACAGGTATGTGGAATCTGCCTTTTGGCTTCATTTGCAGGTCACAGGATACCGTGCGAGAAAATGGAAACCTGAGTGTCAAACGAGCAATGCTTCCTAAGACTGTGCTCATTTGTAGACCGAACATTTTCTGTCTCTAGCAGATTTATCATATTCGAACTTGCAATATGCTCGAGAGTTCTGAAGCAAAACCGATGTTAAGGTCTGTAATTTTGCGCGTCCGTTCTTTTACCCTTGTTTTGTACGGGAGCGGCATACAAAATGTTCTCCGCTGAACACGGCAGCGAGTAGAGTCACTTCCAGCTCGCTGGTTGGTAGTCGGCGCAATTCCGCGGCGACTCAACTGCGGAGAGAATTTTCCTCGGATTTCTCGGTAGAAATCAGGAACCCTTGCTATCCCGACGCCACGAGGAACGCGGAGTCGCGAAATTTAATATCTCGTACGCTTCGCTCGTCACATATCTTTCCTTGCACGTTCTAGTGCGCCGATAGAATACGGAAGGCTGTTTTCTTTCCATCTCAATTCTCTCACGTATCATGCCTGTCGTGCGATTCCCACCGCGGGCGTGCAAGACACAGGCGAGAAACGTCTTAGGCAAATATGCTAGCGGTAATTTCTGCTGCTATTTAAGGAAACAAAAATCGTTCTGCCCCTCTTACAGTCGTGTCTTGTATCCTATATGCAGTATCTACGCCCTATGCGGCGCTCTGAGAATGAGAATGAGGTATGCGGTGGAGGGTACTCTGACTGCACCACCAATTCCGCTCCTTTCCGGTTGCCCTGCAGTCATCAGACGAGTGGAAGTAGTTTTGTCTCCGTCCAAGCTGTTATTTCTCTAATTTTGTCTGCAGAATCTTTGTGTATGTAGTCAAAGACAGTACGAAAGTTGTTGCAGTTGGACCTTTTTTTCCTTCGGCAATTCTTCAGAAAAGCTCTTAATTCATTCTCAGTTCACCTAATTTGCAACTTGGTAGATAATCCTAAAAAATTACAGTCTTATGTCAAAGCGGTATGTGGATCAAAACAAAATGTCTACACACTCTGTGACCAAATTGGTGTTGAAACAGAGGACGACAGGCTAAAGGTCGAAATACGAAATGTCTTTTTCCGAAGCTCTTTCACAGGGGAAGACTGCACTGTAGTTCCTTCTCTAGATTGTCGCACAAATGATAAAATGGTAGATACCGAAATACATGACAGAGGGACAGAAAAACAATTAAAATCGCTCAAAAGAAGAAAGGTCGCTGGACCTGATGGGATACCAGTTCCATTTTACACAGAGTACGTGGAGGAACTTTCCCCCCTTCTTGCAGCGGTATACCGTAAGTCTCTAGAAGGGCGTAGCGTTCCAAAAGATTGGAAAAGGGCATAGGTCATCCCCATTTTCAAGAAGGGACGTCCAATAGATGTGCAGAACTATAGACCTATATCTCTAACGTCGAACAGTTGTAGAATTTTGGAGCACGTATTATGTTCGAGTATAGTGACTTTTCTGGAGAATAGAAATCTACTCTGTAGGAATCAGCATGGGTTTCGAAAAAGACGGTCGTGTGAAACCCAGCTCGCGCTATTCGTCCACGAGACTCAGAGGGCCATAGACACGGGTTCCCAGGTAGATGCCGTGTTTCTTGACTTCCGCAAGGCGTTCGATACAGTTCCCCACTGTCGTTTAATGAACAAAGTAAGAGCATATGGACTATCAGACCAATTGTGTGATTGGATTGAAGAGTTCCTAGATAACAGAACGCTGCATGTCATTCTCAATGGAGAGAAGTCTTCGGAAGTAAGAGTGATATCAAGTGTGCCGTATGGGAGTGTCGTAGGACTGTTGCTATTCACAATATATATAAATGACCTTGTGGATGACATCGTAAGTTCAGTGAGGCTTTTTGCGGATGATGCTGTGATATATCGAGAGGTTGTAACAATGGAAAATTGTACTGAAATGCAGGAGGATCTGCAGCGAATAGACGCATGGTGCAGGGAGTGGCAACTGAATCTCAATGTAGACAAGTGTGATGTGCTGCGAATACATAGAAAGAAAGACCCCTTATCATTTAGCAGGTCAGCAACTGGAAGCAGTTAAATCCATAAATTATCTGGGAGTACGGATTAGGAATGATTTAAAATGGGATGATCATATAAAGTTGATCGTCGGTAAAGCAGATGCCAGACTGAGACTCATTGGAAGACTCCTAAGGAAATGCAATCAGAAAACAAAGGAAGTAGGTTACAGTATGCTTGTTCGCCCACTGCTTGAATACTGCTCAACAGTGTGGGATCCGTACCAGATAGGGTTGATGGAAGAGATGCAGAAGATCCAACAGAGAGCAGTGCGCTTCGTTACAGGATCATTTAGTAATCGCGAAAGCGTTACGGAGATGATAGGTAAACTCCAGTGTAATATTCTGCAAGAGAGGCACTCAGTAGCTCGATACTTAAGTTTCGAGAACGTACCTTCACCGCAGAGTCAAGCAGTATATCTTGCGAAGAGACCGTGAGGGTAAAATCAGAGAGATTAGAGCGCACACAGAGGCATACCGACAATCTTTCTTTCCACGAAGAATGCGAGACTGCAATAGAAGGGAGAACCGATAGAGCCACTCAAAGTAACCTCCGCCACACACTGTCACGTGGCTTGCAGAGTATGGATGTAGATGTAGATTCGTCTCTAGCACCACATCGCAAACGCTTCGATTCACTGCGTTTCATGTTTTCACCACTACCATGCGATTCTGTGCTCCAAACGTACATTCTCAGAAATTTCTTTCTCAAATATGTCCGTCCAATACTAGTAACCTTCTCTTGGCCAGGAATGTCCTTTTTACTAGCGGTAGTCTGCTTTTGATGTCCTCTTTGCTCCGTCCTTCATTGATTATTTTGCTACCACGGTAGCTGAATTCCTTAACTTCATCTACTTCGTAACCATCAATCCTCACGTTAAGTTTCTCGCTGTTCTCATTTCTGCTACTTCTCATTACTTTCGTCTATCTTCGATTTACTCTCCATCTATATTCTGTGCCCAGTGGACTGTACATTCCGTTCAGCAGATCATGTAATTCTTCTTGACACTCCCTCAGGACAGCAATGTCATCAGCGAATCGTGTCATTGATATCCTTTCACCTTGAATTTAATTCAATTCCTAAATCTTTCTTTTATTGCCAACATTGCTTCTTCGATGTGCAGATTGAACAGTAGGAGCGAAGAACTACATTCCTGTCTTACACCTTTTTTAGTCCGAGGACTTCGTTCTTGCTCGTCCGGTCGTATTATTCCCTCTTGGCTCTTGGTCATATTGTACATTATCCGTCTCTCCCTGTAGCTCACCCTATTTTTCTCAGAATTTTGAACATCCAGCTCCATTTTACATTTTCGAACACTTTGTCCAGGTCGACAAATTCTATGAAAGTGTCCTTATTTTTCTTTAGGTTTGCTTCCATTATGAACCACTATGTCAGAACTGCCTCTCTGGTGCCTTTACCTTTCCAAAAACCCAACTGATCGTCAGCTAACAAATCCTCAATTTTCTTTTCCATTCTTCCATGTATTATTCTTGTCAGCAACTTGGACGCTTGAGATGCTCAGCTAACTGTGCGAAAATTCTCGCACTTGTCAGCTCTTGCAGTCTTCGGAAATTTGTGAATGATATTTTTCCGAAGTCAGATGGTATGTCGCCAGACTCATACATTCTACGCACCAATGTGAATAGTCGTTTGGTTGCCACCTCCCCCAATGATTTTAGGAATGCTGCTGGAAAGTTAACTACCCCTTTTGCCTTATTTGATCTTTAGCCCTCCAAAGCTCTCTTAAATTCTTAATTCTAATACTAGATCCCCTATCTATTCTAAATCAGCCGGCCAGAGTGGCCGAGCGGTTCTAGGCGCTTCAGTCTGGGAACCGCGCGACCGCTACGGTCGCAGGTTCGAATCCTGTCTCGGGCATGGATGTGTGTGATGTCCTTAGGTTAGTTAGGTTTAAGTCGTTCTACGTTCTAGGGGACTGATGACCTCCGATGTTAAGTCCCATACTGCTCAGAGCCATTTGAACCATTTTATTCGAATTCTGTTTCCTGTTCTATGACATCAGAAAAGTCTTCCGTCTCGTAGAGGCCTTCAATGTACCTATCTGCTTTCTCCTCTACATTCTGAAAGTTTTCCGATCTTCTCAGTTTTACACAAGAGCGACTAGTGATTAAATCTACGGCGATTAGATTTGATCATATCTCTTTGGCGAAAGACAAGATTTGACAACGTTTCCTATTACACTCTCAAATTTCTTAGAGGGTTGCAGCCTACCCCCGACGTTATTCAATCTGTATATTGAGCAAGCAGTAAAAGAAACGAAAGAAAAATTCGGAGTAGGAATTAAAATCCATGGAGAAGAAATAAAAACTTTGAGGTTCGCCGATGACATGTCAACTTTGACAAAGTAATATGATGGTGTAATACCGGCCTTAGAGTTTTGTGACGCAGGTAGGAGGGTAACCCATACCGTGTAACAGCAGCCAATAAGAACAAGAGACGATTGATTGAGTTAACGTAGTCTCCCCACCACTGGTAGAACTGAGTATTAGCATATGTCGTTGCTACTCCATTCCACTTCATGACGTCATGCGTCAGCTGCTGTAGTTTCGCTCAACTGACAAGGAGAGCGCGCTTACTTCTTTCCTTCAAATTTACAATGGATGCAGGCGACGGTCAGAAAAGAAAGTGAGGGAAACTCTGCGACATATGGCCAAGCTTTTAGAAAAAAAAGGAATGACATTTTTAGCTCGGCTCGGGCGAGGTATGAGCCTTCTGCTTTAGCATAGTTTCCAGGCAGTGGTCAGGTAGGACAAAGGTAACAGAGCGGTAATCCGAAGGTCACGGGGTCGAGTCCCTTTACGGAAACGTTGTTTCTGTTCTATTTTTAATTTTTACATTACAAATAAACCGAAGTAATCCTCAATATATTGTACTAACTTAGCGCTTGCTCTTTCACTCGTGTGGGCTCTATGGTCTGAACAGAGTTTTTTTTTTTCTGTCTTCAATCGAATTTTTGTGTAGTTCAAAAACTGCAACACCTTCTAAACTTTTCACACTATTTAAGGCCATAGAAGCATGATATTTTCCAAAATGTACTTCTGACCATAAAGCGAGTCTGGTACCCAGTGTCCAAGGTTTCTGTTAATAGGGCCTTTTACGTTATCGTGGTGGTATTTCCATAGAAACTTTCAACCCGTAGGACATATTTCTCTACTTCTAACCGAGAAGTGAAGTAATTTTCGTAGATTTAGCCTTAACTATTTTTTAATAGAACAAAATATTTTCTTACAAATTTTCATCCCATATTTTACCCTCTTGTTGTTGTTGTTGTTATTGTGGTCGTCAGTCCAGAGACTGGTTTGATGCAGCTCTCCATGCTACTCTATCCTGTGCAAGCTTGCTTCTTCATCTCCCAGTACCTACTGCAACCTACATCCTTCTGAATCTGCTTAGTGTATTCATCTCTACGTCTCCCTCTACGATTTTTCCCCTCTACGGTACCCTCCAATACTAAACTGGTGATCACTTGATGCCTCAGAATATGTCCTACCAACAGATCCCTTCTTCTTGTCAAGTTGTGCCACAAACTCCTCTTCTCCCCAATTCCATTCAATACCTCCTCATTAGTTATGTGATCTACCTTCAGCATTCTTCTATAGCACCACATTTCGAAAGCTTCTATTCTCTTCTTGTCTACACTATTTATCGTCCACGTTTCACTTCCATACATGGCTAAACATACAAATACTTTCAGAAACGACTTCCTGACACCTAAATCTATACTCGATTTTAACAAATTTCTCTTCTTCAGAAACGCTTTCCTTGCCATTGCCAGTCTACATTTGATATCCTCTCTACTTCCACCATCATCAGTTATTTTGCTCCCCAAATAGCAAAACTCATTTACTACTTTAAGCGTCTGATTTCCTAATCTAATACCCTCTGCATCACCCGAATTAATTCGACTACAATCCATTATCCTCGTTTTGCTTTTGTTGATGTTCATCTTATATCCTCCTTTCAAGACACTGTCCATTCCGTTCAACTGCTCTTCCAGGTCCTTTGCTGTCTCTGACAGGATTACAATGTCATCGGCGAACCTCAAAGTTTTTATTACTTCTCCATGGATTTTAATTCCTACTCCGAATTTTTCTTTCGTTTCTTTTACTGCTTGCTCAATATACAGATTGAATAACGTCGGGGGTAGGCTGCAACCGTGTCACTCCCTTCCCAACCACTGCTTCCCTTTCATGCACCTCGACTCTTATAACTGCCATCTGTTTTCTGTACAAATTGTAAATAGCCTTTCGCTTCCTGTATTTTACTCCTGCCACCTTCAGAATTAGAAAGAGAGTATTCCAGTCAACACTGTCAAAAGCTTTCTCTAAGTCTACAAATGCTAGAAACGTAGGTTTGCCTTTCCTTAATCTGTTTTCTAAGATAAGTCGTAGGGTCAGTATTTCCTCGCGTGTCCCAACATTTCTACGGAATCCAAACTGATCTTCACCGAAGTCGGCTTCTACCAGTTTTTCCATTCGTCTGTAAAAAATTCGTGTAAGTATTTTGCAGCCGTGACTTATTAAACTGATAGTTCACTAATTTTCACATCTGTCAACACCTGCTTTCTTTGGGATTGGAATTATTATATTCTTCTTGAAGTCTGATGGTATTTCGCCTGTCTCATACATGTTACCAGATGGTAGACTGGTTCTCCCAAGGCTGTCACTAGTTCTAATGGAATGTTGTCTACTGCTGCGGCCTTGTTTCGGCTTAGGTCTTTCAGTGCTCTGTCAAACTTTTCACGCAGTATCATATCTACCATTTCCTCATCATCTAGATCCTCTTTCATTTCCATAATATTGTGCTTATGAACATCTCCCTTGTATAGACCCTCCATATACTCCTTCCACCTTTCTGCTTTCCCTTCTTTGCTTAGAACTGGGTTTCCATCTGAGCTCTTCATATTCATACAAGTTGTTCTCTTTTCTCCAAAGGTCTCTTTAATTTTCCTGTAGGCAGTATCTATCTTACCCCTAGTGATATACGCCTCTACATCCTTCATTTGTCCTGTAGCCATCCCTGCATAGCCATTTTGAACTTCCGGGCGATCTCATTTTTGAGAATTAATTACATCTTTCTTCTGGAAAAGAACTAAAATTTTTATTTCCTTCATGCACGGAGATTTGTATTGTATTTTGTAGTTGAAAGTAATATAACGTAATCGGTGTCTTCTGCGAAATTAAATAGTTTAAAAAACATGTGTGACTGAACTAAAAAAATTTTCGTTTGCTATGGAAACACCTGAATCAAATGTGGCGTCTTCTCTTCCGCCGGAAGCATGCTGTGGCTTGCGTCAAACTATGAGTAAATCGTCTTTTCGATCGAGAGAATTATGTGGAAATACTATAACCTGGAGGACTGCAATGTTAAAACATAAAATAAATATAATAGAATTAAAAGTAGAACTTCTATGCTGTCACGAAGTTTGGAGTTCCCTTATCTTTGCACCTGTACAGTTGAAGCAATATTATTCTGACTAAGGAATCGCGAAGTTCTGTTTTTCAGTTTTCAATCTGAGCAAGTGAAATTGTGGTGTTAAACATTGCACGAAGTCACGCTTAGTTCTGTCGTCGCTTGTTAAAAGGCGGAACACTGCGTGTCATTTTAACCAGTTTGTCGCGTTTCTATTGGTCGTCCGATACGATCAGGAGTCAGTACGTCAGCATGTGTTGTGTGTGCTGCTGTGGCGCTATTATAACCGAAACTTCGTGGTTGCTGCAAGCCATAGATTAGATTAGATTAGATTAGATTAGATTAGATTAATACTAGTTCCATGGAGCATGAATACGATATTTCGTAATGATGTGGAACGAGTCAAATTTTCCAATACATGACATAATTAGGTTAATTTAACAACATACTTAAGTTAATATATCAACTTTACTATTTGTGTTTTTTTTGTTTTTCTATATTTTTTATTTTTATTTTTTTTAATACAAAAATTTTTTCTTAATTTATATCTAAAAATTCCTCTATGGAGTAGAAGGAGTTGTCATTCAGAAATTCTTTTAATTTCTTCTTAAATACTTGTTGGTTATCTGTCAGACTTTTGATACTATTTGGTAAGTGACCAAAGACTTTAGTGCCAGTATAATTCACCCCTTTCTGTGCCAAAGTTAGATTTAATCTTGAATAGTGAAGATCATCCTTTCTCCTAGTATTGTAGTTATGCACACTGTCATTACTTTTGAATTGGGTTTGGTTGTTAATAACAAATTTCATAAGAGAGTATATATACTGAGAAGCTACTGTGAATATCCCTAGATCCTTAAATAAATGTCTGCAGGATGATCTTGGGTGGACTCCAGCTATTATTCTGATTACACGCTTTTGTGCAATAAATACTTTATTCCTCAGTGATGAATTACATCAAAATATGATGCCATATGAAAGCAATGAGTGAAAATAGGCGTAGTAAGCTAATTTACTAAGATGTTTATCACCAAAATTTGCAATGACCTTTATTGCATAAGTAGCTGAACTCAAACGTTTCAGCAGATCATCAATGTGTTTCTTCCAATTTAATCTCTCATCAATGGACACACCTAAAAATTTGGAATATTCTACCTTAGCTACATGCTTCTAATTAAGGTCTATATTTATTAATGGCGTCATACCATTCACTGTACGGAACTGTATGTACTGTGTCTTATCAAAATTCAGTGAGAGTCCGTTTACAAGGAACCACTTAGTAATTTTCTGAAAGACAGTATTGACAATTTCATCAGTTAATTCTTGTTTGTCAGGTGTGATTACTATACTTGTATCATCAGCAAAGAGAACTAACTTCGCCTCTTCATGAATATAGAATGGCAAGTCATTAATATATAATAAGAACAACAAAGGACCCAAGACTGACCCTTGTGGAACCCCATTCTTGATAGTTCCCCAGTTTGAGGAATGTGGTGATCTTTGCATGTTACGAGAACTACATATTTCAACTTTCTGCACTCTTCCAGTTAGGTACGAATTAAACCATTTGTGCACTGTTCCACTCATGCCACAATACTTGAGCTTGTCTAGCAGAATTTCATGATTTACACAATCAAAAGCCTTTGAGAGATCACATTTCTTATATATCTGAAGGGGACTACTTTTAAGTGACAAAGTTGACGTTGATGTATAAGTTAAGATAGTTTAAGAAAAAACTAAAATTGTCATTCCTTTTTGATCACACCTCGTATACCATGCATGGGTCATGATGACCAGTATGTGCGATCCCCCGGTGAGATACGAAATGTGGACATTAAATTACGGCCCCAAGAGCCAGGAACGTTACAAATTCATACTCTAGTATCGGACGTAGGTACTGTCGCACCGCTCAAAACGGGTATTCGCTCTCCCCCCCCCCCCCCCCTCTCCATCCCGCGCATTGCGGCATTCCGATCCGTTCGTGACGTCAGCACACGGAGCACAGCAGTCGCGGAGTACAGACGCACCAACCGGTTGGTATCTGGGCTGTAGCCCACGCAGCCGCTGCTTCTGCACACACACACACACACACACACACACTGGACCGCCAACAGCCACCTGTTCGGTGTCGTTCTCCGCATTAAGTCACGCCTATCTGGTGCTGGAGCGACATCCGGTGGCGGGCGCATTCGATCGCCAGACGTTCGCTTGTGTAAGACTTCCGCCCACGCTCACAGCAGACACGCCCATTCACTGCGGCTTCCTCTGCTTTCCTTACAATACACCGGCACCGAGGCAGTCCCACTGCCAAGATACAGCGGAATGCTAGCAAAGCCGAAGGACGATAGGCGCTTCTCACGATTTGCCGGAGCCCGTATCGGGTTGCCGATATACACCATATGGTCCGGGCGGCTATTACTGCCAACCCTTAGGCTACGGCCACACTTGCGCTTTTTGGAGCTGGACGCTCAGCGTCTAAAGAAGCAGCTTCGAAAGTCGCCTCGTGCTGGGGACATTCGACCGTGTATACAGGGTGTTACAAAAAAGGTACGGCCAAACTTTCAGGAAACATTCCTCACACACAAAGAAAGAAAATATGTTCTGTGGACATGCGTCCGGAAACGCTTACTTTCCATGTTAGAGCTCATTTTATTACTTCTCTTCAAATCACATTAATCATGGAATGGAAACACACAGCAACAGAACGTACCAGCGTGACTTCAAACACTTTGTTACAGGAAATGTTCAAAATGTCCTCCGTTAGCGAGGATACATGCATCCACCCTCCGTCGCATGGAATCCCTGATGCGCTGATGCAGCCCTGAAGAATGGCGTATTGTATCACAGCCGTCCACAATACGAGCACGAAGAGTCTCTACATTTGGTATTGGGGTTACGTAGACAAGAGCTTTCAAATGCCCCCATAAATGAAAGTTAAGAGGGTTGAGGTCAGGAGAGCGTGGAGGCCATGGAATTGGTCCGCCTCTACCAATCCATCGGTCACCGAATCTGTTGTTGGGAAGCGTACGAACACTTCGACTGAAATGTGCAGGAGCTCCATCGTGCATGAACCACATGTTGTGTAGCGCTTGTAAAGGCACATGTTCAAGCAGCACAGGTACAGTATCCCGTATGAAATCATGATAACGTGCTCCATTGAGCGTAGGTGGAAGAACATGGGGCCCAATCGAGACATCACCGACAATCTCTTGATCACGTTGGAATAAAGCCTCATCGGTTGGTTGGTTGGTTTGGGAAAGGAGACCAGACAGCGTGGTCATCGGGTTAGGGAAGGATGGGGAAGGAAGTCGGCCGTGCCCTTCCAGAGGAACCATCCCGGCATTTATCTGGAGTGATTTAGGGAAATCACGGAAAACCTAAATCTGGATGGCCGGACGCGGGATTGAACCGTCGTCCTCCCGAATGCGAGTCCAGTGTCTAACAACAGCCTCATCCGTAAAGAGAACATTTGCACTGAAATGAGGATTGACACATTGTCGGATGAACCATTCGCAGAGGTGTACCCGTGGAGGCCAATCAGCTGCTGATAGTGCCTGCACACGCTGTACACGGTACGGAAACAACTGGTTCTCCCGTAGCACTCTCCATACAGTGACGTGGTCAACGTTACCTTGTACAGCAGCAACTTCTCTGACGCTGACATTAGGGTTATCGTCAACTGCACGAAGAATTGCCTCTTCCATTGCAGGCGTCCTCGTCGTTCTAGGTCTTCCCCAGTCGCGAGTCGTAGGCTGGAATGTTCCGTGCTCCCTAAGACACCTATCGATTGCTTCGAACGTCTTCCTGTCAGGACACCTTCGTTCTGGAAATCTGTCTCGATACAAACGTACCGCGCCACGGCTATTGCCCCGTGCTAATCCGTACATCAAATGGGCATCTGCCAACTCCGCATTTGTAAACATTGCACTGACTGCAAAACCACGTTCGTGATGAACACTAACCTGTTGATGCTACGACCTGATGTGCTCGATGGTAGTACTGTAGAGCAATGAGTCGCATGTCAACACAAGCACCGAAGTCAACATTACCTTCCTTAAATTGGGCCAACTGGCGGTGAATCGAGGAAGTACATTACATACTGACGAAACTGAAATCAGCTCTAAGACGGAACTTAAGCGTTTCCGGACACATGTCCACATAACATCTTTTCTTTATTTGTGTTTGAGGAATGTTTCCTGAAAGTTTGGACGTACCTTTTTGTAACACCCTGTATACAGTAGCTTCTTTCAGCGCAACTCGTCCTAAAGTGCGGGTCATTTACGACGGCGGCCGAGTTTAGGTTCGTTCTGCGCATCTGACGTCACAAAACACAGTCAGCCAATGAACAGAGGGCGACGTTGCCAGAGCTCGACTGCAGAGCTCGGACGAGTGTCTTCAGTTTTAGAAACGTTCAGTCATACATAAAGTAATTGAACAAAAGCAATTTCTTGATAGCAGACTTTCTATAAAAGAAAGTTTGGAAATAGCATTCTTTATACCAATTGCTTCATATTCTATTAATTAATTAAACCAAACAAGCAATAAGCCTCGTAATGCAGGCGATAGCAAGGAAATTCATTCTCACTAACCGTTTTTTCGCAATAAAGAACAGCGGTAATTGTTTATTTCCTATTGTACTTCGACGAAACGTAATTCATAGTCATACCAACAGTGTTTGTCGGTATTTTGCGTGATTCTTTAAAATCCTCCATAAACTCAATTCAATGACGAGCTGTGGTAGCATAATGGTTAAGGTGTAACGATGCCGAGTAAAAGGTTCTACGTTCCCTCAAAAACTGAGTGAATGGAAAACAACGAACTTCAATGGGCGTCAGGGGACGTCCGCCACGAACAATTGCAACGAACGAAAACGAACAAAAATGAGATTTAAAAAAAATAAAAAATAAAAATAAAAAATAAAAAAAACCTCGTTCGGTGCTTAATATTTTCTTTATTTAAAAACAATATCGAAGTGTCTTACTTCATGAATTTTATCCGTTTGAATGTAATGTTTTGAAATTTCTAGTGACAACTAAAATCGACCATACGGAAAGTATACGCTATGGACTTTTACCTCTGCAAACTCTTCAAAATTTCGTGCAATGGTTTACTACAATTAATGCTGCACAATAACTGCGTAGAAATCGAAACAAAATTAAGTCATTTATGGGGGGAAGGTATCAGTCAAGAAGATGTGTAAAAATCAAATTTTTGGGCCAAATAGTTTTTGTGAAATCGAATGATAAGTGTGTCAAAGCAGTCGGAACACCATGTGTCTTCACATGCGAGCAGTGCTGTGAAGGCAAAATCGCGCACAGCGCGGAATGCGGGGAGCACGTCTCTGTAGCAGTGAAAGGGTTAATGCGGCCGTGGTTGCTTTACTTCATAAAGTGCGCGCTCCCCCCCTAAACGTAAGTTTGCGAACTACGCTATACTATGGCGCTGCTTCTCTTGGCGCGTGAGTCGTTTGCAGCTGGCAACGCAGCAATCTCCCGCGTCTGGGCGGACATGCGCGAGCCGCCAAGATAAAAGAATTGAACTATAGCAACCAAAGACGTGAATGTGGCCATATGTGGCTCAGTAGCGTTTCAGACCTGCCTGGGTGACATCGCAGCATTGGAAAATGAATGTATTAAGTAAACGATTAGCAACAATAATACATTCCTGGAAATGGAAAACAGAACACATTGACACCGGTGTGTCAGACCCACCATACTTGCTCCGGACACTGCGAGAGGGCTGTACAAGCAATGATCACACGCACGGCACAGCGGACACACCAGGAACCGCGGTGTTGGCCGTCGAATGGCGCTAGCTGCGCAGCATTCGTGCACCGCCGCCGTCAGTGTCAGCCAGTTTGCCGTGGCATACGGAGCTCCATCGCAGTCTTTAACACTGGTAGCATGCCGCGACAGCGTGGACGTGAACCGTATGTGCAGTTGACGGACTTTGAGCGAGGGCGTATAGTGGGCATGCGGGAGGCCGGGTGGACGTACCGCCGAATTGCTCAACACGTGGGGCGTGAGGTCTCCACAGTACATCGATGTTGTCGCCAGTGGTCGGCGGAAGGTGCACGTGCCCGTCGACCTGGGACCGGACCGCAGCGACGCACGGATGCACGCCAAGACCGTAGGATCCTACGCAGTGCCGTAGGGGACCGCACCGCCACTTCCTAGCAAATTAGGGACACTGTTGCTCCTGGGGTATCGGCGAGGACCATTCGCAACCGTCTCCATGAAGCTGGGCTACGGTCCCGCACACCGTTAGGCCGTCTTCCGCTCAGGCCCCAACATCGTGCAGCCCGCCTCCAGTGGTGTCGCGACAGGCGTGAATGGAGGGACGAATGGAGACGGGTCGTCTTCAGCGATGAGAGTCGCTTCCGCCTTGGTGCCAATGATGGTCGTATGCGTGTTTGGCGCCGTGCAGGTGAGCGCCACAATCAGGACTGCATACGACCGAGGCACACAGGGCCAACACCCGGCATCATGGTGTGGGGAGCGATCTCCGACACTGGCCGTACACCACTGGTGATCGTCGAGGGGACACTGAATAGTGCACGGTACATCCAAACCGTCATCGGACCCATCGTTCTACCATTCCTAGACCGGCAAGGGAACTTGCTGTTCCAACAGGACAATGCACGTCCGCATGTATCCCGTGCCACCCAACGTGCTCTAGAAGGTGTAAGTCAACTACCCTGGCCAGCAAGATCTCCGGATCTGTCCCCCATTGAGCATGTTTGGGACTGGATGAAGCGTCGTCTCACGCGGTCTGCACGTCCAGCACGAACGCTGGTCCAACTGAGGCGCCAGGTGGAAATGGCATGGCAAGCCGTTCCACAGGACTACATCCAGCACCTCTACGATCGTCTCCATGGGAGAATAGCAGCCTGCATTGCTGCGAAAGGTGGATATACACTGTACTAGTGCCGATATTGTGCATGCTCTGTTGCCTGTGTCTATGTGCCTGTGGTTCTGTCAGTGTGATCATGTGATGTATCTGACCCCAGGAATGTGTCAATAAAGTTTCCCCTTCCTGGGACAATGAATTCACGGTGTTCTTATTTCAATTTCCAAGAGTGTATTTGCCAATGAATGTATCGATATTCAGGGTGCCACAGAAAAAAGGGACATTTCCACAATCCAGTAAAACTAGAAGTGATGAAAGAAAGATATTGCATTCATAGTAATTGCCATTTACGAAACATTGATAGCATGTATCATATTTTTTAAAAATTGCGTCCTTCAGATGGCGTCCTCCTGTACGAATGTCCGGCCGTGGTGGCCGAGCGGTTCTAGGCGCTTCAGTTCGCAACCGCGTGAAAGTTACGGTGGCAGGTTCGAATCCTGCCTCGGGCATGGATGTGTGTGATGTCCTTAGGTTAGTTAGGTTTAAGTAGTTCTAAATTCTAGGGGACTGATGTCCTCAGAAGTTTTAATTCCCATAGTGCTCACAGCCATTTGAGCCATTTGAATCTGTACGAATACATTCGTGAAATCTGCCGTTGAGGGTCTACATCTACATTTATACTCCGCAAGCCACCCAACGGTGTGTGGCGGAGGGCACTTTACGTGCCACTGTCATTACCTCCCTTTTCTGTTCCAGTCGCGTATGGTTCGCGGGAAGAACGACTGTCTGAAAGCCTCCGTGCGCGCTCGAATCTCTCTAATTTTACATTCGTGATCTCCTCGGGAGGTATAAGTAGGGGGAAGCAATATATTCGATACCTCATGCAGAAACGCATCCTCTCGAAACCTGGACAGCAAGCTACATCGCGATGCAGAGCGTCTCTCTCGCAGAGTCTGCCACTCGAGTTTGCTAAACATCTCCGTAACGCTATCACGCTTACCAAATAACCCTGTGACGAAACGCGCCGCTCTTCTTTGGATCTTCTCTATCTCCTCCGTCAACCCGATCTGGTATGGATCCCACACTGATGAGCAATACTCAAGTATAGGTCGAACGAGTGTTTTGTAAGCCACCTCCTATGTTCATGGACTACATTTTCTAAGGACTCTCCCAGTCAATCTCAACCTGCCACCCGCCTTACCAACAATTAATTTTATATGATCATTCCACTTCAAATCGTTCCGCACGCACACTCCCACGCATTTTACAGAAGTAACTGCTACCAGTGTTTGTTGCGCTATCATATAATCACACAATAAAGGATCCTTCTTTCTATGTATTCGCAATACATTACATTTATCTATGTTAAGGGTGAATTGCCTATCCGCTGCAGATCTTCCTGCATTTCGCTACAATTTTCTAATGCTGCAACTTCTTTGTATACTAGAGCATCATCCGCGAATAGCCGCATGGAACTTCCGACACTATCTATTAGGTAACTTATGTATATTGTGAAAAGCAATGGTCCCATAACACTCCCCTGTGGCACGCCAGAGGTTACCTTAACGTCTGTAGACGTCTCTCCATTGATAACAACATGCTGTGTTCTGTTTGCTAAAAACTCTTCAATCCAGCCACACAGCTGGTCTGATATTCCGTAGGCTCTAACTTTGTTTATCAGGCGACAGTGCGGAACTGTATCGAACGCCTTCCGGAAGTCAAGGAAAATGTCATCTACCTGGGAGCCTGTATCTAATATTTTCTGGGTCTCATCAACAAATAAAGCGAGTTGGGTCTCACACGATCGCTGTTTCCGGAATACGCGAGAAAAAAACATGTTCTAAAATTCTACAACAGATCGTCGTCAGAGATATAGGTCTATAGTTTTGCACATCTGCTCGACGACCCTTCTTGAAGACTGGGACTACCTGTGCTCTTTTCCAATCATTTGGAACCTCATTTGGAGTCCTCATTGACCACTGAAATATTTCAGCTGGGATACTGGGAATTGCAACCCGAATTCTCTGTTTTTACTCGTCCAGAATTCTTTATCGAATCGTGCAACTTTACTCTTCAAGTAGGCAAAAAAAATAAAATAAAAAAAAAAATGATTGCCGTGCAGTGTGTCATGTCGCTACGTCCTGCTGAAACCAGGCTTCTTGAACGTTTGGAAAGTTGCTCACTGCAGGTGTAACATCTCCACCTAACGATCGCCATTTACAGTTATTTGTATTTCCGCCTTCATTTGCGAAAAAATACGGTCCGATAATCCCACATGATGAAACACCACACCGTACGGTCACTTTACTAGCGTGCCACAGGCGCTCTTGAACGTCATTAGAATTTGTGTTTCCCCAGTAACGGTAGTTCTGTTTATTCACATAACCTGTGACATGAAAATGTGCCTCATCTGACATCCACAACTTGTTCAGAAATTCGTCGTCATTGTTTATTATTTTTATTTGTTGACAGAATCCCAATCATAAGCGGCAATCGTTGCCCTTCAGTTATTGCACCATGTGTAGTTTGCGCGGATGAAATTTTAAATTGGTTCAAATGGCTCTGAGCACTACGGGACTTATGAGGTCGTCAGTGCCCTAGAACTTAGAACTACTTAAACCTAACTAACCTAAGGACATCACACACATCCATGCCCGAGGTAGGATTCGAACCTGCGACCGTATCGGTCGCGCGGTTCCATACTGAAGCGCCTAGAACCGCTCGGCCACCCCTGCCGGTCTGTGAGGTGAAAATGTGTCCCATCTGACATCAACAATTTGTTTAGAAATTCATCTTAATTGTTTATCTTTGTTATTTGTTGACAGAATCCAAATCGTAACCGGTATTCGTTGTCCTTCAGTTGTTGCACCATCTGTAGTTTGTACGGGCGAAATTTCAAATCGAGATGAAGAATTCTGCGAACACATTCCAACCACTGCTGCTTGCTTAATGGGCTCCGGAAAGGCTCAAAATCATGAAAACTTCAATTTTTACTTTTTTGCGTTTTTTGAATCTGCAGACTATTACCTTTTAATAGATATATAATTTATTCAATTCCGAAGACTACAAAAATTTTTAAATTATTTTTGAAATGTGTTCTACATGGGCGTGACCTACTGTGGCGCTGTTAAACTGCTGTCAAATGGTGTTATTATTAACGTCCGTGTTCATCAGCTACATTTTAGTGATGTGAGATAAAGTATGTGTTGTGGCTAACCTGTGATGGTTCAATATATATCGCTGGTGTGATTGTCGATTGTTTCATGTTTATTTACTCTGTCGTTATCTCGAAAATATTCGTAATTAATTATGTTTCTTGAGTCTCTCTTTTGTTGAAGTATAACAATGAGTAAAAGTAAAGTTATTAGAAATCCTCTGAAGGCTTTTAAGAAAAGGAGAAATGTTGGAAAGCCAAAGGTATGTGTTATTACTGTAAACAATAAAGACGATCAAAATCCCCAACATAGCTTGTGTCCCAAAGAAGAAGACAGTTGGTGTAAATTTAACAAAGGATTGCTAACTGGTGAAGTGTACACTCATAAGCATAGTCTGCCTCATGCAATAATGGAGGTGATAAAACCCATTTTCAGAGACTTAGCAGCACCTGAACTGTTGGAAAAGTTTATTCACGGAAAAACTCAAAACCCCAATGAAAGTGTAAATAGTGTTATATGGTCGAGAATCCCCAAGACTGTATTTGTTGGAATAGAAACACTTCACTTTGGTGTGTATGATGCTGTTGCCACTTTCAATGATGGCAACATTGTAAGGTGCAAGGTATTTAGAAATATGGGAATGAAGATAGGTTCTAACATGGTACGAGCGATGCTTGCTTTAGACAAGGAACGCCTTCGGGCTGCAGACAGGGCTGTAAAGAGTCTAGAAATACAAGCAAGAGTAAACAGGAGGAGGAACAAGAGGAAGCTGGAGGAGGAGTTTGCAGAGGATGAAGATAATCCATCCTATGGACCTGGAATGCACTAAAAAGTTAATCCAATCTTTGTCGCTCGATTCCCAAAACTTTTATTTTCTCATACTAATTACATGTTTTCTAAGGATCTTCCAAACATATTTGTTTCAAACTTTCAGTAAATGTTGCACTCGTGGTCGTGCGGTAGCGTTCTCGCTTCCCACGCCCGGGTTCCCGGGTTCGATTCCCGGCGGGGTCAGGGATTTTCTCTGCCTCGTGATGGCTGGGTGTTGTGTGCTGTCCTTAGGTTAGTTAGGTTTAAGTAGTTCTAAGTTCTCGGGGACTAATGACCATAGATGTTAAGTCCCATAGTGCTCAGAGCCATTTGAACCATTTGTAAATGTTACACAGTACCTTCTGCATAATTTAACACAGCCTTTTTCCAAAAAACTGTATATTTTTGAATATATAAATAAAAAATTGCAAAGAAATGTTGTGAATTTTCATTACAATTGAAAAAAAATCATCTTTAATAACTGAACTAAAATTTTGTAAAATCCCTGTGTTAAGTTGTAGCCCATATTCCAATAAATAATCTGTAAAAAGTTCAACTTCCTACCTCAAATACTTTGTGAGGAAAGATGTAATTTATAAGCGTTATTTTAACATTGCAAGTATAGGGCGTTCCGGAGCCCCTTAAACCCAGTTTACACGACTACACAAGGTTGCGGGCCACCGCACTACCGGCCACTGAGCACGCGCCCGGCGCGTTTGCGCAACTCGTTGGTGAAACTAAACACTTCCGGCGGTTCAGTCTGGAACCGCGTGACCGCTACGGTCGGAGGTTCAAATCCTGCCTCCCTCATGGATGTGTGTGATGTCCTTAGGTTAGTTAGGTTTAAGTAGTTCTAAGTTCTAGGGGACTGATGACCTCAGAAGTTAAGTCCCATAGTGCACAGAGCCATTTGAACCAATCCATGGAACAAACAACATCATATGTTTTCATCGTGTTAACAATGTCGAATTTTGTACCACAAAGTGATGATTTCCGGAAAGGATTAATTTTTTTGTTTTCATTTGAAAAAAAGTGCTGGAGAGTCGCATCGAATGCTTGTCGAGGCATATGGTGATCCTGCTTTATCAGAAGCAACGTGCAGAAGATGATGTCAACGGTTCAGAAATAATGATTTTCATGTAAGAAATAAAGAACGTGGAAGACCACCAAAAAAGTTCGAAGACGCCGAATTGCAAGCAATATTGGATGAAGATGATACTTTGAGTCATATGCAAATGGCAGCAATGCTAAATGTTGCACAACAAACAATTTCTGACCGTTTGAAAGCTATGGGAAAGATCCAAAAGTGTGGAAAACGGGTGCCACATGAACTGAATCAGATGGAAAACCGAAAATCCATAGGTCAAATTTTGCTTCAAAGACATGAAAGAAAATCAGTTTTGCATCGAATTGTTACTGGCGATGAAAATTGGATCTATTTTAAGAATCCTAAACGGGAAAAATCATGGGTTAATCCGGGACAACCATCAACATCGACAGCAAAACCAGATCGATTCGGCAATAAGATATTGCTCTGTGTTTGGTGGGATCAGAAAGGTGTGGTGTATCACGAGCTTCTAAAACCCGGTGAAACTGTGAACCCGGCTAGGGTGGCCGAGCGGTTCTAGGAGCTACAGTCTGGAGCCGCACGGCCGCTACGGTCGCAGGTTCGAATCCTGCCTCGGGCATGGATGTGTCTCATGTCCTTAGGTTAGTTATTTTTAAGTAGTTCTAAATTCTAGGGGACTGATGACCTCAGATGTTAAGTCCCATAGTGCTCAGGGCCATTGGAACACTTCCGGCGTGTTCGAACTTTGGCGACACTAGCTGCATGGCTTCTGAGGTTATGTGTGTTCGTAGAGTGTAGACAAACTGAAATATGAAGTGGGAAACGAAGAATAATGTTCGCTTTTTGGATATCTACACTACTGGCCATTGAAACTGCTACAGCAAGAAAAAATGCAGATGACAAGCGGGTATTGATTGGACAAATATATTATACTAGAACTGACACGCAATTTGTGTCCATAGATCCTGAGAAATCAGTAACCAGAACAACCACCTCTGGCCTTAATAACGGCCTCGATACGCCTGGGCATTGAGTCAAACAGAGCTTGGATGGCGTGTACAGGTACAGCTGCCCATGCAGCTTCAACGAGATACCACAGTTCATCAAGAGTAGTGACTGGCGTATTGTGACGAGGCAGTTGCTCGGCCACCATTGACCAGACGTTTTCAATTGGTGAGAGATCTGGAGAATGTGCTGGCCAGGGCAGCAGTCGAACATTTTCTGGATCCAGAAAGGCCCGTATGGGACCTGCAACATGCGGTCGTGCATTATCCTGCTGAAATGTAGGGTTTCGCAAGGATCCAATGAAGGTTAGAACCACTGGTCGTAACATCTGAAATGCAACGTCCACTGTTCAAAGTGCCGTCAATGCGAACAAGACGTGACCGAGACGTGTAGCCAATGGCACCCCATACCATCACGCCGGGTGATACGCCAGTATGGCGATGACAAATACGCGCTTCCAATGTGCGTTCACCGCGATGTCGCCAAACACGGATGCGACCATCGTGATGCTGTGAACAGAACTTGGATTCGTCCGAAAAAATGACGTTTTGCGATTCGTGCAGTCAGGTTCGTCGTCGAATACACCATCGCAGGCGCTCCTGTCTGTGATGCAGCGTCAGGGGTAACCGCAGCCACGGTCTCCGAGCTGATAGTCCATGCTGCTGCAAACGTCGTCGAACTGTTCGTGCAGATGGTTGTTGTCTTGCAAACGTCCCCATCTGTCGACTCTGGGATCGAGACGTGGCTGCACTATCCGGTACAGCCGTGCGGATAAGATGCCTGTCTTCTGGACCGCTAGTGATACGAGGCCGTTGGGATCCAGCACGGCGTTCCGTATTACCCTCCTGAACCCACCGATTCCATATTCTGGTAACAGTCACTGGATCTCGACCAACGCGAGCAGCAATGTCGCGATACGATAAACCGCAATCGCGATAGGCTATAATCCGACCTTTATCAAAGTCGGAAACGTGATGGTACGCATTTCTCCTCCTTAGACGAGGTATCACAACAACGTTTCACCAGGCAACGCCGGTCAACTGCAGTTTGTGTATGAGAAATCTGTTGGAAACTTTCCTCATGTGAGCACGTTGTAGGTGTCGCCACCGGCGCCAACCTCGTGTGAATGCTCTGAAAAGCTAATCATTTGCATATGACAGCATCTCCTTCCTGTCGGTTAAATTTCGCGTCCGTAGCACGTCATCTTCGTGGTGTATCAGTTTTAATGGCCAGTATTGTATTTCAGTGATGCTGACTACAAAAATAAGCAACATACTGCTCCCGCTGAGACCGTCACGTCCGATCAGAACACTGACAGTTTGACAGTATCTGAGCTGCAGGGAAAAATTTATTGAGTTAGGAGCACATATACAACTGAATTAAGAAAAATACAAGCAAGTGTAATTCTAACTGTGTCAATTGTGGTGTCACCGCTAGACACCACACTTGCTAGGTGGTAGCTTTAAATCGGCCGCGGTCCATTAGTACATGTCGGACTCGCGTGTCGCCACTGGCAGTGATCGCAGACCGAGCGCCACCACACGGCAGGTCTCGAGAGACTGACTAGGACTCGCCCCAGTTGTACGACGACATTGCTAGCGACTACACTGACGAAGCCTTTCTCTCATTCGCCGAGAGACAGTTAGAATAGCCTTCAGCTAAGTTAATGGCTACGACCTAGCAAGGCGCCAATTGTACCATTGCATGTATCTCAAGATAGTCTCACTTGTATCATCAAGAATGCTGTATACCAAAGGACGATATAAAAGTTAAGTGTTCTAGTAGCTACGTTCTTTTCTTTATCACATTCATCACGTATCCTGTTCCAGAGTTCGCGCCAGTCGGCGTGTGTGTACGTGTGCCCTTTCGGCTACCCGTCACTGTGGACTGGCTGCCTTGTCAGTCCACTACATCAATGCTCTTGTCTACGAGACTAAAATCCCATCGTTCGAGTTGGCCAACTCTTTGTTGAAGAATATTGTTGACAGGAGAGAAGGCTGGACAAATTAAGAAGCTGCATTCTTTATTCAGTATTCATCTATTTAAAACGTCGCAGCAGTGGTCCCCATTCACATGTGTTAGAATTCTGAAATATTGCCATTGTACAGATCTATCTTGAATAGAGTAGTTTGCAAACCATTCTCCTCTTAATGCGGCCTGCTTCGAATAATTACTGCTGTTAATGTTAATGGTTATTACTGTTAATAATTATTGATGTTAATGAAAAAGTGGCATCACCAACTAAAACTGTATGTTATAACTTGCCGAGTGTTCTCGATTGTAATGCACGTAATATACGAGGTGCATTCAAGTTCTAAGGCCTCCGATTTTTTTTCTAATTAACTACTCACCCGAAATCGATGAATATTTAATCGACGTGACTGTGTCAAGCGCCACACTACGGGATTCTTTTTCCTATTCATCTGCATTAATTTACATTTTTCTATATTTAGAGTTAGCTGCCATTCTTCACACCAATCACAAATCCTGTCCAAGTCATCTTGTATCCTCCTACAGTCACTCAACGACGACACCTTCCCGTACACCACAGCATCATCAGCAAACAGCCAAACATTGCTATCCACCCGATCCAAAAGATCATTTATGTAGATAGAAAACAACAGCGGACCTACCACACTTCCCTGGGGCACTCCAGATGGTAGGTACCCTCTCAAGGCGCTGTATCAAGGTTCCATGACATGATCCAACTCAAATGTCACATTCTTCTCCAATTTGTCGGACAGAGAGTCTCCGATTGACACGCTAAGTTTCGTTGATGTTCCTGACAGGAGCGTCGTTGGAAGATGTCTAAGGGCATTCTGAACGAGGGTCATCTTTAGCTTCCATCCGGCCAGTTTTAAACCGTGTGAACCATTCGTAACACCGAGTACCAACAAAGCACTCATCACCGAAGGCTTACTGCATCTTTTGGTGGGTCTCTGCAAAAGTTTTCCTGAGTTTTGGGCAGAATTTAATGCAGACATCTTGCTCCTTTAACTCTGCCATCTCGAAATTCGCAAACTTTGAGACACAACGCTCTACTCAGTACAGCACTGAACGATAATTAACAGACCTTCTGAGGTCATCAGTCCACTAGAACTTAGAACTACTTCAACCTAACTAACCTAAGGACATCGCGCACATCCATGCCCCAGGCAGGATTCGAACCTGCGACTGTAGCGGTCGCGCGGGTCCAGATTGTAGCGCCTAGAACCGCTCGGCTACACCGGCCGGCTCTAAGTAACTATTGGAACCTACATCCTTCTGAATTTGCTTAGTGTATTCATCTCTTGGTGCCCCCTCCACGCTGCCCACCAGTATTAAATATTAAATTGGTGATCCCTTGATGCCTCAGAACCTGTCCTACCAACCGATCCCTTCTTGTAGTCAAGTTGTGGCATAAATTACTCTTCTCCCCAATTGCATTCAGTACCTCCACGTTATTTACGTCATCTACGCACCTAATTTTCAGCATTCTTCTGTAGCACCACACTTCAAAATCCTCTATTCTCCTCTTGTCTAAACCATTTATCGGCCACGTTCACTTCCATACGTGGCTACACTCCATACAAATACTTTCAGAAAGGACTCGATGTTAACAAATTTCTCTTCTTCAGAAACGCTTCCCTTTCCATTGCCAGTCTACATTTTAAATCTTCTCTACTTCGACCATCATCGGTTATTTTGCTCCCCAAATAGCAAAACTCCTTTTCCTAATCTAATTCCCTCAGCATCACCCGATTTAATTCGACTACATTCCATTATCCTCGTTTTGCTTTCGTTGATGTTCATCTTATACCCTCCTTTCAAGACACTATCCATTCCGTTTAGCTGCTCTTCCAAGTCCTTTGCTGTCTCTGACAGAATTACAATGTCATCGGCGAACCTCAAAGTTTTTATTTCTTCTCCATGGATTTTAATATCTACTCCGAATTTTTTTTTTCGTTCCACTGCTTGCTCAATATAGAGATTGAATAACATCGGGGGCAGGGTACAACCCTGTCTCACTCCCTTCCCAACCGCTGCTTCCCTTTCATGCCCCTCGACTCTTATAACTGCCATCTGGTTTCTGTACAAATTGTAAATAGCCTTTCGCTCCCTGTATTTTATCTTTGCCGCCTTTAGAATTTGAAAGAGAGTATTCCAGCCAACATTGTCAAAAGCTTTCTCTAAGTCTACAAATGCTAGAAACGTAGGTTTGCCTTTCCTTAATCTGTTTTCTAAGATAAGTCGTAGGGTCACTATTGCCTCGCGTGTCCCAACATTTCTACGGAATCCAAACTGAGCTTCACCGAGGTCGGCTTCTACCAGTTTTTCCATTCGTCTGTAAAAAATTCGTGTAAGTATTTTGCAGCCGTGACTTATTAAACTGATAGTTCGGTAATTTTCACATCTGTCAACACCTGCTTTCTTTGGAATTGGAATTATTATATTCTTCTTGAAGTTTGAGGGTATTTCGCCTGTCTCATACATTTTTCTCACCAGATGGTAGAGTTTTATCAGGATTGGCTCTCCCAAGGCTGTCAGTACCGCTGAATATTCGCCGTTTCCTCTTGGGACACCCCGTGCAGTACATGTATGGCTTCTGCATGGTCGGCTTACTTCCGTTTACACCTGCGCTATTGGCACCACTGCTACCGTAACAGCGCACACAATCCGAAGAATTATTTCTCTGTTTATTGTCTGCGTCGAGGCACCTCTTCCACACTCCGCTAAGGTCAGAAGCGCTGTCCCGGTTCAAGTTATTCTCGTACACGCTCTAATTTGTAAAACCTCTTTAGTAGCGGCAGCCCAGTATGTAGAACCCCACGGTGTACTCTCGACAGGAGAGGTATTTATGGACGAGGAAAAGGCCCTGCCTGGCTCTACAGCGCGCGCCCGGAGTCTCGAGAACGCTGAGAGCTTTACGCAGAAGCAAACTGTTTGCTCCACTCGTGTCGGAGAGAGCGATTCCCAGTGGGCGCCGTTCCAATAACAATGAGGCCGGACGCCGGCTCACCGGCATTGGGTTGGGTGGTTCTCGCTTCCCGTCTAACACGTCAGCAGTCTTTGACTCCGGCGTGAAAACAAACATATCCGACTCCCTGCTATAAGAAAGTGCCGTAGTGTGTTAGGAGTTATACTTGGTGTGGTGTCACCGCCAGACACCACACTTGCTAGGTGGTAGCTTTAAATCGGCCGCGGTCCATTAGTACATGTCGGACCCGCGTGTCGCCACTGTCAGTGATCGCAGTCCGAGCGCCACGACACGGCAGGTCTCCAGAGACGGACTAGCACTCGCCCCAGTTGTACGGACGGCGTAGCTAGCGATGCACACTGACGAAGCCTCGCTCATTTGCAGAGCCGATAGAATAGCCTTCAGCTAAGTCAATGGCTACGACCTAGCAAGGCGCCATAGCAATTGATGGTTATCGTATGAAGCATGTCTCATCAAGAACGATGTATACAAATGATGGATTAAAGTTAAGTATTCCAGAAGCTACGTACTTTTCTACGTACGTATTCATTACGTATCCCGTTTCAGACCTCACGCCATCCTGCGTGAGCTTATAGCGTGCATATCGGTCTCCTCACACCACACTGTGTCGGCGCTTCTGTCGACACATCACTTGGAGCAAGCTTCATTCACTGGTCCTGATCACGCTGGCTGCATGGAGTCTAGAGGACAACAGCGAATCTCCATTCTTGATTCCGTAACTCGGGACGTAATGTAACTATTCTTCTTTTTTAAGTCTTTTTTATCTAAACTCCGTACAAGAAGCTATTTTACTGCGTAGGTTGCTTTTTTCTTCTTTTCTCCTTTCTTCGATTTCGGGGATAAGCGATCATGATGTCATTACAGCAACTATGGTTACGAAAGTTAATAATTCAGTAAACAAGTCTAAGAGAGTGTTTCTGCTACATAGAGCAGATAAGTACACTACTGGCCATTAAAACTGCTACACCAGGATGATGACGTGCCATAGACGCGAAATTTAACCGATAGGAAGAAGATGCTATGATATGCAAATGATTAGCTTTTCAGAGCATTCACCTACAACGTGCTGACATGAGGAAAGTTTGGGTGTTGTGTGATGTCCTTAGGTTAGTTAGGTTTAAGTAGTTCTAAGTTCCATAATGCTCAGAGCCATTTGAACCATTTTTTTGAGGGAAGTTTTCAACCGATTTATGATACACAAACAGCAGTTGACCGGCGTTGCCTCGTGAAACGTTGTTGTGATGCGTCGCGTAGGGAGCAGAAATGCGTACCATCACGTTTCCGACTTTGATAAAGGTCGGATTGTAGCCTATCGCGATTGCGGTTTGCCGTATCGCGACATTGCTGCTCGTATTGGTCGAGATCCAATGACTGTTAGCAGAATATGGAATCGGTGGGTTCAGGAGGGTAATACGGAACGCCGTGCTGGATCCCAACGGCCTTGTATCACCAGCAGTCGAGATGACAGGCGTCTTATCCGCACGGCTGTAACGAATCGTGCAGCCACGTCTCGATCCCTGAGTCAACAGATGGGGACGTTTGCAAGACAACAACCATCTGCACGAACAGTTCGACGACGTTTGCAGCAGCACGGACTACCAGCTCGGAGACCGTGCCTGCTGTTACCCTTGACGCTGCATCAGAGACAGGAGCGCCTGCGATGCTGTACTGAACGACGAACCTAGGTGCACGAATGGCAAAACGTCATTTTTTCGGAGGAATCCAGGTTCTGTTTACAGCATCATGATGGTCGCATACGTGTTTCGGGACGTGGTGTGAATGCTCTGAAAAGCTAATCATTTGCATATCACAGCATGTTCTTCCTGTCAGTTAAATTACGCATTTGTAGCACGTCATCTTCGTGGTGCAGCAATTTTAATGGCCAGTACTGTAGTTGTTAGCATCTCACTCGTACAGTGAATACACACCACTTTCTTCCACTAAGATGGACGTAGAGGAATTATGGACGAAGTTTAAGCAGATTGTAAATCGTGGTCTAGAAAGTTATGTGCCTCGTAAGTGGATGAAGCATGGAAAAGACATACCATGGTTTAATAACGAAATTGCTCAGGATGCTGAGGAAGCAGAGTCTGTTGCGTTATCGGTCCAAAAGGGAACGTACAAATGACGACAAGCGAGGGCTAGCAGAGATTCGTGCGTCTCTGGAAAGATCTATGCGCCAAGTATACAACAACCACCATCGTCACTCCTTAGCAAAAGACATGGCAGAGAACCCGAGAAAATTCTGCTCCTACGTAAAATCGCTAAGCGGGTGCAAGGCGTCCGTTCCGTCACTTGTCGACCAGTCTGGTGTCGCTGTTGAAGATACCAAAACGAAAGCTGAAGTTGTAAATTACACGTTCAAAAAATCACTCACGCAGGAGAATCGTGCAAACATACCGTCATCTGGTCATCAGAAAGACTCCCGTATCGACCACATGGTAATAAGCTTCTATAGCGTAGAAAAATAACTGACAGATTTGAAAGCAAATAAATCACCATGTGCAGTTGGAATCCCAATTAGGTTTCACGAAGAGCTCTCTACAGCATTTGCCCCTTAACTGGCCTGCATTTATCGTGAATCTCTCGCCCACCAGGTCCGGCCGCTGTGGCTGAGTACTTCCAAGCACTTCTACAGCTACCTTTATACTCCGCAAGCCACCCAACGGTGTGTGGCGGAGGGCACTTTACGTGCCACTGTCATTACCTCCCTTTCCTGTTCCAGTCGCGTATGGTTCGCGGAAAGAACCACTGCCGGAAAGCCTCCGTGCGCGCTCCAATCTCTCTAATTTTACATTCGTAATCTCATCGGGAGGTATAAGTAGGGGGAAGCAATATATTCGATACCTCATCCAGAAACGCACCCTCTCGGAACCTGGACAGCAAGCTACACCGCGATGCAGAGCGCCTCTCTTGCAGAGTCTGCCACTCGAGTTTGCTAAACATCTCCGTAACGCTATCACACTTACCAAATAACCCTGTGACGAAACGCGCCGCTCTTCTTTGGATCTTCTCTATCTCCTCTGTCAACCCGACCTGGTACAGATCCCACACTGACGAAGGTACTCAAATATAGGTCGGTGTTTTGTAAGCCACCTCCTTTGTTGATGGACTACATTTTCTAAAGACTCTCCCAATGAATCTCAACCTGGTACCCGCCTTACCAACAATTAATTTCATATGATCATTCCACTTCAAATCGTTCTGCACGCATACTCCCAGATATTTTACAGAAGTAACTGTTACCAGTGTTTGTTCCGCTATCATATAATCATACAATAAAGGATCCTTCTTTCTATGTATTCGCAATACATTACATTTGTCTATGTTAAGGGTCAGTTGCCACTCCCTGCACCAAATGCCTATCCGCTGCAGATCTTCCTGCATTTCGCTACAATTTTCTAATGCTGCAACTCCTCTGTATACTACAGCATCATCCGCGAAAAGCCGCACGGAACTTCCGACACTATCTACTAGGTCATTTATATATATTGTGAAAAGCAATGGTCCCATAACACTCCCCTGTGGCACGCCAGAGGTTACTTTAACGTGTGTAGACGTCTCTCCATTGATAACAACATGCTGTGTTCTGTTTGCTAAAAACTCTTCAATCCAGCCACACAGCTGGTCTGATATTCCGTAGGCTCTTACTTTGTTTATAGTGTATCGAACGCCTTCCGGAAGTCAAGGAAAATGGCATCTACCTGGGAGCCTGTATCTAATATTTTCTGGGTCTCATGAACAAATAACGCGAGTTGGAACCGCGCTGCTGCTACGGTCGCAACTTTGAATCCTGCCTCGGGCATGGATGTGTGTGATGTCCTTAGGTTAGTTAAGTTTAAGTAGTTTTAAGTCTAGGGGACTGATGACCTCAGATGTTAAGTCCCTTAGTGCTTAGAGAAACCATTTCGCCCACCATGAAGTTCCAAACGAGTGGAAAGATGCGCAAGTGACTCCATTATACAAGAAGGGTAAAAGAACGGAAAATTACAGACCGATATCCCTAATTACGGTTTGCTGCAGAATCCTTGAACGGATTCTCAGTTCCAATAGAATGAACTTTCTTGATACTGAGAACTTTACGTCCACGAGTGAGCAGTTTTAGAAAGCACCGTTTCTGCGAAACTCAGCTTGCCCTTTTCTAGCATGACATACTGCGAACCGTGAATGATGTGCAACAGGCTGATTCCATATTTCTAGATTTCTGGTAAGTATTTGACACGGTGAGAAATTAGGAGAAAAGCGGAGGCATATAGGCAGCCGTTTTTCTCTCGCTCTGTTTGCTAATTGAACAGGGGAGGGAACGACTAGTAATAGTAGTACATTGTACCCTCCGCCACGCACCGTACGGCGGTTTGCGGAGTTTTGATGCAGATGTAGGTATATGGACCGCGTGAAGTAACTTTCTCATCATTTTTCTTCTTGTCTGATTTTAGGTCTTTCCAGTTTTTTCATTCTTCTCTTGCGTTGTTTTCTTCTTTAATTCGTCGATGCCTTGACCATCTTTCTGAAGTGTATCTAAAACTTGCATAGGCTTTTGGCACCATTACTCACAAGAGACTTCTAATGAAACTGCGTCCCTATGGAGTATTATTCAGTTGTGCGACTGGATTAGTGACGTCCTGTCAGAAAGGTCACAGTTTGTAGGAACCGACGGAAAGTCATCGGGTAAATCTAAAGTGATATTTGGTATTCCTCAAGGAAATGTTATAGGCTCTCTGCATGTCCTAACCTACACAAACGATTAAGGAGACAATCTGGGCAACCCTCAGACAGATGATGCTGTCATTTATAGTCTGGTAAAGTCATCAGATGATCAAAATCAATTGCATAATGATTTGGACATGATATCTCTATGGTGCAAAAAGTGACAATTCACTCTGAATAAGGAAACGCCCGAGGTCATCCAAATGAGTACGAAAAGTAATCCGTTAAACTTATGTTATACGACAACTCTCACAAATTTAAAGCTTGTCTGTTGTCACTTCAACTACAACTACATGATGCCTGGGGATTTCAGTTAATGTTGGGGGTGGGGGGACCATAAGACTGCATTTTACTGCATTGGCACAACGCTCAGAAGATGCAACAGGTCGGTCTGCACGCTACGCTTATTCGTCCTCTGCTAGGGTACTGCTGTGCAGTATGGAATCGTTACCCTTCCGGAACATCTACAGTCACATATTTAGGTCATTTAATAAATCTCACGATACATTTCTGGCCCTGTGAGTCCGTCAAGAGGCGTCAGTCGTACTAATACATCGTTTAGTTCTGCACCTGGGAGACGTGATGCGAAATACAGGCTCTTGTTGTCAGAGGGATAGATGTTAAATTTTGAAATTCGTGAATCAAACAGTGAAAACTATATTTCTGAGAAGCCAAAACGATGCACATTCCCAGGAACATGTTGCCTATCTAGTGATCTTTCTGGGTCAAAAAATAACAATTTCTCAGTGTTCCATATAATTATACACCGATTTTTAAAATTTAACATATTTTTCACTATCTACTGATTACGCGATATAAAGTTAAAGATTTCATACATTGAGACAAGCATTATTTTGTAGCGGTGTATATATGTCGCTAGGTAAAATAATTGAAAGCGCACAAATTACCCAGACTATATCCATCCACTACAGAACACTAACGTCAGGGAGCCACACATCCGGTCCCCAGTGAAGCGTAGTAAGGGACCATCGTTGTGCAAGGAGCGAGTATAACAAATAATTACGTACATGGAAGACCATCTGCAGCATATACATGCTGAAGAGCCAAAGAAACTGGTATCCGTAACAGAACGAGGGAGCTGGAGACATCTTCTGAACAGTAGGTCGCAAGGCATCACACATATGCTCAATAATGTTCATGTCTAGGGAGTTTGGTGGCCAGCGGAAGTGTTTAAACTCAGAAGAATGTTCCTGGAGCCACTCTGTAGCAATTCTGCACGTGTGCGGTGTCGCATTGTCCTGCTGGAATTGCCCACAATGGACATGTATGCATGCAGGTGATCAAACAGGATGTTTACGTACGTGTCACCTGTCAGAATCGTATCTAGACGTGTCAGGGGTCCCATATCACTCCAACTTCACACACCTGACACCAGTACAGAGCATCCACCAGCTTGAACAGTCTCCTGCTGACATGCAGGGTCCACGGATTCATGAGGTTGTCTCCATACCCGTACACGTCCATCCACTCAATACAATTTGAAACGAGACTCGTCCGACCAGGTAGCATGTTTCCAGTCATCAACAGTCCAATGTCGGTGTTGACGGGCCCAGGCAAATCACAAATCTTCATATCGTGCAGTCATTAAGGGTATACGAGTCGGCCTTCGGCTCCGAATGACCATATTGATGATGTTTCTTTGAATTGTTGGCACACTGACACTTGCTGATGGCCCTGCATTGAAATGTGCAGCAATTTGCGAAAGGATTGCGCTTCTGTCATGTTGAACGGTCCACTTCAATCATCTTTTTGCCGTTCTTGCAGGATCTTTTTCGGGCCGCAGCGATGTCGGAGGTGTAATGTTTTACCGGATTCCTGATATTAACGGTAGACTCGTGAAACGGTCGTACGGGAAAATCCCCACTTCATCACTACTTCGGATACTCTGTGTCCGACTACTACTACACCACGTTCAAACTCACTTGAATCTTGATAACCTGCCATTGTAGCAGCAGTAACCGGTCTAACAACTACGCCAGACACTTGTTGTCTTTTATACTCGTCGCCACTGGCCGCTTTAGTGCGGAACCGCGCTGCTGCAACGGTCGTGGGTTCGAATCCGACCTCGGGGAATGGATGTGTGTGCTGTTCTTAGGTTAGTTAGGTTTAAGTAGTTCTAGGGGACTGATGACCTCAGATGTTAAGTCCCATAGTGCTCAGAGCCACTTGAACCATTTGCTACACGTTGCCGACCGCAGACCGTATTCAGCCTGTTTACATATCTCTGTATGTGAACACGCATGCCTACAGAAGTTTCTTTGGCGCCTCAGTGTATTTTCGCTCTATCTGCAGCTGCGCCTTAAATTATAGCCAGTTTCACGATATGCTTCAAAACAGGCTGTTTCACGTTCGGTTGCATGCCATCACATTCCATCATGTCTCATTACCCCGTTACAGCAAATGGTTCTATGTGCACCCCTCGCGAGTGGATACGTAGCTGAACGTACTGTACGGCTGGCAACTCGCAAGGAGTTCGCCTTCGATGTTGATGGTGAGAAATTTTGTAATCACCGAGGCGCACCATTTTTCATTCAGTGTTCGTGCTGCAAGTTAAAATGGTTTGTTTCGAACATTTCTTGAATGACGATTTTGTGAAGTGTAATACGTGCATCGCATAGAAGGTCGATCTCTGCACCTCCCGGACACTCAATCTCTGCCACCCTCCTCATGCACACGATGAGTCATTACCAGCTAGTACCTTTCCAGTCACAACTGTTAAGACAACTCTTTCAAATGATCCTTACTAAAGATTGAATTTGCGACCTCGCACTCAAGGGATTCCTTGTAAGATGATTATTTTATGAACCTGTTGTATCGCTTTAGATGTCCAATTAACTCGGTTATTCTTCGCACTACGCTGTTAACCCATTCACACCCTCTGGCTACAATTATGTACTTTATCTTATACTGTGGCTTAGCTGGAGCAATGGAAACCTGAGGTACCCATTTACGAATCTTCAACCTTTTCATAACGCGCAAGTGCTGCCAACTGTTGGGCATCACTGTGAAAATACCAGCAAGTAAGTGCAGTAGCGCGCAGCCCTTCTCGACCACCAGAATACACGGATGTGGTTGACTCGCTGTATTCTACTGTATAATTGAACGCTGTTAGTATTGGTTAGAAACGGTTGCAATTTTATTTTTTTTTATTTTTTCAACTTCGCGTTTCGCCTTATTCAGGCATCTTCAGGTTGATCAGTGGGAAGAATTTCGAATACCGTTAGTTTTATTTTGCACGGTAACTATCGAATGATCATTTTACTGTTACTATAATAGCGAATATTCCGTAATTAGTTATTTTAGTCCATAAAATGAGCGAAGTGTGCAA
Source organism: Schistocerca nitens (assembly GCF_023898315.1). Lineage (NCBI taxonomy): Eukaryota > Metazoa > Arthropoda > Insecta > Orthoptera > Acrididae > Schistocerca > Schistocerca nitens. The sequence continues at coordinate 79,023,401 of NC_064624.1, forward strand.
AGTATGTTTTGAAAATGTGTACATATTTTTGTATAAATGTCCGCATCTCGTGGTCGTGCGGTAGCGTTCTCGCTTCCCACGCCCGGGTTCCCGGGTTCGATTCCCGGCGGGGTCAGGGATTTTCTCTGCCTCGTGATGACTGGGTGTTGTGTGCTGTCCTTAGGTTAGTTAGGTTTAAGTAGTTCTAAGTTCTAGGGGACTGATGACCTCTGATGTTGAGTCCCATAGTGCTCAGAACCATTTTTTTGCATAAATCTTGCATCTAAAATCATTAAGAGAATCACGCAAGAGCATTACCACATAAAAGATTTACTTCCTCCAGAAAAAATTCAGATCTGAAAGAGTTAATGTCTTCTCCTCTTTAGTTTATCTTAGAACGAGCGTGAGTCAAATCAAAACCGTAAATATTTTTTTAAATATTATTTATTCTGCAGAAGTGGTACAAAGCTGTATCACTTTTCAACATAATCTCCCCCACGCTCAATGCAAGTCCTCCAGCGCTTAGAAAGTGTATAAATCCTTCAGAAAAATAATTCTTTTGGTGGATTGCGCAACCACTCAAGCACCGCGTGGCGTACCTCTTCATCGGAACGGAACTTATTTCCTCCCATTGCGTCCTTGAGTGGTCCAAACATATGGAAATCACTTGGGGCAAGGTCTGGTGAGTATGGTGGATGAGGAAGACACTCAAAATGCAGGTCTGCGATTGTTGCATATGTTGTACGGGCAGTGTAGGGCCTTGCATTGCCATGTTGCAAAGGACAGCTGCTGATAGCAATCCACGTCGATTTGATTTGATTGCAGGCCGCAGATGATTTTTTAGATCTGTCTATGATGCACTGGTGGCAGTGGTCCCTCTAGGCATGCAATGCTCCAAAATGACGCCTTTTTCGTACCAAAAGAGAGTCAGAATAACCTTTCCCTGCTGATGGTTCTGTTCGAAACTTTTTTGGTTTTGATGATGAGGAATGGCGCCATTCCTTGCTCGCTCTCTTCGTTTCCGGTTGGTGGAAGTGAACCCAGGTTTCGTTCTCAGTAACGATTCTGGCAAAGAAGGCATCACCTTCTCGTTCAAAGCCCCGAAGAAGATCTTCAAAAGCATCAACACGTCGTTTTCTCATTTCACGAGTCAGGTGCCGCGGCACGCATCTTGCAGACACTTTGTGAAACTGAAGCACATCATGGCACAGTGTGGTGTGCTGACCCATGACTAATCTGTAAACATGCTGCAATGTCATTCAGTGTCACTCGGCGGTTTTCCTTCACTATGGCTTCAACTGCTGCAATGTTCTGTGGAGTCACAACTCGTTGTGCCTGACCTGGACGAGGAGCATCTTCCACTGAAGTCACACCACTTGCGAACTTCCTACTCCATTCGTAGACTTGCTGCTGTGACAAACATGCATCACGGTATTGAACCTTCATTCGTCGATAAATTTCAATAGGTTTCACATCTTCACTACGCAAAAACCGAATAACAGAACGCTGTTCTTCCCTCGTATAAGTCGCAAGTGGGGCGGCCATCTTTATACTGATACTGCGGCGGTATGTGTGCATCTGAACTATGCTGCCATCTATAGGCCATTCTGCACGCTGTTTGTAGCACGCTTACCAACTTACAGGATAACGGCGCGAAATTTCGATTTGTTATTACAAATTTAAGGTTTTCATTTGACTCGACCTCGTATTTGTGACATAAAAAGATAATTAAATATACTGTCCCTCACGGTTTATCCTTGCTGTCCCAAAGCGATATGTATACGTGTTTTAAGAAGCTTTGTAATTTTTCCTGTTTTATTCTGTGTGACTATTACGAATTTTCGTTATAGGCCTACAGTGCAAAACGTTTCGCAGGTGAACGTATTAGTGCAAAAGATGTCAGTGTCTTATCACAGCCATATACTACTCCTCCCTCACCTCCCACACTTTCTCTCTCTCTCTCTCTCTCTCTCTCTCTCTCTTCCTCCATCATTCCCCCCATCCCCCCTCCCCTTGCCTCCCACCCACCCTTCCCTAAGCGCTGCCCCCCAATTACCGTCACTGAGGGCGTAGGGCGTCCATTTACACGGCGCTCTGACGCACTAACACGCAGGTCAGAGGACCCTTTGCCTGTCTCCAGTGCTAAGGGCCACAATTACTGCCCTCCATTAGCTACGGCTGCAGTTCGAGAACCGGCAGAGCTAATGGTTACTAGATCCCGTTCCACCCCCTGTGGGGTCGGCAATCTGCAACACACACACGCGTGGTACCGTAATCATTAGCTGAATATCGTATAACATTTGATAATTTCAATCATAAGCTCGAAAGACGTTTTAACCAACGCTTTTGTCGAGAATGGGTTGAAATAGCGTCGTACCTGACAGCTTGCATCTGCCTGTTACATTACTTCCACTTCATGTTACACTACTCGCCATTAAAAGTGCTACACCAAGAAGAAATGCAGATGATAAACGGGTATTCATTGGACAAATATACTAGAACTGACATGTGATTACGTTTTCACGCAATTTGGGTGCATAAATCCCGAGAAATCAGTACCCAGAAGAACCACCTCTGGCCATAATAACGGCCTTGATACCCCTGGGCATTGAGTCAGAGCTTGGATGGTGTGTACAGGTACAGCTGCCCATGCAGCTTCGACACGATACCACAGTTCATCAAGAGTAGTGACTGGCGTATTGTGACGAGCCAGTTGCTCGGCCACCATTGACCAGACGTTTTCAATTCGTCACAGATCTGGAGAATGTGCTGGCCAGGGCAGCAGTCGAACATTTTATGTATCCAGAAAGGCCCGTACAGGACCTGCAACATGCGGTCGTGCATTATCCTGCTGAAATGTAGGGTTTCGCAGGGATCGAATGAAGGGTAGAGTCACGGGTCGTAACACATCAGAAATGTAACGTCCACTGTTCAAAGTGCCGTCAGTGCGAACAAGAGGTGACCGAGACGTGTAACCAATGGCACCCCATACCATCACGCCAGGTGATACGCCAGTATGGCGATGACGAATACCCGCTTCCAATGTGCGTTCACCGCAATGTCGCCAAACACGGATGCGACCATCATGATGCTGTAAACAGCACCTGGATTCATCCGAAAATATGACGTTTGGCATTCGTGCACCCATATTCGTCGTCGAGTACAGCATCGCAGGCGCTCCTGTCTGTGACGCAGCGTCAAGGGTAACCGCAGCCACAGTCTCCGAGCTGATAGTCCGTGCTGCTGCAAACGTCGCCGAACTGTTGTTGCAGATCGTTGTTGTCTGGCAAACGTCCCCATCCGTTGACTCATGGATCGAGACGTGGCTGCACGATCCGTTACAGCCATGCGGATAAGATGCCTCTCATCTCGACTGCTAGTGATACGAGGCCGTTGGGATCCAGCACGGCGTTCCGTATTACGTTACTGAACCCATCGATTCCATAAACCGCAGTGGCGATAGGCTACAATCCGACCCTTATCAAAGTCCCTACACGCGGCATCACAACAACGTTCCACCAGGCAACGCCGGTCAACTGCTGTTTGTGTATGAGAAATCGGTTGTAAACTTTCCTCGTGTCAGCACATTGTAGGTGTCGCCACCGGCGCCAACCTTGTGTGAATGCTCTGAAACGCCTATCATTTGCATATCACAGCATCTTCTTCCTGTCGGTTAAATTTCGCGTCTCTAGCACGTCTTCTTCGTGATTAGCAACTTTAATGGCCAGTAGTGTATTTATTGGTAATACTGACCTTCCAAAAAACAATTTGCTGTCGCGAACACTGATCGGCCAGAACATTATAGCCACCTACCTAACAGCCGTCCGCAGCTTGTTGTCTTGCGGTAGCCTTCTCGCTTCCCGCTTACGGGGTCACGGGTTCGATTCCCAGTAGGGTGAGCGATTTTTCCTACCTCGAGATGACAGGGTGTTGTTGTGTTGTCTTCAGCATCATCATTCACCCCCATTACGGTCGGAGGAAGGCAATGGCAAACCACCTGCACAAGGACCCTGCCTAGTACAGCGGTGCGGGTTTCCCGCATCGTTCCCTACGCTCCTTGGACTATGGGACCTCATCATCATCATCATCACCTAATAGCCAGTATGTCCAATCTTGGTACGGATAACAGCGGCGAAGTGTCGTGGCATGGTAGTGATGAGGTCTTGATAAATCGCAAGAGGGAGTTGGGACCACGCCTGCGCATACAAGTCACATAATTCCTGTAAATTGTAGGGAGCGGGGCAATGAGCTCTTACGTCACGTTCAATCACATTCCAGATGTGTTCGAGTGGGTTGAGATATGGCGAGTTGGGGGACCAGCACATCAACTGGAACTCGCTGCATCTACATCTACATTTAAACTCCACAAGCCACCCAACGGTGTGCGGCGGAGGGCACTTTACGTGCCACTATCATTGCCTCCCTTTTCTGTTCCAGTCGCGTATGGGTAGCGGGAAGAACGACTGCCGGAAAGCCTCCGTGCGCGCTCTAATCTCTCTAATTTTGCATTCGAGATCTCCTCGGGAGGTATAAGTAGGGGGGAGCAATATATCCGATACCTCATCCAGAAACGCACCCTCTCGAAACCTGGACAGCAAGCTACACCGCGATGCAGAGCGCCTCTCTTGCAGAGTCTATCACTTCCGTAACGTTATCACGCTTATCAAATAAGCCTGTGACGAAACGCGCCGCTCTTCTTTGGATCTTCTCTATCTCCTCTGTCAACCCGACCTGCTACGGATCCCACGCTGATGAGCAATACTCAAGTATAGGTCGAACGAGTGTTTTGTAAGCCACCTCCTTTGTTGATGGATTACATTTTCTAAGGACCAAACAGAGCTCGATGGCGTGTACAGGTACAGCTGCCCATGCAGCTTCAACACGATACCACAGTTAATCGAGAGTAGTGACTGGCGTATTGTGGCGAGCCAGTTGCTCGCCCACCATTGACCAGACGATTCCAATTGGTGAGATATCTGGAGAATGTGCTGGCCAGGGCAGCTGTCGAGCATTTTGTGTATCCAGAAAGGCCAGTACAGGATGTGTGACATGCGGTCGTGCATTATCCTGTTGAAATGTAGGGTTTCGCAGGGATCGAATGTAGGGTAGAGCCAAGGGTCGTAACACATCTGAAATGTAACGTCCACTGTTCATTGTGCCGTCAATGCGAACAAGAGGTGACCGAGACGTGTAAGCAATGGCACCCCATACCATCACGCCGAGTGATACGCCAGTATGGCGATGACGAATACACGCTTCCAATGTGCGTTCACCGCGATGTCGCCAAACACGGATACGACCATCGTGATGCTGCAAACAAAACCTGGATTCATCCGATAAAATGACGTTTTGCCATTCGTGCACCCAGGTTCGTCGTTGAGTACACCATCGCAGGTGCTCCTGTCTGTGATGCAGCGTCAAGAGTAACCGCAGCCATGGTCTCCGAGCTGATAGTCCTTGCTGCTGCAAACGTCGTCGTCGAACTGTTCGTGCAGATGGTTGTCTTGCAAACGTCCCCATCTGTTGTCTCGGGGATCGACACGTGGCTGCACGATCCGTTACAGCCATGCGGATAAGATGCCTCTCGTCTCGACTGCTAGTGATACGAGGCCGTTGGGATCCAGCACGGCGTTCCGTATTACCTTACTGAACCCATCGATTCCATATTCTGCTAACAGTCATTGGATCTCGACCAACTCTATTAGCAATGCCCGATACGTTAAACCGCAGTGGCAATAGGCTACAATCCGACCTTTATCAAAGTCCTTACACGAGGCATCACAACAACGTTTCACCAGGCAACGCCGGTCAACTGCCGTTTGTGTATGAGAAATCGGTTGGAAACTTTCCTCATGTCAGCACGTTGTAGGTGTTGCCACCGGCGCCAACCTTGTGTGAATGCTCTGAAAAGCTAATCATTTGCATATCACAGCATCTTCTTCCTGTCGGTTAAATTTCGCGTCTCTAGGCTGTCATCTTCGCGGTGTAGCAGTTTTAATGGCCAGTAGTGTATATCTACATGATTTGTCTGCTATTCACAATCGTCTCGTTCTTAACTTCATCTAATTAGTGACCAGCAATCCTCAGATGTTAAGTTTCTCGTTGTTCTGATTTCTGCTACTTCTCATTACTTTCGTCTTTCTTCGATTTACTCTTATTACACTGTCCATTCCATTCAACAGATCCTGTAATTCTTCTTCTCTTTCATTGAGGGTAGCAATTTCATTGGCGAATCTTATCATCGATATCCCTTCACCTTGAATTTTAATTTCACTCTTTAACTCTTCTTTTATTTCAGCCATTGGTTTTTCAATGTACAGATTGAATAGTAGGAGCGAAAGACTACATTCCTGTTTTACACCCTCTTTGATCAGAGCACTTTCTTCTTAATCTTCAACTCTTACTGTCCGTCTTGCCTCTTGTACATATGTTACCCGTCTCTTCCTATAGCTTACGCCAGGTTTTCTTTGAATGTTGAAGATCTTGCATTATTTTACATTGTCGAACGCTCCTTCCAGGTAGGCAAATCCTATGAACGTGTCTTGATTTTTCTTTAATCTTGTTTCCATTATCAACCAAAACATCGCAACTGCCGCTCTGGTGTGTTCATCTTTCCTAAAGCCAAACTGATTATCATCTAAGGCATCCACAAATTTTGTTTCCATTCTTCTGTATGTCAGTAACTTGGATCCACGAGCTGTTAAGCCGATTGTGCAGGGATTGTCGGACATGCTGGCTCTTGGGAATCTTCAGAACTATGTGGATGATATTTTTCCGAAAGTGAGATGGTATGATGGTTCAAATGGCTCTGAGCACTATGGGACTTAACTTCTGCGGTCATCAGTCCCATAAGAAATACTTAAACCTTACTAACCTAGCGACATCACACACGTCCATGCCCGAGGCAGGATTCGAACCTGCGACCGTAGCGGTCGCGCGGTTCCAGACTGTAGCGCCTAGAACCGCTCGGCCACCCTGGCCGGCGAGATGGTATGACGCCTGAGTCATACATTCCAGTCATTTTGTTGCCACTTCATAAAATTATACTACAACTTGTCGTGGAATGCTATCACTACCTGCTACTTTATTTTTTTTTATTTTTCCATAAAATCTTAAAAATCTCTGGCATCGACTCCTGTTCCTTCTATTTTGTCACTCCATTAGACAGGTCTTTCCCATCATAGAGGTCTTTTGTGAATAGTCGTTTCGCCACTTACCTCAACGATTTTTTAAATTCTCATGGAATGCTATCGACCCCTGCTGCTTCATTTGATTTTAAGTTTTCCAATATTCTTTTCAATTCTGATTCTAATACTAAGCCCCAATCTCTTCTACAATGAATCGGCAAATAAACTAATATAGACAGGCGTATTCAGATACAGAGATTGTAAACAGGCAAAATACGATGCTGCGGTTTGTCACGCCTATATAAGACAACAAGTGTGTGGCGCAGTTGTTAGATCGGTTACTGCTACTACAATGGCGGGTTATCAAGATTTAAGTGAGTTTTAATGTGGTGTTATAGTCGGCGCACGAGCAATGGGACACAGCATCTCCGAGGTAGCGATGAAGGGGGGATTTTCCCGTACGACCATTTCATGAGTCCATCGTCAATATCAGGAATATCAAATTTCCAACACCGCTGGGGTCGGAAAAAGATCCTGTAAGAACGGGACGAATGACGACTGAAGAAAACCGTTTAACGTGACAGAAGTGCAACCCTTCCGCAAATTGCTGCAGATTTCAAGGATGGGCCTACAACAAGTGTCAGTGTGCGAACCATTCAACGAAACATCATCCATATGGGCTGTCGGAGCTGAAGGTCCACTCGTGTACCCTTGATGACTCGTTCGACCTATACTTGAGTATTGCTCATCAGTGTGGGATCCGTACCAGGTGGGGTTGACAGAGGAGATAGAGAAGGTCCAAAGAAGAGCGGCGCGTTTCGTCACAGGGTTATTTGGTAAGCGTGATAGCGTTACGGAGATGTTTAGCAAACTCAAGTGGCAGACTGTGCAAGAGAGGCGCTCTGCATCGCGGTGTAGCTCGATGTCCAGGTTTCGAGAGGGTGCGTTTCTGGATGAAGTATCGAATATATTGCTACCCCCTACTTATATCTCCCGAGGAGATGGCGAATGTAAAATTAGAGAGATTCGAGCGCGCACGGAGGCTTTCCGGCAGTCGTTCTTCCCGCGAACCATACGCGACTGGAACAGGAAAGGGAGGTAATGACAGTGACGCGTAAAGTGGCCTCCGCCACACACTGTAGGGTGGCTTGCGGAGTGTAAATGTAGATGTAGATGTGCATTCCGACGGACTTGGGCAATTCCAGCAGGACAATGCGGCACCCCACACGTTGCATGGGGGCTTAAATATATTTAATGCAAATACTTTTAATTATTAGTCGCTGTCTGTCCGATTACGAAGTCTCATAAACGGTTGGCCCTGACTAGTTTTAGTACGCAATCTGACTGCATAGAATAACAACAAAGAATGAAAGAAAATTTCCGTTAACACAATTAATTAATTAAGTCCCCAGCAACTATAAAACCTACGAAACCAAAACACAAGTGTCATTGTTCTGTGTGTGGAAGTGTGATTCAACGTACACATCTGGCACGGTTCTTCTTCAATCAGACAAGAAATTTTAAATACCATTTATACTGAAGTAATTAAAAAAATAGAAATACTATAATTGCGCAAGAAAACCAGAATTACACTCTAATACAAGAACACAAGCCAGATGCTTTGTTGACTGAACCTGTACTGACGCATTATTTTAGACATTGAATAATAAAAAAAAGGAATTTTTTTACCTTCATATATATTGACGAAAAGCACTCTGATCATTACAATATCTCCATTCGAACAACATCTGCTGTCTAGCCCATCAAACAACTGCATAAAACATGGAACAAACACTCCCTACTACAACATCTCAACACCGACTCACTACTGCCACATCCCGACAAGCACTCTCCACCACGACTTCTCGACAAGAACTCTCAGTGGAGGCGGCGGAATAAAACTCTTTGGCGCACTCTCTGGCGCTGTGGCTCAGCGTAGCCACCTTTCAACGTCCAGAACTGCTACAGAGTAGCTCCAGGAACACTCTTGTGAGTTTAAACACTTCCGCTGGCCACCAAACATTGAGCATATCTGGGATGCTTCCAACGTGCTGTTCAGAAGAGATCTCCAGCCCCTCGTCGTCTTACGGATTTATGGACAGCCCTGCAGGATTCATGGTGTCAGTTCCCTTCAGCACTACTTGAGATGCCGGCCGGTGTGGCCGTGCGGTTCTAGGCGCTTCAGTCTGGAACCGCGTGACCGCTACGGTCGCAGGTTCGAATCCTGCCTCGGGCATGGCTGTCTGTGATGTCCTTAGGTTAGTTAGGTTTAAGTAATTCTAAGTTCTAGGGGACTGATGACCTCAGATGCCAAGTCCCATAGTGCTCGGAGCCATTTGAACTACTTCAGAGATTAGTCGAGTTCATGCCACATCGTGCTCCGGCACTTCTGCGTGCACGCGGCGGTCCTACACCATATTAGGCAGGTGTACCAGTTTCTTTGGCTCTTGAGTGTACATCGACTCCCTTTCTATCACTTCATCGGACATGACTTCCCCGCCACAGAGGCTCTTTTCATTTGTCCGCCGTCTCCTCTCGCTATCTTAAGGTGGATGAAATACAGGGTGATGTAACCTCCCCACAATAATATTCGAATGACAATACTTAATAGAAATGGAGCAAAAATATTAATGACAAAGACAATTAAGCAAAATTTAGCAATCTGACCCAAGTATAAGTTCGCATACAATAATGAAACATGATCTCACGACAAAGAAAGTACAGTGTTAATCATAAGTCAATTAAACCCAAATGTCGGTCTTTGGCCCTGTGCAAAAAATCAGAATTATTTTCTTACCTTAGTAAAACTGCTTGTCAAAATTCTGCTCTTATTCTGCGCCACAGCTTGCAGCAGATGCATCGCAATAACTAATTTTTTTTTAAGTTAATTGAAAATTTTTGTTTAAAGGAAATGGAAGGAAATCGAATGATTCTTTGTTAAAAAATTGCTTTGAAATCAGATTATTATTGGGGCGATTCTTTAAAGTTAATTACAATGAATGTACATTAGATTATCTGATGAGCGCAAAGCTGCATGAATACTTATTTAATAAAAATATACCTCATCCTGAATCTCGACCGTTGCGGTGCCGACGCCCGCCGACTGCTCTGGGCTACCACTACTGAACTGTCTCGCAACTAGACCGCAACTCTACTCGGCTACAACTGCCGACAGACTACTGTACTGCACTCGACAGACAGCTCGCTACTACTGCAACAGCACTACTGCGCCTCGAGCGCAACAGCTCTGGTCAGAGATTCTACAATGCCTCATCATCGCTGCCACACAACATACGTGTTTCATAACCCTCCACTGGGGGGGCAAAAATTTGGCAGCGATGGTGAGTCATTTGGACTTGCCATCGTAACAAATTTTTCTTTTAATTAACATTTACAAAATTTTTGGATGTAATACATTAATTAAGTGTTGTGCGCATGCACCGATTACAAAACATTACAGACAAGACAAAATATAAGTACAATGAGTAAAGAGCGTATCAGAAAATCAGAAAAATGTATATACAAATTATTTGACAAATAACAAAGTGCACACGCACTGTAAGATTCTGTAGCATTTTCAGAACAAAATCATGTTGACAAAGGACATGAGTGCACATGCACTGCAGTGGAGAATATATCAGCAAAAGACGAAATGTATATACAATGAATAACAAATGACATAAAACATATCACGAAATCATAAAAGGTATACAGAATAAGCACAAATCATATTGAAAAATGAGAAAAGTGCACAGGCACTGAAATTCAGTAGAAAACACATAAGTGCACATGTACTGAAAACTTTTGAACATTTTTATAACAAATAAACGCAAGGGCAGAAAAATCATCAAATCACAAAAAGTATATACAATATAGATGACAAGAGTGCACACATACTGCACTTCAGAACAAATCAAAAAATGTCTTTAGTATTTTCACAATAAATAAACATAATAACAAAAGATCATGTCGACAGGTGACATAAGTGTACTCGCACTGGAGTTCAACAAATCGAAAAAAATGTATAGGCCATGAACATAAATAATGTTAGCTAAAATGATTTTCACTATTAGGATAGGAAAGGAAAGGATTGCATCATGGTTGTAGCACTTTAGTTTGCACATAGCTGCACTGAAAGTCCATATCTTTCCACAGAATCACAACACTTAGTGATACAATCTGCAGTTCCGTTCCCAGAAGTATTTATCAGCGTATCAAGACACTGAAACGTCGTAGTAATATTCCATGCTATCATTTGGCAGTATGCCAGGTACACCAAACAGTGGGACCATAATAACGTCTTCGTCGCTTACGGTGGTGGACAGCATGTCGTGTCAACACCACGCTCGTAAGAGGCACACGAACGTAGAATTAGTGTAAAAACCAAATATAGTGCTCCATGATAATGAGGATGGACAAGACAAATGGATGTTACAATAATTTCAGGTAGTTAGGTCAGAAGGTGAAGGACATTATATCACAGACTAGTTTTGATTACATTAGTAGTTTGCGGTATCCATAGCCTAGTTATTGAACATTTCTGTACCAAGTATTTTAGTATTACAGAATAATGTTCATAAATTGTTTTACAGACAACATTGTCATTGCTCATTTCAATATCGTAATCAGTAGCATTCATTTCCTAATTACAAAGCATTATTAATTAATCATTGGTCATTTCAATACAGTAATCGGTAGCATTCTTTTCCAAATTACAAAGCATAATCAATAGCATTCAATTCCTTGTTACAAAGCGTAATTAGTAGCATTAATTTCCTAGTTACAAAGCATTAGTAATTAATCATTGGTCATTTAAATGCAGTAATCATCTCAATACAGTAATCACTAGCATTCTTTTCCAAATTACAAAGCATAATCAATAGCATTCAATTCCTTGTTACAAAGCGTAATTAGTAGCATTAATTTCCTAGTTACAAAGCATTAGTAATTAATCATTGGTCATTTAAATACAGTAATCATCTCAATACAGTAATCACTAGCATTCTTTTCCAAATTACAAAGCATAATCAATAGCATTCAATTCCTTGTTACAAAGCGTAATTAGTAGCATTACAAAACATAATCAGTAGCATTCATTTCCTATTTACAAAACAATGAATAGCATTCTTTTCTAAATACAAAGCATTATTAATCATTGGTCATTTTAATACAGTAATCAGTAGCATTCTTTTCCCAGTTACAAAGCATAATTAGTAGCATTCAATTCCTAGTTACAAAGCATAATTAATTAATGTTCATTTCAATACAGTAATCAGTAGCAATCATTTTTCAGGTGACATTATTCATAGCTGATCAGCATTACACAGAATTCTCTTAAACTGCTATCATTATTTGGGACTGGTAATACATTTTTGTTAGCAATGCATTGCGTTGGGATCGATAATTAATTGCTCAGGCATAACAATATTTGCTTTTGACCTATTGCTGCAAATGAGGATAGGTAACGTCATTCGTCATGAGTCAGCTGTAGCAAGGTTATGAAACAAGGCAGTATATGTGATCACATTTATAAATTATAGACACAAATGGGTAAAAAATAAAAATGCAAGTATTAGAACGGTATAATAAGTAACAGGTTTAGTAAGTATCATGAAAAGCTTCTCCTGGAAAAAATACAAAATGGATTATTGAGCTGAAAGAAGAAACGCAGACTATGCTGAAAAGTAGTGAACTTCGAATTAACAGGTAGTGAAATGTGTATAAAAAATATGTGTTCCATAGCTGTCCTTTCCAAAATCTTCAGTCATCCTACTATGCAATATAACACCTGCTGTCAAAGCAAACTGCAACAAATACTTAAATAACTACATAGCATAAATACATAACTTCAACATTATCCTCATCTGTAAAGAAAAAACTTCATTATCCATAGTATCATAACTTCATTATCATCATCACCTGTAAAGAAAAAACTTCATTATTCATAGTAGCATATTCTTCATCATTACTCTTCATCAGCATTAATTATCATCTGCAAAAATCACTTCATTATTCATCACACAAATATTCCTTATCTCTAGCATATTTCATCACTTAAAACTAAGATGTGTAGTTCTGTCTGACAGCTTGCATCAATCGCCTTGTATTCTGAAAAAAAAAATAGTTAAGACTGCTATTCTGCGATGTGTATAGTATATTCTTGTTAATGTTTGTTAATTCTGATCCATTTACTCGTCCTCATAAGGTTTTGTATCTTCTTTCATCTATTCCGTAGTTGAAATTCCCATTTCTGTTTAATTTATTTCCTTTACGCATCATTCCTTTCTGAAACTGATGAACAAAGATGAATGTCTTGCATTTAAATCATATACCCATTAGATAATGAATGGTTAATGGTGACACAATTAAGCATACAGCATAACATGACAGCAAACGTAATATGTCAAAAGCATAGACAGTGTTCAAAGGGAAAAAAAAAAAATGTACAGACAATATCACAATGCAGCAGCAAAAAAAAATGTAAAACAGTCACGATGTTGAGATATCATAGGGCAAAAAGTCAAAGTCAAATGGTGTGTGTTATACCTTAACTAGTTCACAGTGCATACAAACAAAACATGAAAACAATCGTACATACATAAGAAAGACAAAATGTGATATTCGTTGTGCTCAGCTTGTTAATTAAAGACTTCAATGGAGAGAGAATTTGATAAAATTAATGCGTCATTACAGAGGATTACATAATTATTCATAAAATGCGTAAGTTCATCTGAAAAAATGCACGGTCTAGTGTGTAACGACAAGAAGAGCGACCTGCTAACCTTACCTTGCCGGGCACTTGCCAAGAAAAAATACGATAATCATCAGTAATTAGTCATGTGAATATAATTGCATAAGTGGTCATAAAATGTGTAAACGGCCTCATAGCATGTTACATCATAAAGTGGTTTCATTCGATAAAGGGTTTAATGTTTGACACATGATGGTTCCCCTTACTTTTCCTGGTTCTCAAAGTTTCGACGTGTACAACATTAGGGTGAGGAATGCTGCGAATCCGATATGGACCTGCATATAGAAGTTCAAATTTACTGCACTTACCTTTTAATTTGCTCGATAAATAGTGTGTACGTACTAGTATCTTCTGTCCAATGTGAAAGTCTCGACGTCTACAAACCTGTTTTTGCTGTCTTCTCCGGCGCTCTGCGGCACGTTTGATGTTGTTCAGCGCAATGTCAATTATTTCGTGGTGTCGTAATCGACGAGATGTAGGAAATGTTACTAATTCTTTGATTTTGTTTGGTGGTTCAACGTTTTTCAGTATTACAGACGGAGATAGCATAGTGGATTCATTTGGAATGGAATTAATTACATCTTGGAATGAGTGTATGTGTGTGTCCCAATTAACATGTCTTTTGTGGCAGTATATTCTACACAGTTTACCAATTTCTTTCATTATTCGTTCACAAGGGTTCGAAGAAGCGTGGTACTTGGATATATAGATCGGAGAAATGTTTCTAGCTCGTAACATGCGTGTCCATATAGCAGAACGAAATTGTGATCCATTATCTGAAATTACTCTCATCACATGCCCTACATGAAATAGAAAATGCTTTACAAATGCTTTCGAAACAGTTTTAGCAGTAGCTTTGCGTAACGGAGTGAAGGTAACAAATTTTGAAGTGAGTTCAACAGCGACAAAGATGTAGCAAAAACCTCTATTAGTTCTCGGAATTGGACCAAAAATGTCTACTGCGGCCATATGTCTTCATTTAACTGGTATAATGGGATATAATGGAGGAATGTGCGAAGTTGTGTCAGACTTAGCTTTCTGGCAAATTTTACATGACGCTAAAACTCGTCGTATACGTTTTTCCATATTTGTAAAATAACAGTTCTGTCTCAGTATAAGAAAACATTTTCTGGCTCCATAATGTGCGTAACTTAAATGCGTGTACCATATTAATTTGTTAATCAGTTCGTCAGGAATGCATAATAACCAATTGTTGCTGTCAGGATGAGAGCGGCGAAACAGAATGTCATTGCGTACAGTGTAGTGGTTCCTAAACGTAACATTATTCTTATCTTGCCAAAGGTGTTTAATTTCTTTCCACACATTGTCTTTGCTTTGCTCTCGTGCTATATCCTGTAGAGACGACGAAATAAAATTTTCAAATGCAACTTGCTGAATGTACATGACGCTGAAATTTGCTTTGCAGAAGTTGGTTGCTACGTCTTGCTGATTGTTGCTGAGAGAACGAGAAAGTGCGTCTGCTATAACATTTTGTGTACCGGGAATGTGAACAATCGTAAAATTAAATTCCTGTAAATAAAGTTTCCATCTGCTTAATCTATCGTGAGTGAATTTAGCTGAAAGCAAAAATTGTATCGCTCTGTGGTCTGTGTATACGGTGGTATGTCTGCCATAAAGAAAGTGCCGAAATCTTGTGAAAGCCCATACAACACATAACGTTTCCAATTCTGTGACGGAATAATTTCGTTCAGCAGGTGACAAAATGCGGCTTGCAAATGCGATGTTTTTAATTACTGTTGAGCCATCTTCTTCAATTTCCTGAAAAATATGTACGCCTAAAGCTGTGTTGGAACTGTCGGTGGCAATGGAAAAATTTCTGGTAAGATCTGGGTGCGATAAAAGTGGAGCATTCAACAAAGCATGTTTCAGGTTCACGAATTCAGAATGTGCTTGCTTGTCCCATGACCAAATAGTATTTTTACCTGTTAATTGGCATAATCTAGGTGTGTCTAATGCAGAGTGATGAATAAACTTACGAAAAAAGTTAATTAAGCCCAAAAAACTGCGTAATTGCTTCTTCGTTGTAGGAACAGTAATGTCACGTAAAGCTTGAAGTTTTTCCGGATCAGGCGCAATGCCTTCTGCTGAAATTATATGTCCAAGAAATTTTATAGAAGTTTTGCCAAAGTGCGATTTACTGAGATTAACTGTGAGTCCTTGTGCACGAAAAGTTTGCAACAGTTGTTCAAGAATCAGATTGTGTTCAGACCAGTTAGCTTCTGCAATAAGAATGTCATCTACGTACGTCGTAATTCTGTCTTTAAGTTCTGTCGGAAGTATTGTGTTCAAACCGCGAATAAAAGCTGCAGAGGAAATAGTTAAGCCGAACGGTAATTTGCAAAATTGATAACAGTCACCAAAACAGAGAAAAGCTGTGTACTTTCTGCAATTCGGATGAAGTTGTATTTGCCAAAATCCCGATTTCAAATCTAATGTGGAATAAATAGCTGTACCGTGAAATTTCTGTAGAAGTTCCTCTAATGTCTGTGGTCGATCTGTTTCATTAATAATAATGTCATTAATGTGACGTGAATCAAGTACGAGGCGAAGTGAGCCATCTTTTTTCTTAACAATATGCAGCGGGTTTATGTACGGACTAACTGCCGGTTCTATAATTCCTTGATCGAGCATATCTTGCAATTCTTTTTTAACCTGTTCTCGGTGGATATATGGAATGGGATAATGCTTTGCTTTAAATGTGTCGTGTTGTTTGACTTGAAATTCATACATAAAGCCGGACATAGTACCAGGGATGTTGTCGAAAACTGGAGCTTGTTCTAAAAGAATTTTGTGTAATTGCGTTCGTTCGTCGTCTGTATTTGCACTGCTTTGTTTGACTTTATCAGAAATCATTTGCATTACGTCGTAGTCAGTTTCGTCTGGAGTGTTATAGTTGTGTACGTACGTATCCGTGAACAATGTGGGATTACAGTCTATGTTACGCAATACTGAAATGACCTCTGTACAATTAATTGTTTCCTCTTCTGATGATAATGAGTGCTGAAATTCTAAAGCCAATTGCACATTTTCGTCCTTCAACATTAAATAAGAATTTTGAAAATCAACCACTGCGTCGTGTTGTACGAGAAAATTAGTACCTAAAATTACGTCTGTTGTCAATAAAGGAACAATCCAAAAATTTGAGTGAAAAGTATGACCTCCAATACAAAATGATAAATGCGTCTGTAATTTCACATCCACTCCTTTACTCGATACTGCTCCTTTCACTTTGGTTTTGCCTAAAGGTAATGTAGGATATGTATTCTCTTTGTTACACTCGTTAAAAGTTTCCTCATTTATTACTGACATAGGTGATCCGGAATCGATTACTGCTGAAAATTTCGATGAACCAATTTTAATTTCGATGACAGGATGTGAAATGGTTTTCTGAACAACTGGTCTTTCCTGTAAAAGAGTGTCTCTGATATCGTCGAAAGTAATTACATTCTCGTGAACCACATTTTGCGTGTCAAAAGTAGTGCTTGTGTTATTGGAAGATGCGTCCTGTACAGTATCTAGTCAGATTCTATCTGACGTGTTATTACTTTCTGGAGGATGTTGTGACATTTCTACTATTTGAACAGTTCTATTACTTCTTCCAGACGTATTACGCTCTGGATGATACCTACTGTCAGGTTCATTCACGAGAATATGTTCTTGCGGATAATTCTGCTGTTGGTATGACCGACTGTTGTTAGATGTTCGCTGAAAATTGTGCTCATCGTTTTTACGTCTGTCGTAATAGTCGTTCCTATACGGTGCATTGCGATAGGAATTGAAGTATTGTGTTTTCTGTACGTAGTTGTTTCTTTGCTGCCGTGCGTTACTATTTGTTGTATCAGGGACTATACGTCCACGCGGTGAAACATTAAAGTTAGGCTGACCTTGTGCATTACATTGTTGGTTATGTATTCGAACCGGCTGACTTTCATGCTGTTGTGGTGGAAAGCGTCTATTGTTACCAAAATGTGCTTCCTGTTGCTCATAATTTTGACGATGCCGATAATTAGAATTTTGTCTGTCATTTAAGTTCTGGTAGTTGTCGTTTCTAAAGCGTCCTCTCCTATTGAAATTACGTGTCTGATCATAATTGCTGTACGTTTGTTGGCCTTGGTTGTTATACGAAAAATTTTTGTTTACAAAGGAATAATCAGATTGCTGCACTTCTAAAAGCTGCAACAGATCCCTGAATGCTGAAATATTTTCTTTCTGTTGACCCGTGAGAAGTGACACTCTTAATGATCGTGGTAATTTAGAGATACATAATTGTATAAGTGCAGATTCACTATAAGGTTCACTTAGGTACTGGTTTTGTTGCACCATGTGCTCAAAAAATTGCGTCACACTGGGAAAATTCGAGTTCTCGTAATTCGGCAAACTAATTAACTGATCTTTAATTCCGCGCTGTGTCGTTTTCGACCAATATGCAGATAAAAAGGCATTCTGAAATTCTTCTACTGAATAGCATTGTCTCGCGATCGGCCTCATACGAGTTGCCGGTTCGCCTTCCAAAAAGCTGCAAATAAATTCCAGTTTGTGCGTAACGGGCCAAGTCGGTGGAAAAGCAAAGCTAAATTGTTGAATCCAATCCAGTGGGTGAATCTGTGTTCTGTCGTTTTTAAACACTTTAAATTTTCTTACTGACAGAAAATGTTTGTAATCGAAATTATCGTCTCTGTGTGATGGAACAGGTTCAG
Organism: Schistocerca nitens; assembly: GCF_023898315.1. Lineage (NCBI taxonomy): Eukaryota > Metazoa > Arthropoda > Insecta > Orthoptera > Acrididae > Schistocerca > Schistocerca nitens. Next base: position 79,041,976 of record NC_064624.1, read on the forward strand.
GATTGTAAGAGAATCTGTTGAACTGTGGTTGTTCGGAATCTAAGTCCCGTACTCTCTGTAGATTACTCAAATTACACGCGCTGCGTGAGTCTGGCAAATGTTCGAAAAGTGGCGTCTGCTGTGATGTGTTATTAACTGAAATGTTTTTCATCTCTGTTACCTCCTGCTGTAAGCTCGACAATTTTCTACGCAAGGTGTTATTAGACGAATCGATCTCATTAATTGTCTGCTGTAAATTTTGAAATTCCGGTGTTTGATTAAATGAAACCGGTGAAATATCATCTGATTTATTGTCATTAGTACTTTCGATGACGTCAATACGACTGGCCAATTCATCACATTTTTCAGTCAGTATTTTAACCTGATCATCGGTTTTAGAGTCAGTGGCATTAATCTGATTTTGCAATTTACGTGTAGTTTCGTTCAGTTTTCTAACGTCAGCTTTGACGACATCGGAATCCTGTGTTATTTCTAATTCTTCAAATCTGTCTGTCACTGTCTGAATATCTGCTGTATGCGTATCTGTTTTTGATTTAAGATCTGAAATTTCATCGCGTAATTCCGCGTTCAACTGTTCGATGGTATTAATTTTATCGGACATTGTAGCAATATTGTTGTCTACGTATGTTTTTGCTTTCGCAAACATCTTACGTTTGTCTTCTTGTCTCTGTGCAGTGATTGTTTCCATGACTTGACGTTTGACTTTATTTTGATCATCAATAAATTTGCGGAAACGCGTATCACTGTTTTGTATGTGAACACTAAGACGTTCGTTAATTTGAGAGTTCTGTTGTTCGAATTTCGCGTCAATCTTTGCATCTACTGTGCGCGAAAGTTCTGCTGTCATTGCTTTAAATTCGTCGCGTAATTGTGTAGCTTTTTCAGAGCATTGTCTAGCGACTCCGCTAATTTCGTCTCTGAGTGTTTCTGTTGCAGCTGTTTGCAATTCCCTTAATTCCTGAGCAACAGACTTAATTTCTTCGCTACTTTTTCGCGAACAAGCCTCAATTTCCTCGCGTAACTGTACCTTAGTGTCATGGCACTGCGCGGCAACGGCTCTAATCTGTTCACTTAACTGTCTGGAATTGTTATCTAATTTTTCATTAAGTTTGTCTTGTTTTTCATTCTGTTGTTTGACCTGTTCACTAAGTTCTTTGTGATTTTTGTCTTGCCTTTCATTCTGTTGTTTCTCCATTTGTCGTAAAAATGCCATAATTTGATCCAAGCCAAAATTGCCGGCGCTATTCTCCGTGCTGTTTAATGCTGGATCTGGAATTGTCTCGCTTTCTGTAACCATTTGGTTATTCTGAGATTTACAAAAAGGTTTGCCATTCGAATTTACACTGTCGGTCATTATTTCGGAATTAAATGGATCCGTCGTACTTTCAGTACACTGTCCATTTTCATTAGACAAATTTGTCTGTTCGTCACGTGAATTTAGTAAACCGGTTGTGTTAGGCTGGGCAGCGCTCATTACAATAGAGCGTCCCGCGTCATTGATTGTCGTCAAATCAACAGAGGACATAACCGAGTTCGTTTGTTCATCATTAAGACAAAAGTCATCATTAGTGGTTGGAACGCATTGATTGTCAGTGAACGCAGGATTGTCATCATTACACTGCGTGTCACTAGTACTATCGGTCACGTTGTTTAAGTCGGTAAATTCGTTCACAACACCTCGCGACGTACTATTAATAGTCTTTCGCGGCATTTTTACAATAGTCACAATAAATCACAAAACAAATAAACACAATGCAAAAAGCAACACTCAAATACAACAGAGCAACGAATTGCCGATGATCTGAGGAAAGAAAGTCACAAATTAGTAAAAGCGTTGCGCCAAATTATAATTATATTTAAGCAAATAAGAGCAGATATCTGACTTTTTTCTCAAACGATTCTCAACGAAATACGATCCTGGCAGGGTCGCCAAGTGTAACCTCCCCACAATAATATTCGAATGACAATACTTAATAGAAATGGAGCAAAAATATTAATGACAAAGACAATTAAGCAAAATTTAGCAATCTGACCCAAGTATAAGTTCGCATAAAATAATGAAACATGATCTCACGACAAAGAAAGTACAGTGTTAATCATAAGTCAATTAAACCCAAATGTCGGTCTTTGGCCCTGTGCAAAAAATCAGAATTATTTTCTTACCTTAGTAAAACTGCTTGTCAAAATTCTGCTCTTATTCTGCGCCACAGCTTGCAGCAGATGCATCGCAATAACTAATTTTTTTTTGAAGTTAATTGAAAATTTTTGTTTAAAGGAAATGGAAGGAAATCGAATGATTCTTTGTTAAAAAATTGCTTTGAAATCAGATTATTATTGGGGCGATTCTTTAAAGTTAATTACAATGAATGTACATTAGATTATCTGATGAGCGCAAAGCTGCATGAATACTTATTTAATAAAAATATACCTCATCCTGAATCTCGACCGTTGCGGTGCCGACGCCCGCCGACTGCTCTGGGCTACCACTACTGAACTGTCTCGCAACTAGACCGCAACTCTACTCGGCTACAACTGCCGACAGACTACTGTACTGCACTCGACAGACAGCTCGCTACTACTGCAACAGCACTACTGCGCCTCGAGCGCAACAGCTCTGGTCAGAGATTCTACAATGCCTCATCATCGCTGCCACACAACATACGTGTTTCAGTGATTCAAAAAGAATACCACAACTTTAGGAATTTAAAACTCTGCAACGACAAAAGGGCAGAGCTAAGCACTATCTGTCGGCGAATTAAGGGAGCTATAAAGTTTCATTTAGTTGTACATTTGTTCGCTTGAGGCGCTATTGTCTAGGCGTCAGCGTCAGTTGATGCTAAGATGGCGCTCAACAGAAAGCTTTTTGTGTTATTGAGTACGGCAGAAGTGAATCGACGACAGTTGTTCAGCGTGCATTTCCAACGAAGTACGGTGTTAAACCTGCTGATAGGTGGTGTATTAAACGTTGGTGTAAACAGTTTACAGAGAATGGTTGTTTGTGCAAAGGGAAAAGTTCTGGACGGCCGAGAACGAGTGATGAAAATGTAGCACGCATCGAGCAAGCATTTGTTCGCAGCCCAGGAAAATCGACTCGCAGAGCCAGCAGAGAGCTGCAAAATCCACAATCAACTGTATGGAGAGTCCTACGAAAAAGGTTGGTTATGAAACCTGAACGTCAACTACCCGAGGCGATGGATCGGCCGCCAGGCAGCCCGTGACAGAGCACTTCATCACTGGCCTCCAAGAAGCCCTGATCTTACCCCCTGCGATTTTTTCTTATGGGGGTATGTTAAGGGTATGGTGTTTCGGCCACCTCTCCCAGCCACCATTGATGATTTGAAACGAGAAATAACAGCAGCTATCCAAACTGTTACGCCTGATATGCTACAGAGAGTGTGGAACGAGTTGGAGTATCGGGTTGATATTGCTCGTGTGTCTGGAGGGGGCCATATTTAACATCTCTGAACTTGTTTTTGAGTCAAAAAAACCTTTTTAAATATTCTTTGTAATGATGTATAACAGAAGGTTATATTATGTTTCTTTCATTAAATACACATTTTTAAAGTTGTGGTATTCTTTTTGAATCACCTTGTATTTTGCGTGCCAGTTGTATTTTCCCCATTGAACCTCACCTTGCCTGTACCACGCATTACGTGTCCCGCATGCCATCTTTGCCTGCAGCGGATGGCGCGCCGTTTTGACGTGAACCATGGGCAGTCTGAGAAGTGATTCGGAGGAATGCAGGGAGTGGAGCAGAAAGCGCTCTTAAGGCATGGCGTGTTGTGAATTAAGCCTTGCGATTTCTCTATCGGACGACGGTACTTCAGTATTCTGCCTGGGGCCGAGTGTCCGAGAGTAATTCTTCATCCTGGCCGTTCCGGAGGACACGAGGAGGCTGAAGTCTTTCCTACTGCGGAAGTCCGTGGTTGAAACGCCTCGGTTTAGAGGGAAGCGTGCAGCTTACAAGGGAACCTCCCCATCGCACCCCCCTCAGATTTAGTTATAAGTTGGCACAGTGGATAGGCCTTGAAGCACTGAACACAGATCAATCGAGAAAACAGGAAGAAGTTGTGTGGAACTATGAAAAAAATAAGTAAAATATGCAAACTGAGTAGTCCATGCCAAAGATATGCAACATCAAGGATAGCGTGAGCTCAGGAGCGCCGTGGTCTCGTGGTTAGCTTGAGCAGCTGTGGAATGAGAGGTCCTTGGTTCAAGTCTTCCCTCGAGTGAAAAGTTTACTTTCTTTATTTTCGCAAAGTTGTGATCTGTCCGTTCGTTCATTGACGTCTCTGTTCACTATAGTAAGTTTAGTGTCTATGTTTTGCGACCGCACCGCAAAACCGTGCGATTAGTAGACGAAAGGACGTGCCTCTCCAATGGGAACCGAAAACATTTGATCGCAAGGTCATAGGTCAACCGATTCCTCCACAGGAAAACACGTCTGATATATTCTATACGACACATGACAGGAATATGTTGTCGACCCAACTAACTTGTAAACTTGGTGAATGGGTAAAAAGATTCTTCTACCTTGCCCGATTTAGGTTTTCTTGTGGATGTGATAATCACTCCCAAAAAAGTGATGAAACCACAAGAGTTTGTCTCATAAACTGCAACAAATGAATGCAACAGTTTCACAGTCGCACAGTTTTCCCTGTGCTCTGTCAAAACATATGTTTTTAACGTTTTGAAATTTTTCCGTGTGTACACCGTCAAATCCTGCATATGTCCAAGCAAATCTGAACATGTCCTGGAACTTTGGAGAGCGAACTTGATTGTGTGTGTGTTCCTGAACTTTGATAATTGTCTGAAAATAAAAAATTGAAATATCCACTCGAGGGAAGACTTGAACCAAGGACCTCTCGTTCCACAGCTGCTCACGCTAACCACAGGACCACAGCGCTACTGAGCTGGTGCACTCCTTAATGTTGCTCTTCTTAAGCATGGACTACTCAGTTTGTATATTTTGCTTATTTTTTTCACAGTTCCACACAACTTCTTCCTGTTTTCTCGATTGATCTGTGTTCAGTTTCTCAAGGCCTATCCATTGTGCCAACTTATAACTAAATCTGAGGGGGGTGCGATGGGGAGGTTCCCTTGTTAGAACTATGGTGAGGTACCCTACTTGAATGAATCTGGGGATAGCATGAGGTTCGCAAAGTGTTCGTTCCTTTTGTCTTTCCCAATGCGTCTGCTTATGCGTCTTACCCGCCTCCACGCCTGTTAGAACTCTAAATATACCGGCTCAGTCTTCGCGCTTGCTTAAGCCCCCTTCGTGGGTACATTCAAGACGCCTGCACTTCTTTTTACCACCTGCTTAGCGTATCCAGTAAATTTGCTATTTCCTGTAATCAACACACATTGTACTGCGTTTTTACCTTCTTATCCAGAGGGGTCCAAAAAAGTGTATCCACTGTTTAAAAGTCCAAAACTTGCAAAGTAATTGACTTGTCTCATTTTTGGTGAAAGTGTAGCTTAAATTTCAACTTAAAGATATCACTGTAGGTGTTCGAAATGGTCACCATTAGCATCCACGCACAAACGATGCCGCCGAACTGCAGCACAAACTACTGACTGCAACGTGTTCAGTTGGATATTTGCACATGAATGTACGACGGATTCTCGACGTTCATCCAATGTGCGTGGCTTTTGCCGATAAACGAAGTCCTTTAGTGTTCCCCACAGGTAAAAGTCCAGAGGAGTTAGGTCTGGTGACCGTGACGGATACTCCACAGCACCTCTACGTCCTATCGATCTCCGTGGCAGATTTTCGTCGAGATACGCCCTAACACGATTTTCGTAGTGGGCTGGGGCACCATCTTGTTGAAAGTAAACTCTTCCGTCTCCATACAGGTCTCGGATGACAGGTAAAATGGATGTCTGAAGCTTCTGAAGGTACACCTCACCAGTAACTGTGCAGTCAAAGTAGAAAGGCCCAATCGAGCCCCGGTAAGACTACCCACACCACACACTTAATCCTGGCAAATTCACGGCTTTGTCTACACGGACGTTTGGATTTTCGCCGGCCCAGTAGATGCAATTATGGCGATTTACCGTACCATTGAGATTGAACTGTGCCTCATCAGACCACATAATCACCTCTGCAAACTCTTCATCGTTGCGCACCATGTTAGTAAACCACTCGCAGTATTCCATTCTACGATCTGGGTCGTCCTCGTTCATTGCGTGTAGCAATCGTGGGATGTACCACTTCCACTTTGCTGTATTCAAAATTCGCCGAACACTTGAGCGACTCAAATGGTTCAAATGGCTCTGAGCACTATGGGACTTAACGTATGGTCATCAGTCCCCTAGAAATTAGAACTACTTAAACCTAACTAACCTAAGGACATCAGACAACACCCAGTCATCACGAGGCAAAGAGGAAATCCCTGACCCCGCCGGGAATCGAACCCGGGAACCCGGGCATGGGAAGCGAGAACGCTACCGCACGACCACGAGCTGCGGACTCTTGAGCGACTCACTCCAGTTTCACGGGCACACTGTCTCACAGACTTCTGCGGTGAACGAGTGAATTGCTGTAACACACGACGGGAGTTAGCTCGACTCGTTACTGTTACAGGTCGTTCAGATCATTGTTTGTGTACACCTTTAATACAACCTTGGGCTTCAAATTTGTCTCGAATGCGACGAATCGTTAAACGTGTCGGTGGCTCTATTTGATACTCATTTCGCCATTGCCGCTGAACCTCATTCTCGTACTTAAAATACCGCTTCAAAACTGACTTCCTTTCATCGAATGTAAGCCTTGCGCCAGCCATGTTTAATCGAGTAACCAGGTGCAACTAAGAACAAAACACTGACTATCTGGCGACTGTCATCTGAGAAAACAAAACAACGCAATACAACGCTTGTGTGGCGATTGCCGGAACTACAAACTATTACACTACCAAAGATGAGACAACTCCGTCAATTAGTTTGCCAGTTATGGACTTTTAAACAGTGGATACATTTTTTTGGACCCCTCTGCATTCGATAGCTTTGAGGACTTTGGTTTAAGTTACCTCACTTATTGCTATGAACGGCTTTGATGCTTGCTACTTAATTTGTCAATTCTGGGAGTAAAGGGTTAGTGCCAATTAACTGGTATTTAAGATACTGTCAGCTGACGTAATCGAAGATCGTCGGCCAAGCACGTGCATCCATTCAAATCTTGCTGATTTTCCGTGCCGCGTGGCGGTGCTTTGCTACCGTTACGTCATCGGGCGTTATTTTGAAAGTGAATTGCCATTCCCAGACCAATCTTCTTATCTCCTCGGTGAGACTTTGGTGTGTGTTCAGCAGTAAGGCCGGATTGTTTTATTGCTATTAATATTGGAGGGCTCGGTTTCTGCCTCTTTATTGGTATGTGGGTGTGTAATTACGCTCTTAGCCATATTGTGTTTTGCTGCGTGAGTGAGGAGTTAAACATCATTTGTGATTTAATTATTTGTTCAATTTAAAGAACTTTGTTCTTGCTAGGTAGTACTAGCAGGTACTAGCGCCATGTGCAGAATTGCCTTGATTACACGGGAAGTATTTAAATCTGATTTACGCCCACAAACGGTTCGATTCTGAGGTCGTAGGTTGCGCTGTCTATTTATCAACAATACGCAAAAAAAAAACCTGCTGGATGCAATTAACATTGAACCTGTCTTGGCTTTCCTTCACAATTATATATTTCTGAAATGTGTACATGTTGGCTTTTGGGGAACTAAACGTAAATTTTAAGGTCATTGTGTTAGTTAGTTTTCATTTCTTTGGTGAGTGGTGTTGTGGAACATTCTGTCATACCAAGCAAATTGTAAATCAGTGAACTGGCTGCCACTAAATGCTGAACTGTTAAATTGTTGCCGGCCGCGGTGGCCGTGCGGTTCTAGGCGCTGCAGTCCAGAACCGTGGGACTGCTGCGGTCGCAGGTTCGAATCCTGCCTCTGGCATGGATGTGTGTGATGTCCTTAGGTTAGTTAGGTTTAAGTAGTTGTAAGTTCTAGGGGACTGATGACCTCAGATGTTAAGTCCCATAGTGCTCAGAGCCATTTGAACCATTTGTTAAATTGTTTTTCAGACAAATTCTTCACGTTGTAGTTGTGTTGGAGCATAGGTACTGTATAAAATTTTTGCATCGTTCTTCTGACACATACCCTGCGCTAAATTTCTATTGGTGTTCTCATAATTACATGGTGTCTCACTACAGGAATTGAGACTTAGAGATGTTAATTCCCAAGCAATTGAAACCAATTTTCTTGCCTCTGTGACGTGCGTTGTTGAAAATACTGTCTTCCATAGCTAAGTGCAAATCTTATTTGTTGCCTTTGAACATGGATATTTTCATATCCATATACAACGTTTTGGGTTTCCTACGTTTTCAACAGTATAATGCGGATCGATGTGACAGTGTATGAAACTGTTACTTGTACGCAAAGTAAACACTGCAGCACATGTTGGGGGAGTACATACACTCCTGGAAATTGAAATAAGAACACCGTGAATTCATTGTCCCAGGAAGGGGAAACTTTATTGACACATTCCTGGGGTCACATACACCACATGATCACACTGACAGAACCACAGGCACATAGACACAGGCAACAGAGCATGCACAATGTCGGCACTAGTACAGTGTATATCCACCTTTCGCAGCAATGCAGGCTGCTATTCTCCCATGGAGACGATCGTAGAGATGCTGGATGTAGTCCTGTGGAACGGCTTGCCATGCCATTTCCACCTGGCGCCTCAGTTGGACCAGCGTTCGTGCTGGACGTGCAGACCGCGTGAGACGACGCTTCATCCAGTCCCAAACATGCTCAATGGGGGACAGATCCGGAGATCTTGCTGGCCAGGGTAGTTGACTTACACCTTCTAGAGCACGTTGGGTGGCACGGGATACATGCGGACGTGCATTGTCCTGTTGGAACAGCAAGTTCCCTTGCCGGTCTAGGAATGGTAGAACGATGGGTTCGATGACGGTTTGGATGTACCGTGCACTATTCAGTGTCCCCTCGACGATCACCAGTGGTGTACGGCCAGTGTAGGAGATCGCTCCCCACACCATGATGCCGGGTGTTGGCCCTGTGTGCCTCGGTCGTATGCAGTCCTGATTGTGGCGCTCACCTGCACGGCGCCAAACACGCATACGACCATCATTGGCACCAAGGCAGAAGCGACTCTCATCGCTGAAGACGACACGTCTCCATTCGTCCCTCCATTCACGCCTGTCGCGACACCACTGGAGGCGGGCTGCACGATGTTGGGGCGTGAGCGGAAGACGGCCTAACGGTGTGCGGGACCGTAGCCCAGCTTCATGGAGACGGTTGCGAATGGTCCTCGCCGATACCACAGGAGCAAAAGTGTCCCTAATTTGCTGGGAAGTGGCGGTGCGGTCCCCTACGGCACTGCGTAGGATCCTACGGTCTTGGCGTGCATCCGTGCGTCGCTGCGGTCCGGTCCCAGGTCGACGGGCACGTGCACCTTCCGCCGACCACTGGCGACAACATCGATGTACTGTGGAGACCTCACGCCCCACGTGTTGAGCAATTCGGCGGTACGTCCACCCGGCCTCCCGCATGCCCACTATACGCCCTCGCTCAAAGTCCGTCAACTGCACATACGGTTCACGTCCGCGCTGTCGCGGCATGCTACCAGTGTTAAAGACTGCGATGGAGCTCCGTATGCCACGGCAAACTGGCTGACACTGACGGCGGCGGTGCACAAATGCTGCGCAGCTAGCGCCATTCGACGGCCAACACCGCGGTTCCTGGTGTGTCCGCTGTGCCGTGCGTGTGATCATTGCTTGTACAGCCCTCTCGCAGTGTCCGGAGCAAGTATGGTGGGTCTGACACACCGGTGTCAATGTGTTCTTTTTTCCATTTCCAGGAGTGTATTTACGAAATTCTCTTGAAAAGGTTGTTCTTGACGTGTTTTTTTTAATTAATTGTTATAAGCTTACAATTCTTTTGTTTTTGTTGGTTTCATTGATCCTTTAGGCACAAAATGTTAATTAAATATTCCGCTCACGAATGATGATCAACCCTTACTTGGGCCTAGTACTCGCTCTCCTACACAACCTCACGCGGTAGCTGTGTCCCTGCCACCACATACAGGGGTTCATCAAAAATATGGAAAGGCCAGAAATAAATGCTTCAACATTAATGCAGTTACAGCCTAAGTCCGCAGGTTTGTTTGACCACAAACGGCACCTGCGCAGTGTTCCCAGTACGTTCCGAGCGTCAGACGTGGTCAGAACAGTTTTCTGTGTAGCTGTGAGTGGACTATGTCGCAGCGAAGTTAAATCGAACGTGGGCAAAATTGTTGGTTCACTATCAAAAACAGTCTTGATCACAATTTATTTATTACGGTTACCGGTTTTGACCACTAATGTTGTCATCTTCAGACCAATGACTAAGAACCTCCTTCTGGTAGAGAATCACTACTGATTCATTCTCAGTAGTGGCCGACACCGGTCACCGTAATAAATAAATTGTGATCAAGACTGTTTTTTAAACTTCCTGGCAGATTAAAACTGTGTGCCCGACTGAGACTCGAACTCGGGACCTTTACCTTTGGCGGGTAAGTGCTCTACCAAATGAGCTATCCAAGCACGGCTCACGCCCGGTACTCACAGTTTTACTTCTGCCAGTACCTCGTCTCCGCCATATCCTTTCTTTCAGGAGTGCTAGTTCTGCAAGTTTCGCAGGAGAGCTTCTGTAAAGTTTGGAAGGTAGGAGATGAGATACTGGCAGAAGTAAAGCTGTGAGTACCGGGCGTGAGTCGTGCTTCGGTAGCTCAAATGGTATAGCACTTGCCCGCGAAAGGCAAAGGTCCCGAGTTCGAGTCTCGGTCGGGCACACAGTTTTAATCTGCCAGGAAGTTTCATATCAGCGCACCCTCCGCTGCAGAGTGAAAATCTCATTCAGGAAACATCCCCCAGGCTGTGGCTAAGCCATGTCTCCGCTATATCCTTTCTTTCAGGAGTGCTAGTTCTGCAAGGTTCGCAGGAGAGCTTCTGTAAAGTTTGGAAGGTAGGAGACGAGATACTGGCAGAAGCAACGCTCTGAGGATGGGGCGTGAGTCGTGCTTGGGTAGCTCAGATGGTAGAGCACTTGCCCGCGAAAAGGCAAAGGTCCCGAGTTCGAGTCTCGGTCCGGCACACAGTTGTAATCAGCCGGGAAGTTTCATATCAGCGCACACTCCGCTGCAGAGTGAAAATTTCATTCAAGACTGTTTTTGATAGTGAATATTTGTAACACATTGATCACTGTTCTCTCGCACAATGCATTCAAAAGTAGAATTATTGGTGCTCGTATGTTGGGTGTTTCCGTACCCATGCTAATCCAAGTGTTCGGCGTTACAAGAGGCGCCGTATCGAAGATTTGTACTGCATATAGGGAAAGGATGTCTTACATGGGTATCAGTTTGGCTTTCTGAAATGTGTAGTCACCAGAGAGGCAATTCTGACGTTGCGGTTTATAATGGAAGAAAGACTAACGAAAAATCAAGACATATTCATAGAATTTGTCGACCTGGAAAAAGCGTTCGACAACGTAAAATGGTGCAAGATGTTCGAAATTCTGATGTAATATACAATATGTACACGAGCCAAGAGGGAATAATAAGAGTGGATGACCAAGAAAGAAGTGCTCGGATTAAAAAGGGTCTACAATCGGGATGTAGTCTTTCACTCCCACTGTTCAAAAAAAAGTTGAAATGGCTCTGAGCACTATGAGACTTAACATCTGAGGTCATCAGTCCCCTAGAAAGTAGAACTACTTAAACCTAACTAACCTAAGGACATCACACACATTCATGCCCGAGGCAGGATTCGAACCCGCGAATGTAGCGCCTAGAACCGCACGGCCACTCCGGCCGGCTGTCTTCGATAAGATTCCTATATGAAATTGCTATCCTGAGAGAAAGTGAAGAAGAATTACATGTTTTCCTGAATGGAATAAACAGCCTAATGAGTGAATCGAAGTTAGTAATGAAAAGTAGCAGAAATAAGGACAGCGAGAAACTTAACATCAGAATCGATGTTCACGAGGTAGATGAAGAAATTCTACTACCTACGCAGCAAAGTAACGAATGATGGACGGCGCGGGGACGACATCAAAAGCAGACTAGCACTGGTAAAAAGGTCATTCCTGCCAAGAGGGAGAAGTCTAATCGTACTAACCGTAGGTCTTAATTTGAGGAAGAAATTGCTGCGAATGTATGTTTGGAACACAGCGTTGTATGGTAATAAAACTTGGTCTGTGGGAAACCGGAACAAAAGAAAATCGAAGCATTTGAGATGTGCAACTACAGACGAATGTGGAAAATTAGGTGCACTGATTAAGGAATGCGCAGAATCGGCGAGGAAAGGAATATATGAAAAACCTGGCAACAGAAGGGACAGGATGGCAGGACGTCTGTTAAGACATCATTGAATGATTTCTATGGTACTAGAGGGAGCTGTGGAGTGTAAAAACTGCAGAGGAAGACAGAGGGTGGAAAGCATGGAGCAAAGAATTGAGGACGTACGTTGCAAGTGCTACTCTGAGGTGAAGAGGTTAGCACAGGAAAGGAATTCGTGGTGGGTCGCATGAAACCGAGCACGCAGAAGTTCCCCATGGACTCGACTAATGTCTGAAGCAGGGCTGCAGAGAACTGACACCATGAATCCTGCAGGGCTGTCCATAAATCGGTAAAAGTACGAGGGGATGGAGGTCTCCTCTGTACAGCACGTTGTAAGGCATCCCACATATGGTTAATAATGTTCATGTCTGGGGAGACTGGTGGCCGACGGAAGTGTTTAAACCAGGGCCGGCCAAACGCTGCACAGTGCGCAGACGTGCGGAAGTGCTGCACATGTGCGCACGCGTGCGACAGCGACATCTGTTATTAGACATGTGTCCTAAATGAACGGCAGCGGCTCCACTTCCATGTGGTACAAGCAAGAGCGCAACATATCCAGTCTCGTTTATCCCTGGTGACCGTAACCTTAACAGAGAAGTACTGAGAAATGGCAAGTACTGTGAAAAAGCAAAGGAGGGAGATCTATGTTCTCAGTCGTTTAAAAATGACTGCGAACTGCAATTCTTTTTGTAGCCGTTGGCGAAAACTCACAGTGTTTACTGTGCCGCCGAAAAATAGGCGGCCATCGTAAGTTTTCAATTGAAAGACATTACAATACATATCACAAAGACGAGTGGAGTGTACTCAACAGTGAAGAACGGCGAGCAAAGTTAAATGTCCTTAAGAAAATGGATGAGACACATCAACTCGATTTTACTGTACGCCAAAGTAACTGATACTGAAACTCTTAGTTTCTGGGAAACCCTTTTCCGAAGGGGAGTTTGTGGAAGGGTGTCTGATTGATGCTGCAGAACTTGTGTCCCACCAACGTTAGCAGGTTTCAAGAAATCAGTCTTTCCAAACAGTGACAAGACGTATCAGTGCTATGGCCGGCGATCTGCACAGGCAGCTAATAAGTAAGGCTAAATACACTCCTGGAAATTGAAATAAGAACACCGTGAATTCATTGTCCCAGGAAGGGGAAACTTTATTGACACATTCCTGGGGTCAGATACATCACATGATCACACTGACAGAACCACAGGCACGTAGACACAGGCAACGGAGCATGCACAATGTCGGCACTAGTACAGTGTATATCCACCTTTCGCAGCAATGCAGGCTGCTATTCTCCCATGGAGACGATCGTAGAGATGCTGGATGTAGTCCTGTGGAACGGCTTGCCATGCCATTTCCACCTGGCGCCTCAGTTGGACCAGCGTTCGTGCTGGACGTGCAGACCGCGTGAGACGACGCTTCATCCAGTCCCAAACATGCTCAATGGGGGACAGATCCGGAGATCTTGCTGGCCAGGGTAGTTGACTTACACCTTCTAGAGCACGTTGGGTGGCACGGGATACATGCGGACGTGCATTGTCCTGTTGGAACAGCAAGTTCCCTTGCCGGTCTAGGAATGGTAGAACGATGGGTTCGATGACGGTTTGGATGTACCGTGCACTATTCAGTGTCCCCTCGACGATCACCAGTGGTGTACGGCCAGTGTAGGAGATCGCTCCCCACACCATGATGCCGGGTGTTGGCCCTGTGTGCCTCGGTCGTATGCAGTCCTGATTGTGGCGCTCACCTGCACGGCGCCAAACACGCATACGACCATCATTGGCACCAAGGCAGAAGTGACTCTCATCGCTGAAGACGACACGTCTCCATTCGTCCCTCCATTCACGCCTGTCGCGACACCACTGGAGGCGGGCTGCACGATGTTGGGGCGTGAGCGGAAGACGGCCTAACGGTGTGCGGGACCGTAGCCCAGCTTCATGGAGACGGTTGCGAATGGTCCTCGCCGATACCCCAGGAGCAACAGTGTCCCTAATTTGCTGGGAAGTGGCGGTGCGGTCCCCTACGGCACTGCGTAGGATCCTACGGTCTTGGCGTGCATCCGTGCGTCGCTGCGGTCCGGTCCCAGGTCGACGGGCACGTGCACCTTCCGCCGACCACTGGCGACAACATCGATGTACTGTGGAGACCTGACGCCCCACGTGTTGAGCAATTCGGCGGTACGTCCACCCGGCCTCCCGCATGCCCACTAACGCCCTCGCTCAAAGTCCGTCAACTGCACATACGGTTCACGTCCACGCTGTCGCGGCATGCTACCAGTGTTAAAGACTGCGATGGAGCTCCGTATGCCACGGCAAACTGGCTGACACTGACGGCGGCGGTGCACAAATGCTGCGCAGCTAGCGCCATTCGACGGCCAGCACCGCGGTTCCTGGTGTGTCCGCTGTGCCGTGCGTGTGATCATTGCTTGTACAGCCCTCTCGCAGTGTCCGGAGCAAGTATGGTGGGTCTGACACACCGGTGTCAATGTGTTCTTTTTTCCATTTCCAGGAGTGTACATTGTTGCTTTCTCTGCTGCGCTCGATGAAGCAACAGATCTTACAGATACAGCCCAGGCTGTGATATACATACGAGGTGTCGATGACGCACTTTGTGTAACAGAGGAGCGACATCTGTGCGTAGAAACACGCACTACCTGAACGCTGACGGCTCCGGCGTGCACGCTGTGACACGGAAGTTGCACATGTGCAAGAGCGCCGCACGCGTGCAGAATTTCTGGCCGGCCCTGGTTTAAACTCAGGAGAGTGTTCCTGCAGCCATCGTGTAGCAATTCTCGAAACGTGGGGTGTCGTACTGTCCTGCTGGAATTTCCCAAGTGCGCCAGAATGCACAATGGACGTGAACGGATGCAAGTGATCAGACAGGATGCTTACGTACCTGTCACCAGTCAGAGTGGTATCTAGACGTATCAGGGGACCCATATCACTCCAACTGCACACGTACGCCACCATGACAGAGACTCCACCAGCTTGACCAGGTCCCTGCTGTCTTGCAGGGTCCATGGATTCAACAAGTTGTCTCCGTATCCATACACGTCCATCCGCTCGATACAATTTGAAACGAGTGTCGTCCCACCAGGCGACACGTTTCCTCTCATCAACAGTCGAGTGTCGGTGTTGACGGGTCCAGGCAATGCACAAAGCGTTATATCGTGCAGTCATCAAGGGTACACGAGTGAGCCTTCGGCTCCGAAAGCCCATATCGATGATGTTTCGTTGAATGCTTCGCACGCTGACACTTGTTGATGACCCAGCACTGAAATCTGCAGCAATTTGGTTCAAATGGCTCTGAGCACTATGGGACTTAACTTGTAAGGTCATCAGTCCCCTAGAACTTAGAACTACTTAAACCTAACTAACCTAAGGACATCACACACATCCATGCCCGAGGCAGGATTCGAACCTGCGACCGTAGCAGTCGCGCTGCAGCAATTTTCAGAAGGGTAGCGCTTCTATGCCATTGAACGATTCTCTTCAGTCGTCGTCGGTCCCGTTCTTGCAGGATCTTTTTGCGGCCGTCGCGATGTCGGGAATTTGATGTTTTTACCGGACTCTTGATATTCACGTACACTCGTGAAATGGTCGTACGGGAAAATCCCCACCTCGTCGCTATGTCGGAGACAGTCTGTCCCATCGCTTGTGCACCGACTATAACACCACGTTCAGAGCCACCCACAACTTGATAGCCTGCCGTTGTAGGAGCTATATATAGACCTATATCTCTGACGTCGATCTGTTGTAGAATTTTAGAACATGTTTTTTGCTCGAGTATCATGTCGTTTTTGGAAACCCAGAATCTACTCTGTGGGAATCAACATGGATTCCGGAAACAGCGATCGTGTGAGACCCAACTCGCTTTATTTGTTCACGAGCCCCGGAAAATATTAGATACCGGCTCCCAGGTAGATGCTATTTTTCTTGACTTCCGGAAGGCGTTCGATACAGTTCCGCACTGTCGCCTGATAAACAAAGTAAGAGCCTACGGAATATCAGACCAGCTGTGTGGCTGGATTGAAGAGCTTTTAGCAAACAGAACACAGCATGTTGTTATCAATGGAGAGACGTCTACAGACGTTAAAGTAACCTCTGGCGTGCCACAGGGGAGTGTTATGGGACCATTGCTTTTCACAATATATATAAATGACCTAGTAGATAGTGTCGGAAGTTCCGTGCGGCTTTTCGCGGATGATGCTGTAGTATACAGAGAAGTTGCAGCGTTAGAAAATTGTAGCGAAATGCAGGAAGATCTGCAGCGCATAGGCACTTGGTGCAGGGAGTGGCAACTGTCCCTTAACATAGCCAAGTAATGTATTGCGAATACATAGAAAGAAGGATCCTTTATTGTATGATTATATGATAGCGGAACAAACACTGGTAGCAGTTACTTCTGTAAAATATCTGGGAGTATGCGTGCGGAACGATTTGAAGTGGAATGATCATATAAAATTAATTGTTGGTAAGGCGGGTACCAGGTTGAGATTCATTGGGAGAGTGCTTAGAAAATGTAGTCCATCAACAAAGGAGGTGGCTTACAAAACACTCGTTCGACCTATACTTGAGTATTGCTCATCAGTGCGGGATCCGTACCAGATCGGGTTGACGGAGGAGATAGAGAAGATCCAAAGAAGAACGGCGCGTTTCGTCACAGGGTTATTTGGTAACCGTGATAGCGTTACGGAGATGTTTAATAAAGTGGCAGACTCTGCAAGAGAGGCGCTCTGCATCGCGGTGTAGCTTTCCAGGTTTCGAGAGGGTGCGTTTCTGGATGAGGTATCGAGTATATTGCTTCCCCCTACTTATACCTCCAGAGGAGATCACGAATGTAAAATTAGAGAGATTAGAGCGCGCACGGAGGCTTTCAGACAGTCGTTCTTCTCGCGAACCATACGCGACTGGAACAGGAAAGGGAGGTAATGACAGTGGCACGTAAAGTGCTCTCTGCCACAGACCGTTGGGTGGCTTGCGGAGTATAAATGTAGATGTAGATGTAGTAACTGATCTAACAAGTGCGCCAGACTCTTGTTGTCTTATGTAGGCGTCGCCGACCGCAGGGCCGTATTCTACCTGTTTACAGATGTATGTGTTTGACTACGCATTACTGTAGCAGTTTCTGTAGCGCTTCCGTGTAGTACGTAACTTGTGTGTAGTAGTAGTAGTAGTAGTGGTTGTGACACGACGCGGCCTGCGCCCTGCCCTGCCCTGCTGGGTGCCCCTCCTCTACTCTTCCGGTGCCGGCCAACCAACCTGAGCCGGGGGCGCGGGTGTCGGGTTGCCACGGCAACGGCAGCCGCCGTGTCCCGCCGACCGCAACAGCGGCGGCAAACAGAGCAGCCGCGGCGGTATCCAAGGGCGCGCGCGTTCGGTTACCGGCGCCGCCAACGCCACAGCACGGGCTGTTTCTGCATACAATCTCTCTCTCTCTCTCTCTCTCTCTCTCTCTCTGTCTCTCTGTCTCTCTGTCCTGCATCTGGCTCTGTTATTTATTATTTAATTAGGGAACATGTGAGGAACAGATGTTCGAAATTTTGAAGAAAATTGAAGTGAGCCATAATTTTTGCCAGAAAATTACAGACCATTATTGTCAACGTCCGCCTACGGTAGCTAAGTGGTCAGCGCGACACAATGTCAATCCTAACGGCTCGGGTTCGATTCCCGGCTGGGTCGGACATTTTCTCCGCTCTGGGACTGGGTGTTGCGTTGTCCTAATCACAGCCTATACCTCAACCTCCACTACACTAATTACTTCTGATCTGAAGCTTAAAGTTAGGCACCTCTTCAAGGCACCTACGCGCCCTGGTTAGAGGCGGCGCACGGGCTGGATGGGGGGATCTTAATTGTGGTTCCTCTTTTTTGGTCCCAACCCGACGGATACCTATGGTAGATGGGGGAAAACCACCGTTGAGGTCGTTGTCGGCGGGGCCGGGAGGTGCTTGCGCCTGATGTACACTACTAGGAGCCTTGTAGGCTCAACACAAACCGTTAGCGTCATTACCTTTATTACTATTACCACAATAACCCTTGAGCCAAGCACAAAATCAGTTACCTCTCTATTGTATATCGTAAATAGTTTAGCACGCTGGAAATGGAGGTCTTAGTCTTAGTTTCTAGCTTTAACGTACCCTAATCTCTCCTAGTTAAGTTAGTTTTAAGGATGGTAGATGTTAAAGGCATGGTGAGCGACGGCCAGCGTCTTGAGGGTCATTCCAAGACCCGGGCCACCGCCCACAACCAGGTGACGGGCAATATTATACCTATCCCTTCTCTATTCAATTCTCTTCCTTCCTTCTTTCTAAATATTTAATTTCGTTTTGCTTATTAATATCTCACTTGATTTTGTAATAGTTATAAGTTTTTCTGATGCTGCACAAAAAAAAAAGATATCAAATAGATTTAAAGAAATAGAGCCCGCCTCCACGTGGCGGGACACGGGCAGCGGTTTGAGTGGGGACGGGAGCCGGTGTGGTGTTACTCTCACAAGGTGACGGCCTCAGACACGGCCAACCGATTCGGCTCAAATTTGGCAGGTCGCTTGTGTACAACTTAAAACGAAGGAATCTAAGATATTTTGCGTCAACACCCTTACGTTTTTGAGAAAATCACCCATACAGTTTATGACGAGCAATCGACTCGAAATTGGCGGGATCGATAGATAATTGTAAATAGAGCATTTTCCATCACCTGGTATGAGTCCGAAAACGCACACTTTTCCGGAAATCGAGGTAAGAAACTTTTACAACTGCCATTCTGTAACCACATGATTAACACGCTTCTGGCCGACAGCACCGATATCGCCGGCACGGTAGCTCAGCGTGCTCGGTCAGAGGGTTGGCTGCCTCCTCTAATAAAAAAAAATCTGAGTTAATCGATCAACAATGAACTTAAGCGGATGTCTTATGACATCCGCCCCGAGCAGATGCAACGAACGAAAGCGAACAAAGTGAGATTAAAGAAAAAAAAAGTAGCGCAGCGGCCAAGGTAAGTGCCTGTGAATCGGAGAACGCGCGCTCGAATCTCGAAGAAACCTAGCGGATGTTCTTCTTTTCGTTTGTATTTTTCCGTATCTCAATTGATAGGGGTAGGATGGTTAATAAGGTAAGTAAATTAGTAAGGAATGATAATAATAAGGTAGGCAAATAAATTTCTCAATCCTCTTTGGATAGTAAACAGCTAAAATGTTACTCCAGCTCACATTACAATGGCTCTTCCAGTCTCTGTTACGTGTCCTCACTCTTCTTCGAACATCTAGATGGTTGGTACTTGTCATATAAACATTCGAAACAAATATACTCACGGAGCCAAGAACATCTAATGAATGCAATCTTTCGACAGCTACACTGTTCCTTCCGAAGAGTCGGCGAAAAGCGTTTCCCGTGTGGGTACAGAAGCGGCAGTTGTAAAAGTTTCTTACCTCGATTTCTGGAAAAGTGTGCTCTATTTACAATTATCTATCGATCCCTCCAATTTTGAGTCGACTGCTCGTCATAACCTTTAGGGGTGATTTTCTCAAAATTGCGGGGGTGTTGACCCAAAATATCTTAGATTCCTTCGTTTTAAGTTGTACACAAGCGACCTGCCAAATTTGAGCCGAATCGGTTGGTTGTGTCTGAGGCCTTCCCCTTGTCAGTCACACCGGACCCCCGACCCAGTCACAGCGGCTAACGGGCAACATACGACCCACCATAAGAAATTAGACGGTGGGTCATAAGAAATAAGCAGCTAGTGAAAAAAAAGTGTCCTAATCATCATCATTTCCTCCCCATAGACGCGCAAGTCGCCGAAGTGGCGTCAAATCGAAATACTTGCACCAGGAGAACGGTCTGCCCGACTGGAGGCCCTAGTCACACAACATTACATTTCATTTCATTGTCAACATCGGTCTGCTGCAGAATTCTTTAACATATTGATAAAGGTGCTCAAGGTACCCTCTGCCACACACCGTCAGGTGGCTTGTGGAGTATGGATGTACATGTAGATCTGAGTTCGAGTATAATACAGGGTGATTCAAAAAGAATACCACAACTTTAGGAATTTAAAACTCTGCAACGACAAAAGGCAGAGCTAAGCACTATCTGTCGGCGAATTAAGGGAGCTATAAAGTTTCATTTAGTTGTACATTTGTTCGCTTGAGGCGCTGTTGACTAGGCGTCAGCGTCAGTTGATGCTAAGATGGCGACCGCTCAACAGAAAGCTTTTTGTGTTATTGAGTACGGCAGAAGTGAATCGACGACAGTTGTTCAGCGTGCATTTCGAACGAAGTATGGTGTTAAACCTCCTGATAGGTGGTGTATTAAACGTTGGTATAAACAGTTTACAGAGAATGGGTGTTTGTGCAAAGGGAAAAGTTCTGGTCGGCCGAGAACGAGTGATGAAAATGTAGCACGCATCCAGCAAGCATTTGTTCGCAGCCCAGGAAAATCGACTCGCAGAGCTAGCAGAGAGCTGCAAATTCCACAATCAACTGTATGGAGAGTCCTACGAAAAAGGTTAGTTATGAAACCTTATCGTCTGAAATTGGTTCAAGCACTGTCTGCAGCTAATAAGATTAAAAGAATCGATTTCTGTGATTTTATCCTTGCTCAAATGGAAACAGATGAATCTTTCGTTTCAAAGATTGTGTTTAGTGATGAAGCAACTTTCCACACTAACGGGAAAGTCAACCGTCACAATGTCTGTATATGGGGCACTGAGAATCCGCGGGAAACAACTCAGTATGAACGTGACTCGCCTAAGGTGAACGTTTTCTGTGCCATTTCAGCCAATAAAGTTTTTGGTCCCTTTTTCTTCGAAGGTGCTACTGTAACTGGACTACAGTATCTGGAGATGTTAGAGAATTGGCTGTTCCCTCAGCTCGAACAAGAAGCACAACAATTCATATTTCAGCAGGATGGAGCGCCACCACATTGGCACTTATCTGTCCGTAACTACCTGAACGTCAACTACCCGAGGCGATGGATCGGCCGCCAGGCAGCCCGTGACAGAGCACTTCATCACTGGCCTCCAAGAAGCCCTGATCTTACCCCCTGCGATTTTTTCTTATGGGGGTATGTTAAGGATATGGTGTTTCGGCCACCTCTCCCAGCCACCATTGATGATTTGAAACGAGAAATAACAGCAGCTGTCCAAACTGTTACGCCTGATATGCTACAGAGAGTGTGGAACGAGTTGAAGTATCGGGTTGATATTGCTCGAGTGTCTGGAGGGGGCCATATTGAACATCTCTGAACTTGTTTTTGAGTGAAAAAAAACCTTTTTAAATACTCTTTGTAATGATGTATAACAGAAGGTTATATTATGTTTCTTTCATTAAATACACATTTCTAAAGTTGTGGTATTCTTTTTGAATCACCCTGTATCTTTGCTTAAAACTTCTGCCCACAAACCCGCACGGGTGTAAAAGTCATCGTTCGTGCGAAACTCTGCTGACCCTTTTCCCGCACAATATGCTGCGAAACATCGATGAAGCGTAACCGGCAGATTCCATACTCTCTATTTCCGTAAAGCATTTGACGTAATGCCACACTGTCGACTGTTAATGAAGGTACGAGCAGTCGGAATAGGTTTCGCAGATACGTGAGGCTCGGAACATTCGTACGTTATAGAAGCCAGTACGTTGTCTTCGGTGGCGAGAATTCGTCTGAGACAAGGCAGTCGGCATGACTGCCCTAGGACAGTGAGACAGGACCGCTATTATGCCCTACATATAAAAATGGTCTGTCAGACATGGTGAACAGCACTATCACACTGTGGTCTACGGGAGGGTGTCGAAGTTTAGTGACTGTGTAACGTTGTTGCTTTAATTTGTGGTGTAAGCGGTGCTGCTAGACAATAAAAGCGGTTTAAAAGCTGTGAGCTGTCTCGGGAAGTTAACCTTGCATTACTGCGCAAATGTTTCACCAGGTATCCAGCCTAGCTTACCGAACTCCCAACCAGACTAATATTAATTATAATCTTTTAATAGTTATACGACAACCGCTGATTATATATATATATATATATATATATATATATAAATATAAAAGAGAATTTAAATAAAAAGAAATAAATCAGTTTATATTTGGAAATTTATTTTAACATTGATCATTGAAATTTCAGCATATTAAACTTGATTCATAAATAAACTGGTGCCTTATTTAGGATTGTGGAAAATGTGAGATTGTAACCTTACGGAACACATCAAATAGGGAGCCAAGATTGGGAGACTGCATACAACACTGCATTCATAAAATAACACACGAAGAACGTTGAAACATATGCAAAAGGAAATTAACCACAACCAACCAATTCAATTTTCACCCAAAGAAGTTACGCAATCCTGTCCGTCATGAAATTACCACACACTGGTATACTAAATTCATACTAACTCTCTGTGAAATCTTCCCGAAAAGAATAGCTGACGGCTACTTTGATGATTACACCACATGCTTCACGTGGTCAACTTGGTTTACACAAAGAGTGCAACTCCACAATAATTTTGATAATTAAAATAAATTAGATCGAAAAGCAGTTTACAAAAGAAAAACCTCGAACTGGTTACTATCGTCTTACCATTAACCTGATGGGTGAAACAATTGTATAAGCACGTGGTACTGGTCTCGCAAAGTACACCCCACGTGGGTTGAACATAAAGAAAAGTTGCTATATTGAAAAATATTGTCGAGACGAGACGTTATAATCTCACGCACATTCGCATTTAAGATTGATGATCTTAGTTAGAGTTACTGATCAACATGTGGTTCCACTTTACTCACAAAGTAGTGACAAAGCAACTACCGGAAGATATTCTGAACTTCACACGCGAATTACACTGCGTTGCAATTTACGATAACATTAGATATTTTAGAGATAAACCTGAAATAAAGGTGATTAAATTTTCTGTTAGGCTGAACTTAAGAAATCCATTGTCCTACGGACTTAGCAGACACGCGCTTAGCCGGAGATCTTACCACTTCACACGCTCGCCCCGGACAGACTGACCTGCGCTCCTACCGAGCGTGCTTCCCAGATACAAACGGAAGTGACCAGAGAGACAGCTTCCTATGCCAACATGACAAGGGACCGACAGAAACATGCTAAGAATGGAAACTTCCCTGCTTTTAGAAAGCGTAGCTACCTGTTCCGACGTTGGTCCTACTGTTCTCTAGCAGACAGGCTTGTCTGCTACCCTCAAGCATGCAACTAGAAATACATTTGCTCATTCATCCTCTCACACAGGAGGGAAGGGGGATGACAGTATCTTATCATATACAGTATATAAAAGAAAGCGGATGTAGGTTCCGTATGAGACTGTGTGACATGAATTACATATAAACTGTGCTTTAAAGTGTAGTAGTGTGACAGATCGTTCTTGTTTACGTGTAAAACTAACACGTTTCACTGCTCAGTCTCCTCCCAGATAGTCAGAAACGCCACAGTAAATTTAGAAGAGGAATTTATGCCGTAAATGAGAACAGATTTAAGAAATTAACATGAAAGGAACCCAACAGAGACCTTTCAACTGTACGAGAATACAACATGAGTAGACAAAATTTCCAGTTGATGTGATGTTCATCTTGGTTTAAATGTAGCAAAATGTCACTTAATGCAGATCAGTAGCAAAAACAATCCTATAATCTTAGGATGCAGGATTAGTATTGTGCTGCTTGACACACTCACTTCGGTTAAATATGGGAGAGTAGCGTCGCAAGGCGGTATGAAACGGTACGTGTATGTGAGGAATGTGGTAGGGACGGCGAAAGGTCGCCTTCAGTTTATTGGCAGAATTTTAGGAATGTGTGGTTGACCCGTAGAGGAGGACGCGTATAGAACGCTAGTGGAACCGATACTTCAGTACTCGTGGAGTTTATGGGATCCTGACCAGGCCTCATTAAAGAAAGACATCGAAGCAACTCACAGCCTTTCTGCTAGATTTGTTACCGCTGGATTCGATCGGCATGCAGGCATTACGGAAATGATTCGTCAATTCAAATGGGAATTCCTGGAGGGAAGATGTTCCTGTCGCGAAACAGTATTTAGAAAATGGACGTTTGAGGTTGACTGTGGGACGCTTCTGCTGCCGCCTGCGTAAATTTCGCGTAACGGCTGGCTCGCACAGACGCATAAAGACAGTCGTTTTCCCCGCGTTCTATTTACGAGTGGAATAGAACGAAACGTCTATTAGTGGTAGAAGGTATTCTGTGCCATGCACCATACGGTACGGTGGCTTGTGGAGTGTGTAAGTAGATGCAGATGCAAGATATAGGGAGAGACGAGTTAAGTACGATACATTTCACAACCAAGAATGAACAATAAAAATACACTACTGGCCATTAAAATTGCTACACCACGAAGATGACGTGCTACAGACGCGAATTTTAACGGACAGGAAGAAGATGCTGTGATATGCAAATGATTAGCTTTTCAGAGGATTCGCCGGCCGAAGTGTCCGTGCGGTTAAAGGCGCTGCAGTCTGGAACCGCAAGACCGCTACGGTCGCAGGTTCGAATCCTGCCTCGGGCATGGATGTTTGTGATGTCCTTAGGTTAGTTAGGTTTAAGTAGTTCTAAGTTCTAGGGGACTAATGACCTCAGCAGTTGAGTCCCATAGTGCTCAGAGCCATTTGAACCATTTTTTTCAGAGGATTCACACAAGGTTGGCGCCGGTGGCGACACCTACAACGTGCTGACATGACGAAAGTTTCCAACGGATTTCTCATCACAAACAGCAGTTGACCGGTGTTGCCTGGTGAAACGTTGTTGTGATGCCTCGTGTAAGCAGGAGAAATACGTACCATCACCTTTCCGAATTTGATAAAGAACCGATTGTATTCTATCGCGATTGCGGTTTATCGTATCGCGACATTGCTGCTCGCGTTGGTCGAGATCCAATGACTGTTAGCAGAATATAGAATCGGTGGGTTCAGGAGGGTAATACGGAACGCCGTGCTGGATCCCAACGGCCTCGTATCACTAGCGGTCGAGATGGCTGTAACTGTTCGTGCAGCCACGTCTCGATCCCTAGTCAACAGATGGGTTGCAAGACAACAACCATCTGCACGAACAGTTCGACGACGTTTGCAGCAGCACGGACTATCAGCTCGGAGACCGTGGCGGCGGTTACCTCTGACGCTGCGTCACGGACAGAACCGCCTGCGATGGTGCACTCGACAACGAACCTGGGTGCATGAATGGCAAAACGTCATTTTTTCGGATGAATCCAGGTTCTGTTTACAGTATCATGATGGTCGCATCCGTGTTTGGCGACATCGCGGTGATAGCACATTGGAAGCGTGTATTCGTCATCGCCATACTGGCGTATCACTCGGCGTGATGGTATGGGGTGCATTGGTTACACGTCTCGGTCACCTCTTGTTCGCATTGTTGGCACTTTGAACAGTGGACGTCACATTTCAGATGTGTTAAGACCCGTGGCTCTACCCTTAATTAGATCCCTGCGAAACCCTAGATTTCAGCAGGATAATGCACGACCGCATGTTGCAGGTCCTGTACGGGCCTTTCTGGATACAGAAAACGTTCGACAGCTGCCCTGGCCAGCACATTCTCCAGATCTCTCACCAATTCAAAACGTCTAGTCAATGGTGACCGAGCAACTGGCTCGTCACAATACGCCGGTCACTACTCTTGATGAACTGTAGTATCGTGTTGAAGCTTCATGGGCAGCTGTACCTGTACACGCCATCCGAGCTCTATTTCACATGTTGCCCATGCGTATCAAGGCCGTTATTACAGCCAGAGGTGGTTGTTCTGGGTACTGATTTCTCAGGATCTATGCACCCAAACTGCGTGAAAATGTAATCAGATGTCATATATTTGTCCAGTGAATACCCGTTTATCATCTGCATTTCTTCTTGGTATAGCAATTTTAATGCCCAGTAGTGTAGACCAAGAACGAAGCCGTGTGATTGGACTGAAGACTGTCTAGCAAATAGGACATAGCTTCTGATTTTCAACGGAGATAAATATTGAGACCTAAAAGTAACTTCGGGCGTACTGTTGTAGGAGAACTACACTCCTGGAAATGGAAAAAAGAACACATTGACACCGGTGTGTCAGACCCACCATACTTGCTCCGGACACTGCGAGAGGGCTGTACAAGCAATGATCACACGCACGGCACAGCGGACACACCAGGACCCGCGGTGTTGGCCGTCGAATGGCGCTAGCTGCGCAGCATTTGTGCACCGCCGCCGTCAGTGTCAGCCAGTTTGCCGTGGCATACGGAGCTCCATCGCAGTCTTTAACACTGGTAGCATGCCGCGACAGCGTGGACGTGAACCGTATGTGCAGTTGACGGATTTTGAGCGAGGGCGTATAGTGGGCATGCGGGAGGCCGGGTGGACGTACCGCCGAATTGCTCAACACGTGGGGCGTGAGGTCTCCACAGTACATCGATGTTGTCGCCAGTGGTCGGCGGAAGGTGCACGTGCCCGTCGACCTGGGACCGGACCGCAGCGACGCACGGATGCACGCCAAGACCGTAGGATCCTACGCAGTGCCGTAGGGGACCGCACCGCCACTTCCCAGCAAATTAGGGACACTGTTGCTCCTGGGGTATCGGCGAGGACCATTCGCAACCGTCTCCATGAAGCTGGGCTACGGTCCCGCACACCGTTAGGCCGTCTTCCGCTCACGCCCCAACATCGTGCAGCCCGCCTCCAGTGGTGTCGCGACAGGCGTGAATGGAGGGACGAATGGAGACGTGTCGTCTTCAGCGATGAGAGTCGCTTCTGCCTTGGTGCCAATGATGGTCGTATGTGTGTTTGGCGCCGTGCAGGTGAGCGCCACAATCAGGACTGCATACGACCGAGGCACACAGGGCCAACACCCGGCATCATGGTGTGGGGAGCGATCTCCTACACTGGCCGTACACCACTGGTGATCGTCGAGGGGACACTGAATAGTGCACGGTACATCCAAACCGTCATCGAACCCATCGTTCTACCATTCCTAGACCGGCAAGGGAACTTGCTGTTCCAACAGGA
Source organism: Schistocerca nitens (assembly GCF_023898315.1). NCBI lineage: Eukaryota > Metazoa > Arthropoda > Insecta > Orthoptera > Acrididae > Schistocerca > Schistocerca nitens. The sequence continues at coordinate 79,069,363 of NC_064624.1, forward strand.
CAATGCACGTCCGCATGTATCCCGTGCCACCCAACGTGCTCTAGAAGGTGTAAGTCAACTACCCTGGCCAGCAAGATCTCCGGATCTGTCCCCCATTGAGCATGTTTGGGACTGGATGAAGCGTCGTCTCACGCGGTCTGCACGTCCAGCACGAACGCTGGTCCAACTGAGGCGCCAGGTGGAAATGGCATGGCAAGCCGTTCCACAGGACTACATCCAGCATCTCTACGATCGTCTCCATGGGAGAATAGCAGCCTGCATTGCTGCGAAAGGTGGATATACACTGTACTAGTGCCGACATTGTGCATGCTCTGTTGCCTGTGTCTATGTGCCTGTGGTTCTGTCAGTGTGATCATGTGATGTATCTGACCCCAGGAATGTGTCAATAAAGTTTCCCCTTCCTGGGACAATGAATTCACGGTGTTCTTATTTCAATTTCCAGGAGTGTACTTTTCACAAGATATAACAGTCGCATAGTTTATAACGCTGAACTTTCCATGAGGCTTTTCGGGAAAGGTGATCTTATATACCGAGAAGCGCTACAAAATTGCTGCGCAACGCAGGAAGGCCCAGAGAGAATCGACCCTTGGCGCAGGGACTGGAAATTAACCAAGAACATAAACAAGCGTAACGTATTGCGAATAGATAGGTAGAAAGAATCAATATTTTATGGCAGTCCCTGGAGCAATCAGTTCCATTAAATGTGTTGGAATAGTCCTATGAGCGATTTAAAGTGGAACAACCAACTAAAACTAATCGCAGAAGGCAGATGCGAAACTGAGATTCCTTCAAAAAATCCTCAGGTAATATACTACAACCATAGAAGAAGTTGCTTTATAAAACCCTAGTTCGAACAACACGTGAATACTGCTGCTCACTCTGGCACCAGTATTGGACAGGATTCACAGGGGAAATGCAGGAGATCCAAAGAATAGCAGCGCGATTCTTTACACCTTCATGTAGCAAGCTTCACGCGGACACTGAGGATAATCCAGTGGCGGACGCCGCAGGAAATGCCTTGTACATCACGGTAATGTTTACTGTTTAACTTCCGTGAGCGTGCGTTTGGCTCCATTGGTTCAAACGGCTCTGAGGAGTATGCGACTTAACTTCTGAGGTCATCAGTCCCCTAGAACTTAGAACTACTTAGACCTAACTAACCTAAGGACATCACACACATCCATGCCTGAGGCAAGATTCGAACCTGCGACCGTAGCAGTCGCGCGGTTCCTGACTGAGCGCCTAGAACCGCTAGACCACCGCGGCCGGCGAAGAAGTAATGAGGGTGATCTAAGAAACATTCTAAGAGTGTGATTAAAATTCAGGATGAAAGAGTGTCAATGAAAAGGTTCGCTAATGCCTTCCCTGAGAGAACGGAAATAATAACTGCAAGCGGTTAAATGGAACGAACAGTCTAATTGAATGCGAATTGAGAGCGATTCGTAGGAAGGTGAAAGTAATTAGATGTAGCGGAAATGATTATCGATAAACGTAACATAAAAATAGGGAACCACGAAGTAGACAAAGTTAGGGAAGAATCCAGAATGAGATTTTCACTCTGCAGCGGAGTGTGCGCTGATATGAAACTTCCTGGCAGATTAAAACTGTGTGCCCGACCGAGACTCGAACTCGGGACCTTTGCCTTTCGCGGGCAAGAGCTCTACCATCTGAGCTACCGAAGCACGACTCACGCCCGGTATTCACAGCCCGCGAAAGGCAAAGGTCCCGAGTTCGAGTCTCGGTCGGGCACACAGTTTTAATCTGCCAGGAAGTTTCAAAGTTAGGGAATTCTGCTACCTTTGAGGCAAAATAACACAAGACGCATGAAGCAAGGAGGGTACAAATGGAAGTCTAGGACAGGGAAAGAGGAGATACGTGGCCAAGAGAAGTTAAATAGTATCAAACATAGGCCTTAACATGAGGAAGAAATTTCCGACAACGTACATATGGAGTACAGTATTGTTTGTGAAATCTGGTTTCGCTGGATAGAGCGACTGGATCAGGTTATGGTTGTGGAGGGGGCAGTAATCAGTTACTGTCAGTTGCACAAAACACACAAAGTTTTATTTTCCTAAGAAGCACTTAAATACACATTGCCTTAAAAGGATCAAAATAAAACAATATGGCTAAAAGCCTAGTTAAGAAAACGAGATACCTCCTGGGCTGAAGGCCCAAAACCACACCAAAAACAAGAATGGCTGAAGTCCTGAACACAAGTTATAAAAAAAAAATGGTTTAAAGAATACACACGGCTGAAGGCCACACTAGAAAAAATATTTCACGTAAATACTCGGCTGAAGGACACACTCAAGGCATTGAACAACTCAGGGCTTACGGCCTGGATAACAAGAATTTCAGACAGAGCAGAATTAAAAAAAATCGTTTTAAACAAATGAATCTTCAAATTTTAGTTTAAGAAGGATGAAGACCTTACCTTAAAAATTTTTTCACGTAAAAGCTCGGCTAAAGGCCACACACTGGACATTGAACAAGTCAGGGCTTAAGGCCTGGATAACGAGAATTTCAGATAGAACAAACATTCAAATTTAGTTTTTAAACAAATCAATCTTCAAATTTTAATTTAAGTCAACTGAAGGCCTTATTTTAAAATTAAAACAAACTACATTAATAGACGGCTGAAGGCCTCGCACAGTACTTCAGACCAAAATGAAAATGACAATCTAAAAGCAATAGAAAAGTGGTGCTCAGAAGTGATCCAAGGGTCGGCCTGAGGAGGCAGCTCTAACCTAAGGTGAAGTGAGACAGGCAGCCAAGAGTAAGGTTAAATAATTGGATAGCAACCCGACACAGGGATGACTGAAGGACCAACCAACAACCTAAACAATTCCCTTCCGCCCGACCAACGGCATGACAACAGAGTGTATCAGCCAAGGACGAAGATACCAGCAGCACTACGTCTTCAAAATTGGCCTCTAAAAACAGCCAATGCGCAATAATCACTCTAAGAAAAAAATATGAACAAACAACTAGAAGACTGTGATTACGTAGGCTTTCCCTGCGTAGTAAGTCACGAAAGTCTCTTCGGGTTTGCTGCCTGATCATAAAATCAACTTGACTCGGTATTTCGGCGATCCAACTGGTCGCCATCCTCAGGGAAATGCTGCTTCTGCTGATGAGTCCCGCTGAGAAGCGGATCGCCGAAATATCGAGTCAAGATGATTTTATGATCCGGCAGCAAACCCGAAGAGACTTTCAGAACTAGAAGACTGTCGAACTACATGCTGTGCCGGACAGCGTCAACACGTCGAGCAAAAACACACTGCCGGTAAACTACGGTAACCACCAGGGCAGGTAACTGGGGCGTTAACGGCCACAAGGCAGGAAATACCGCTGGTGCACTTCACTGGTCAGTAACAGCCAATTTAATATTTAAAGACCATACAAGAAGACGGCTACAAAATTTCGCCAACTCCAACACATCACACAATGCTGCTAGCGGAAACGGCCCAGGAAGCAACAACTGGCAATGAACGAAGAGATGTCACAGGAGTTGAGGTTTCGCAACAGGTTGAGGGGCTCCGGAAAGGCTCAAAATCATGAAAAGTTCAATTTTTACTTTTTTGCGTTTTCTGAATCTGCAGACTATTACCTTTTAATAGATATATAATTTATTCAATTCCGAAGACTACAACTATTTTTAATTTTTTTCTTAAATGTGTTCTATATGGGCGTGACTCACTGTGGCGCTGTTAAACTGCTGTCAAATGGTGTTATTATTAACGTCCGTGTTCATCAGGTACATTTTAGTGATGTGAGATAAAGTATGTGTTGTGGCTAACCTGTGATGGTTCAATATATATCGCTGGTGTGATTGTCGATTGTTTCATGTTTATTTACTCTGTCGTTATCTCGAAAATATTCGTAATTAATTCTGTTTCTTGAGTCTCTGTTTTGTTGAAGTATAATAATGACTAAAAGTAAAGTTATTAGAAATCGTCTGAAGGCTTTTAAGAAAAGGAGGAATATTGGAAAGCCAAAGGTATTTAGAAATATGGGAATGAAGATAGGTTCTAACATGGTACGAGCGATGCTTGCTTTAGACAAGGAACGCCTTCGGGCTGCAGACAGGGCTGTAAAGAGTCTAGAAATACAAGCAAGAGTAAACAGGAGGAGGAACAAGAGGAAGCTGGAGGAGGAGTTTGCAGAGGATGAAGATAATCCATCCTATGGACCTGGAATGCACTAAAAAGTTAATCCAATCTTTGTCGCTCGATTCCCAAAACTTTTATTTTCTCATACTAATTACATATTTTCTAAGGATGTTCCAAACATATTTGTTTCAAACTTTCAGTAAATGTTACACAGTACCTTCTGCATAATTTAACACAGCCTTTTTCCAAAAAACTATATATTTTTGAATATATAAATAAAAAATTGCAAAAAAATGTTGTGAATTTTCATTACAATTGAAAAAAAATCATCTTTAATAACTGAACTAAAATTTTGTAAAATCCCTGTGTTAAGTTGTAGCCCATATTCCAATAAATAACCTGTAAAAAGTTCAACTTCCTACCTCAAATACTTTGTGAGGAAAGATGTAATTTATAAGCGTTATTTTAACATTGTAAGTATAGGGCGTTCCGGAGACCCTTAACCGATCACTCAACTTCAGTGTCCAGGTTCGGTGGGCAACGAACTTTGTAGCTCTCGCAGCTCACAATTCTACTGCGCGTGCGCGCCGCATCGCAGAGACTTCCTTGCTGCTTTCTCCCAACCGACCGACTGCCACTCACACCATCACACGGAAATATAGCGGTCACACCAAAGATGGGACACAAGTACTAGTACCGATAAGCGCTGCTGCTGCCACTGATGGCGGCAAGTCAGTAACTCGTTACGGTAGTAACTCAGGGAGAAATAAAACGACACTCGATTGCGACAAAATGACGAAGAAGCCACGGCATCAACGCGAGCCGGCCGCGGCCCAGTGTGGTAGTGAAACGTGGTGGGAAAATACAGGGCTATAACAAATGATTGAAGCGATTTCATAAATTCACTGTAGCTCCATTCATTGACATATGGTCACGACACACTACAGATACGTAGAAAAACTCATAAAGTTTTGTTCGGCTGAAGCAGCACTTCAGGTTTCTCCCGCCAAAGCTCTCGAGAGCGTAGTGAGACAAAATGGCGACGGGAGCCGAGAATGCGTATGTCGTGCTTGAAATGCACTCACATCAGTCAGTCATAACAGTGCAACGACACTTCAGGACGAAGTTCAACAAAGATCCACCAACTGTTAACTCCATTCGGCGATGGTATGCGCAGTTTAAAGCTTCTGGATGACTCTGTAAAGGGAAATCAACGGGTCGGCCTGCAGTGAGCGAAGAAACGGTTGAACGCGTGCGGGCAAGTTTCACGCGTAGCCCGCGGAAGTCGACGAATAAAGCAAGCAGGGAGCTAAACGTACCACAGCCGACGGTTTGGAAAATCTTACGGAAAAGGCTAAAGCAGAAGCCTTACCGTTTACAATTGCTACAAGCCCTGACACCCGATGACAAAGCCGGCCGAAGTGGCCGTGCGGTTAAAGGCGCTGCAGTCTGGAACCGCAAGACCGCTACGGTCGCAGGTTCGAATCCTGCCTCGGGCATGGATGTTTGTGATGTCCTTAGGTTAGTTAGGTTTAACTAGTTCTAAGTTCTAGGGGACTAATGACCTCAGCAGTTGAGTCCCATAGTGCTCAGAGCCATTTGAACCCGATGACAAAGTCAAACGCTTTGAATTTTCGGCGCGGTTGCAACAGCTCGTGGAAGAGGATGCGTTCAGTGCGAAACTTGTTTTCAGTGATAAAGCAACATTTTTTCTTAATGGTGAAGTGAACAGACACAATGTGCGAATCTGGGCGGTATAGAATCCTCACGCATTCCTGCAGCAAATTCGCAATTCACCAAAAGTTAACGTGTTTTGTGCAATCTCACGGTTTAAAGTTTACAGCCCCTTTTTCTTCTGCGAAAAAAAGGTTACAGGACACGTGTATCTGGACATGCTGGAAAATTGGCTCATGCCACAACTGGAGACCGACAGCGCCGACTTCATCTTTCAACAGGATGGTGCTCCACCGCACTTCCATCACGATGTTCGGCATTTCTTAAACAGGAGATTGGAAAACCGATGGATCGGTCGTGGTGGAGATCATGATCAGCAATTTATGTCATGGCCTCCACGCTCTCCCGACTTAACCCCATGCGATTTCTTTCTGTGGGGTTATGTGAAAGATTCAGTGTTTAATCCTCCTCTACCAAGAAACGTGCCAGAACTGCGAGCTCGCATCAACGATGCTTTCGAACTCATTGATGGGGACATGCTGCGCCGAGTGTGGGAGGAACTTGATTATCGGCTTGATGTCTGCCAAATCACTAAAGAGGCACATATCGAACATTTGTGAATGCCTAAAAAAACTTTTTGAGTTTTTGTATGTGTGTGCAAAGCATTGTGAAAATATCTCAAATAATAAAGTTATTGTAGAGCTGTGAAATCGCTTCAATCATTTGTAATAACCCCGTATGAGAATCGAAGCATTTGAGATGTGGTGCTATAGAAGAATGTTGAAAATTATGTGGACTGCAAGGGTAACGAATGAGAAGGTTCTCAGCAGAGTCGGCAAAGAAAGGAACGTGTTAAAAATACTGACAAGAAGGAGTGACAGAATACAGGACATCTTTTAAGACAACAAAAAATCACTTCCATGGTACTAGAGGGAGGTGCAGAGGGCAAAAACTGTAGAGGAAGACAGAGATTGGAATACATACAGGAAATAATTGAGGATGTAGGATGCAGGTGCTAATCTGACGTGAGGAGGTTGGCACAGGAGAGGAATTTGTGGCAGGCCGCATCAAACCAGTCACAAGACCGACGATCAGAAAAGAATTGCCTTTAGAGACCTTTTTCGGCCTGTAAAGGATTCATCATAGGAGCCTTTAAAGCTAAGAGCTCTCATATGTCTCCTCTATTCTATGCAGGCCGTTTAGAACCCTTCTCAACAGTCTCAACCGTTTGTCAGGCTCTCTATCTGCAACCAATAATGTTAAAAATCTGTTTCATCTCCCTGAACAGACACCTTCAAAACCTTTTTCCAATATACCTAGTCTACACCGTCTATCCATGATCTTTGTACGCGTACGCTCCTCGATAGCGATTTTCACGAATTTCTCGGCTTCTCTTGCTCCTGATCTTCCTGTGATTCACAAGAAGTCTCTATCATATGGACACTCTGTTTCAGGTACCGTGCTGTGAACGACCATTTATTTTTGTAAAAACAGATAGGAGCCGACCTCAGAGAAGATCAGTTTCGGTTGCATAGAAATGTAGAAACACGCGAGGCAATACTGACCTCACGACTTATCGTAGAAGATATGTCACACAAAGGGAAATTTCAGTTTACAGCATTCGCAGATTTAGAGAAAGCTTTTGACAATATTGAGAGGAATACACAGTATGAATTCTAATGGTAGTGGGAGTAAAATATAGGCAGTCGAAAGTTATGCAGGGTGAATTTTTCCATCGTGTAAAAACTCTAGGGATTGGTCTATGAGAGCATACAGAACAAAAGAATATCTAATGAACGTATGTCCAGGAGTGAGTGGTTTCAATCTCAGAGACCATTTATTCAATCATACATTGTTACAGAGACTGCGGTCTAATACGCGCTGTACCAAGCAGCCACAGTTACAGAATGTGCTGAAAATGGTTTCCGTGTGTCTCACAAGGGAACCTCGCCATCGCACCCCCCTCAGATTTAGTTATAAGTTGGCACAGTGGATAGGCCTTGAAAAACTGAACACAGATCAATCGAGAAAACAGGGAGAAGTTGTGTGGAACTGTGAAAAAAATAAGCAAAATATACAAACTGAGTAGTCCATGTGCAAGATAGGCAGCATCAAGGATAGTGTGAGCTCAGGAGCGCTGTGGTCCCGTGGTTAGCGTTAGCACCTGCGGAACGAGAGGTCCTTGGTTCAAGTCTTCCCTCGAGTGAGAAGTTTAATGCTTTATTTTCAGACAATTCTTATCCGTCCGTCCGATGCGAGGTAAAAACATACGTTTTGACAGAGCACAGGGAAAACTGTTCGACTGTGAAATTGTTGCAGTCATTTGTTGCAGTTTATGTGACAAACTCTTATGTTTTCATCACTTTTTTCGGAGGATTATCACATCCACAAGAAAACCTAAATCGGGCAAGGTAGAAGAATCTTTTTACCCATTCGCCAAGTGTACAAGTTAGGTGGGTCGACAACATATTCGTGTCATGTGACGCACATGCCGTCACCAGTGTCGTATAGAATATATCAGACGTATTTTCCTGTGGAGGAATCGGTTGACCTATGACCTTGCAATCAAATGTTTTCGGTTCCCATTGGAGAGGCACGTCCTTTCGTCTACTAATCGCACGGTTTTGCGGTGACGTCGCAAAACAGACACTTAACTTATTACAGTGAACAGAGACGTCCATGAACGAACGGACAGATCATAACTTTGCGAAAATAGAGAAAGTAAACTTTTCACTCGAGGGAAGACTTGAACCAACGACCTCTCGTTCCGCAGGTGCTCACGCTAACCACAGGACCACGGCGCTCCTAAGCTCACACGCTCCTTGATGTTGCCTATCTTGCACATGGACTATTCAGTTTGTATATTTTGCTTATTTTTTTCTTAGTTCCACACAACTTCTTCCTGTTTTCTCGATTGATCGTACATCGTACATTATGCGTTAGATGAGTATGTGCCAAACAAGATCGTAAGAGATGGAAAAGAGCCACCGTGGTACAACAACCGAGTCAGAAAACTGCTGCGGAAGCAAAGGGAACTTCACATAAACATAAACATAGCCAAAGCCTTGCAGACAAACAAAAATTACGCGAAGCGAAATGTAGTGTAACGAGGGCTATGCGAGATGCGTTCAATGAAGTCGAAAGTAAAGTTCTATATGCTGACTTGGCAGAAAATCCTAAGAAATTTTGGTCTTATGTCAAAGCGGTAGGTCGATCAAAACAAAATGGCCAGACACTCTGTGACCAAAATGGTACTGAAACAGAGGATGGAAAGACTAAAGGCCGAAATATTAATGTCTTTTTCCAAAGTTGTTTCACAGAGGAAGACTGCACTGTAGTTCCTTCTCTAGATTGTCGCACAGATGACAAAATGGTAGATATCGAAATAGACGACAGAGGGATAGAAAAACAACTAAAATCGCTCAAAAGAGGAAAGGGCGCTGGACCTGATGGGATACGATATTACACAGAGTACGCGAAGGAACTTGCCCCCCTTCTTGCAGCGGTGTACCGTAGGTCTCTAGAAGAGCGTAGCGTACCAAAGGATTGGAAAAGGGCATAGGTCATCCCCGTTATCAAGAAGGTACGTCGAACAGATGTGCAGAACTATAGACCTATATCTCTAACGTCGATCAGTTGTAGAATTTTGGAACACGTATTGTGTTCGAGTATAATGACTTTTCTGGAGACTAGAAATCTACTCTATAGGAATCAGCATGGGTTTCGAAAAAGACGGTCATGTGAAACCCAACTCGCGCTATTCGTCCAAGACACCCAGAGGGCCATAGACGCGGGTTCCCAGGTAGATGCCGTGTTTCTTGACTTCCGCAAGGCGTTCGATACAGTTCCCCACAGTCGTTTAATGAACAAAGTAAGAGCATATGGACTATCAGACCAATTGTGTGATTCGATTGAGGAGTTCCTAGATAACAGGACGCAGCATGTCATTCTTAATGGAGAGAAGTCTTCCGAAGTAAGAGTGATTTCAGGTGTACCGCAGGGGAGTGTCATAGGACCGTTGCTATTCACAATATACATAAATGACATGGTGAATGACATCGGAAGTTCACTGAGGCTTTTTGCAGATGATGCTGTGGTGTATCGAGAGGTTGTAACAATGGAAAATTGTACTGAAATGCAGGAGGATCTGCAGCGAATTGACGCATGGTGCAGGGAATGTCAATTGAATCTCAATGTAGACAAGTGTAATGTGCTGCGAATACACAGAAAGATAGATCCTTTATCATTTAGCTACAAAATAGCAGGTCAGCAACTGGAAGCAGTTAATACCATAAATTATGTGGGAGTACGCATTAGGAGTGATTTAAAATGGAATGATCATAGTCGGCCGCTGGTGGCCTAGCGGTTCTGGCGCTACAGTCTGGAACCGCGCGACCGCTACGGTCGCAGGTTCGAATCCTGCCTCGGGCATGGATGTGTGTGTTGTCCTTAGGTTAGTTAGGTTTACGTAGTTCTAAGTTCTAGGGGACTTATGACCTCAGCAGTTGAGTCCCATAGTGCTCAGAGCCATTTGAACCATTTTTTTTAATGATCATATAAAGTTGATCGTCGGTAAAGCAGATGCCAGACTGAGATTCATTGGAAGAATGCTAAGGAAATGCAATCCGGAAACAAAGGAAGTAGGTTACAGTACGCTTGTTCGCCCACTGCTGGAATACTGCTCAGCAGTGTGGGATCCGTACCAGATAGGGTTGATAGAAGAGATAGAGAAGATCCAACGGAGAGCAGCGCGCTTCGTTACAGGATCATTTAGTAATCGCGGAAGCGTTACGGTGATGATAGATAAACTCCAGTGGAAGACTCTGCAGGAGAGACGCTCAGTAGCTCGGTACGGGCTTTTGTCAAAGTTTCGAGAACATACCTTCACCGAAGAGTCAAGCAGTATATTGCTCCCTCCTACGTATATCTCGCGAAGAGACCATGAGGATAAAATCAGAGAGATTAGAGCCCACACAGAGGCATACCGACAATCCTTCTTTCCACGAACAATACGAGACTGGAATAGAAGGGAGAACCGATAGAGGTACTCAAGGTACCCTCCGCCACACACCGTCAGGTGGCTTGCGGAGTATGGATGTAGATGTAGATGTAGATGTAGATGTAGACCTATGTTCAGTTTTTCAAGGCCTATCCACTGTGCCAACTTATAACTAAATCTGAGGGGGGTTCGATGGGGAGGTTCCCTTGTAAGTATATCTCAGTACGCGCCGTAGCATGTTCTGTGCCACACCTTCAGATGTCCAGGCTGTATCTGGACAGTGTCAAAGGCAGCTGCTCCAGTGTCTCCACGTCTGGAATGGCCTCTCCATACACAATGCTTCTGAGACGGGCCCATAACTAGAAGTGGCACAGGTTGAGGTCTGGTGAACGAGCAGGCCATGCAACTGGATCCCCCTCGTCTGATTTATCGACCAGGGAACACAATTTAGATGTGTCCGGATGTTAATGGCCAAGTTTGCTGGATAGTCCAGTGGCACTCCTTCCAGCAGGAGCGGCAAAGTCACCACAAGAAACGCCGATAGTTCCGGCCTGTTAGGCGACGTACCAGGAAGACAGGTCCCAAAACACAGTCACCAGTTATCCCGGCACACACATTCCCACTGCACCGACCATGATGATGATGATTTTCACAGTCATTCCTAGGTTGACAACGACGTGGTTTTAGAGATCAGACGTTTCCTGAACAGACAGAATGCAACCAAGGTCTTCACCAAGCCATGCATCGCTATGAATACCTCTTAGCATTGATAATATGGAGAGGAGGACCCACACCAGCTTTCATCGTAGCCAGAACTATCTTCGAGGCCATAATTAAGACTCATGGTGCCACCAGTCGCTGCCTAGACCATAGCTGGTAGCTAGTGGCAGGGCGAGAGTAGCGCGACGCCTATACTAGTACCTAGAGATGTCTACTCTAGAATCTAGAGACTCTGCACTACCGTTGATGGCCCTGAGCGTGCGTCTGGAAATCTAGATGCAGACACTGGGCGCCGAGTTGAGGTTCCATCAGCAGCAGAAAGATCCCGCTTGGCTAGGCGGCTAGAATATTCCGCGCCAACTTGGCGAGCTGTCTACTGCGGCACTGGGTGCGGAGGATGCAGAAAAAATAAAAGGGTTGCAGGGAGGCGGGGAGAGAAAAATAATCCCTCTCCAGAGTGCGGCGATGCGGGAATTTCCGCCCATCTGGGCCTGCGGCCAGGCGCGGACATCCGAGCGAGGGTGCTGCGTTTGGCAGCTTCCCTTCCCTTCCCTTCCCTCTTCTGGCTGCAGGGAGTTGTTTTGGCGTGGCGTCTTGAATAAGGAATACGGGGCCGCACAGAGCCAGCTACTTGTCGGGCTCCAACTGCGGAGGCGATCGATAAACATTCTGGGGAAACAACCAGGTCGTGCGAGATCCGTCTTGTATGGTTCCATAAACGACCCCTACTGAAAATCACTTGCTCATATAACATAACGCCCCGTACGCTACCTTGTGAGGCAGGAAGATCAGCCAGACATGGATCGAAACTGGTTGCCAGATTGAACATCATTGCTGGTGCACTCGCAATCTACACCTACATTTATACTCCGCAAGGCACCCAACGGTGTGTGGCGGAGGGCACTTTACGTGCCACTGTCATTACCTCCCTTTCCTGTTCCAGTCGCGTATGGTTCGCGGGAAGAACGACTGCCGGAAAGCCTCCGTGCGCGCTCGAACCTCTCTAATTTTACATTCGTGATCTCCTCGGGAGGTGTAAGTAGGGAGAAGCAATATATTCGGTACCTCATCCACGAACGCACCCTCTCGAAACCTGGACAGCAAGCTACAACGCGATGCAGAGCGCCTCTCTTGCTGAGTCTGCCACTCGAGTTTGCTAAACATCTCCGTAACGCTATCACGCTTACCAAATAACCTTGTGACGAAACGCGCCGCTCTTCTTTGGATCTTCCTTATCTCCTCTGTCAACCCGACCTGGCACGGATGCCACACTGATCAGCAGTACTCAAGTATAGGTCGAACGAGTGTTCTGTAAGCCACCTCCTTTCTTGATGGACTACATTTTCTAAGGACTCTCCTCAATGAATCTCAACCTGGCACCCGCCTTATATGATCATTCCACTTCAAATCGTTCCACATGCATACTCCCAGATATTTTACAGAAGTAACTGCTACCAGAGTTTGTTCCGCTATCATATAATCATACAATAAAGGATCCTTCTTTCTATGCATTCGCAATACATTACATTTGTCTATGTTAAGGGTCAGTCGCCACTCCCTGCACCAAGTGCCTATCCGCTGCAGATCTTCCTGCATTTCGCTGCAATTTTCTAATGCTGCAACTTCTCTGTATACTACAGCATCACCCGCGAAAAGCCACATGGAGCTTCCGACACTATCAACTAGATCATCTATATATATTGTAAAAAGCAATCGTCCCATAACATACGCTGATGACATTTCAGCAGGATAATGCACGACCGCATGTTGTAGTTCCTGTACGGGCCTTTCTAGATACAGAAAATGTTCTGCTGCCCTGGCCAGCACAGTCTCCAGATCTCTCACCAATTGAAAACGTCTGGTCAATGGTGGCCGAGTAACTGGCTCGTCACAATACGCCAGTCACTACTCTTGAAGAACTGCGGTATCCTGTTGAAGCTGCATGGGCAGCTGTACCTGTACACGCCATCCAAGCTCTGTTTGGCTTAATGCCCAGGCGTATCAAGGCCGTTATTATGGCCAGAGGTGGTTCTTCTGGGTACTGATTTCTCAGGATCTATGCACCCAAATTGCGTGAAAACGTAATCACATGTCAGTTCTAGTATAATATATTTGTCAAATGAATATCTGTTTATCATCTGCATTTCTTCTTGGTGCAGCAATTTTAATGGCCAGTAGTGTATGTTTTCTGAACGACGCAGGAAAAACATTCGTTCCCGTCAGATGAGAATTATTTCTGCCCCGCTGCATCGCGAAGGCCTTACTGCACCAGACAACTGATGAACGTCTCCAGTGTAAGGAGTATGTCAGAACTCTCCATGACATTGAAAACATTATAGCCAACTTAACGCTGTTCTTTGCATTATGTACGCACTGAGATATCGGTAGTAACAAGCTGAGGACGAAACATGGGAGCGCGATTCTAAGCATAGTTCTGAGACGAGGTCTGTCTGCAAGAGCCGGCCTGTGTGGCCGTGCGGTTCTAGGAGCTTCAGTCTGGAACCGCGTGACCGCTAAGGTCGCAGGTTCGAATCCTGCCTCGGGCATGGATGTGTGTGATGTCCTTAGGTTAGTTAGGTTTAAGTAGTTCTAAGTTCTAGGGGACTGATGACCACAGATAATAAGTCCCATAGTGCTCAGAGCCATTTGAACCATTTTTTTTGTCTGCAAGATTGGAAGTAGCAGTGTCGGTCGAGAGCTCGGAGACAGATGACGTGTCACGCTGCCCTCACGTCGGTGCTAGCATATCTTACCACACTCAGGGCCTGATTCCATTTATATGGGCAGGAGAGCTCTAGATGGCTTAACTGCGCTTGAAGATGGAATTCGAGGTAAAATTCGCTAGCACAGCGTAAAAGCAATTGCTGGGATACAAACGTGATTGTTAGTCCGAGTTTGCAATAATGCTTGCCAGTTACACATGCCTCCTTATCCTCAATAATAATAATTATTCTCCACACCTAATTAATAAATAACTTTGAAATTGAAATAATTAGTTAATCTCGCACTCAGCCATTACTGATATCTATGTCACTGTAATTATCATTGACTATTGATGATCATATTGATTCTGAAGTTTTAAATAGACTTAATTTACGAAATCCCTTCTCTCAAGTTATTTTGTAGCTAACATGACCCAAGGAAACTTCTTTTTATTAAATTCATTCTTAGTAACAACAATCTTTAGCCGCTGCTGCTGCAAATTGCTGTATACTACAGGGAAAAAGGCAGTCATCTAAAGAGGTGAGTGCAAAACTTAGCGGCAAAACAGAGACACTGACACACCACAACATGTCACGTACTTTGATCCAGTAAATTCCGTTGCACAAGTAAGATTCTGAATCACTTATAAATTCTTGTTCAAATGCGCAGTCAGATAGCTTATCCAAATGTTACTTTTTGAGTTTTTCATGTAACAATCTGTTGAGGGGTTAAATGACAGTGAAACTGACACATACAATATGCACACAGTGTTATGCAGATTGCCAGTTACACATGCCTCCTTATCCTCAATAATAATAATTATTCTCCACACCTAATTAATAAATAACTTTGAAATTGAAATAATTAGTTAATCTCGCACTCAGCCATTACTGACATCTATGTCACGAGTGGCCTACCGGAACCATCCGACCGCCGTGTCATCCTCAGGGACGATGCGGATAGGAGGGGCGTGGGGTCAGCACACCGCTCTCCCGGCCGTTGGTATTCTTGACCGAAGCCGCTACTATTCGGTCGAGTAGCTCCTCAATTGGCATCACGAGGCCGAGTGCACCCCGAAAAATGGCAACAGCGCATGGCGGGTGGATGGTCACCCATCCAAGCGCCGGCCACGCTCAAGAGCGCTTAACTTCGGTGATCTCACGGGAACCGGTTTATCCACTGCGGCAAGGCCGTTGACTGTTATGGAGGTTAGATTCCCTTTACTGATAGCTCAGGTTGCTTATCGAGTCCATTTTCACAGACGAACATAAGCAATATTGGTTGTAGGTACGACGAATTAGTTCTAGGTACGACATATTGGGATAAATTCTAGTGCTGGATTCCGCTCGTCGGCTTTGAGCAATGACGTCATAGCTAAGGCAAAGACGCTACGTATAGGCAATCTATGAAAGAGTATACTCGTAAACAAACGAATGTAGCATACGATAAAATTACAGTCACATTCACGCAGTTATTTACCTAGGCATGAATTGTGTCGAAACGAGCTGAAAATAACGAAAAGTAGGGACAAGAATTAAAAACAAATCATGTCTGGTAAGAAGTATTTTCGTAATTTATGCGACTAGAAAAGCACTGAGTACCTTTACATTTCATTAAAGTAATGCGCATGGTGAAGTCGTACTGCTATAAAATAGCTACTCTACCGGTAGGAGTGGAGGAAAATGGGGGTTTTGTGAGGGGAGAAACTAAAGTGTATCAGAAAAACGGGGAAATTAAATGGATGCCAACAAATACGAAACAGTAGCATAAAATGTGGAGAAATCGAGACACAAAATTCTAAAGGAAAAGCTAGTACATGACAAACGAATATGAATAAAAAATAAGTAATGGGCCGTACCCTTTTGTGCTGTACGTATCCCTTCACGTTTCCACTTCACTATCACCTCGGAAACAGTGGACCTAGGGATGTTTAGGGGTGTGAAGATCTCGTATACAGGCGTATAACACAAGTGACACCCAACCACCACGTTCGAAGTCCGTGAATTCTGCAGAGCGCCCCATTTTACTCCCTCACGATGTCTAATGACTACTGAGGTCGCTGATATGGAGTACCTGACAGTAGGTGGCAGCACACTGCACCTAATGTGAAAAACGTATGTTTTTGGGGGTGTCCGGATACTTTGATCACATAGTGTATATTGCGTCTCTATGTGGCGAGAAGTTCATTAAACGCACATAAATAGTCCTTTACGAACCATTTCTTCGATGAGTAAATGTTTTCGAAGTCCGATAAATAGTTTTCATGTGAAGAGTTATTCACGGTCGAATAAAAGAAGCGAAACAGAATGTACACACAAAGCCAGTGCCAAGCGCACAAAACAAGGGAAATGAACTAATTAAAATTATTTATTTAAGAAATTAATAATTATAGTAAGTTTGGGGGTCCCTCCCTAGCATTTATCCATGTACGAAGCCATCAGCGGCCGGCCGCGGTGGTCTAGCGGTTCTAGGCGCTCAGTCCGGAACCGCGCGACTGCTACGGTCGCAGGTTCGAATCCTGCCTCGGTCATGGCTGTGTGTGATGTCCTTAGGTTAGTTAGGTTTCATTAGTTCTAAGTTCTAGGGGACTGATGACCACAGATGTTAAGTCCCATAGTGCTCAGAGCCATTTGAACCCATCAGAATTAATAATAAAGAAAATTTAAAAGTTATCCTTAACGAACTCTGTAAATGGCAAATGGAACGAGTTTCGCAGCAGGAGTGTTGTGAAAATACCATTTGTAAAAACTGAAATTAGTAACTTCTACCTGCAATTACAAATTGCACACCATTGGAAAAAATTTCACGTTGAAGAGTGAATTTGCAGACAATTACCAACACATTACCAACATAATAAAACATTAAAACATTTATGAAGGCCCCATACGACACGTGTTGCACAGTATTCTGTGTGTACCATGTATATAATATGTTTAATGTAGAAGCAATGACTAGTTGCAAATTGAATTTGTTGGTATACGATCCATTCATTACAGCCAATTACAGTGGCTTTTGCTGTGTGTCCGCATTCGCACTGTGGACAGCTAATTAAACCTCGCACGAACTGGCCGATCAGTGACGTCAGAAGCCGCCGACCGTAGCATCCGTCATAGCAACAGCATTTGCGGATGCAGTTTCCGAACTCATTTTGAGGCCAATACAAATCGTTTCTTTTACTACGAAACTTGTTTTGCTGCAAAAGCCGATTGATGCACGGTATTATAATATTAATACGTGAACGCGAAAACTTAAGTACTGATTTTAATATCAATTGTACTAGGAGGTGAATAAAATTTATATAATTCTAAAGGCAGTTTGCCATAGATGTGCACAAAACATCGTGTGTGCACATTGCCAGCTAATACACACATGAGAAAAGAGGAACTACGAGGTGCATTCAAGTTCTAAGGCCTCCGATTTTTTTTTCTCCGGACTGGAAAGAGATAGAAACATGCGCATTGCTTTAAAATGAGGCCGCGTTCATTGTCAATACGTCCCAGAGATGGCAGCACAGTACGGCAGATGGAATTTTACCGCCAGCGACGAGAATGAGAACTGTTTTAAATACTTAAAATGGCGACGTTTTCCTTACTTGAGCAGCGTGCAATCATTCGTTTTCTGAATTTGCGTGGTGTGAAACCAATTGAAATTCATCGACAGTTGAAGGAGACATGTGGTGATGGAGTTGTGGATGTGTCGAAAGTGCGTTCGTGGGTGCGACAGATTAATGAAGGCAGAACATCGTGTGACAACAAACCGAAACAACCTCGGGCTCGCACAAGCCGGTCTGATGACATGATCGAGAAAGTGGAGAGAATTGTTTTGGGGGATCGCCGAATGACTGTTGAACAGATCGCCTCCAGAGTTGGCATTTCTGTGGGTTCTGTGCACACAATCCTACATGACGACCTGAAAATGCGAAAAGTGTCATCCAGGTGGGTGCCACGAATGCTGACGGACGACCACACGGCTGCCCGTGTGGAATGTTGCTGAGCAATGTTGACGCGCAACGACAGCACAAATGGGACTTTCTTTTCGTCGGTTGTGACAATGGATGAGACGTGGATGCCATTTTTCAATCCAGAAACAAAGCGCCAGTCAGCTCAATGGAAGCACACAGATCCACTGCCACCAAAAAAATTTCGGGTAACCGCCAGTGCTGAAAAAATGATGGTGTCTATGTTCTGGGATAGCGAGGGCGTAATCCTTACCCATTGCGTTCCAAAGGGCAGTACGGTAAAAGGTGCATCCTACGAAAATGTTTTGAAGAACAAATTCCTTCCTGCACTGCAACAAAAACGTCCGGGAAGGGCTGCGCATGTGCTGTTTCACCGAGAAAACGCACCCGCACATCGAGCTAACGTTACGCAACAGTTTCTTCGTGATAACAACTTTGAAGTGATTCCTCGAGCTCCCTACTCACCTGACCTGGCTCCTAGTGACTTTTGGCTTTTTCCAACAATGAAAGACACTCTCCGTGGCCGCACATTCACCAGCCGTGCTGCTATTGCCTCAGCGATGTTCCAGTGGTCAAAACAGACTCCTAAAGAAGCCTTCGCCGCTGCCATGGAATCATGGCGTCAGCATTGTGAAAAATGTGTACGTCTGCAGGACGATTACGTCGAGAAGTAACGCCAGTTTCATCGATTTCGGGTGAGTAGTTGATTAGAAAAAAATCTGAGGCCTTAGAACTTGAATGCACCTCGTATTTCCTCTATCCCTCACATTGCTATCAACTTATACAACGCGAACCAATCTGGTGCTACGATACAAACGTCGCACGAAAGTAACAACGTTTCGTGAAATCGCATTCTAGGGACGTTCGTGTTATAAATGTTGCACAGATTTCATTTGCAGTAACACATGCAGAATGGGCAGTTACGACGCCAGAACTGCTACGTTATGTTGTATCAGAGACTTGCTTCAAGAATACTCATAGCTACAGTGCAGCATTTGCTATGGGTCGTAAAATTTCAGTTTTGCATGGAGTGTATCACATTAAGATAGAATACATTTTTTTCTTTTTTATCACAGATCAGGTCCACTGACTCAGTTGGTCGAATTTGGACGACAGGCGATACTAGTTTTCGATATTGCGTATATCTGATCTGCGTAACTTACGGGTAAAATGGTCAGCTACTCGCAGTTGCAGATTCCCTATTAACGGCTCCAAGGGGCAACAAAAATTTGATTTTCAGTGTTTCCCGTGATTATTGGTCGAATTAAAAAAATTGAAATGCTTTCATAATCTGTTCGCCAGAAAATTTTACGCTGAAGACTTAAGGGAAGATTGTACCTTCGTAGGGGGCAATATATATATATATATATATATATATATATATATATATATATATATATATATATATACTCCTGGAAATGGAAAAAAGAACACATTGACACCGGTGTGTCAGACCCACCATACTTGCTCCGGACACTGCGAGAGGGCTGTACAAGCAATGATCACACGCACGGCACAGCGGACACACCAGGAACCGCGGTGTTGGCCGTCGAATGGCGCTAGCTGCGCAGCATTTGTGCACCGCAGCCGTCAGTGTCAGCCAGTTTGCCGTGGCATACGGAGCTCCATCGCAGTCTTTAACACTGGTAGCATGCCGCGACAGCGTGGACGTGAACCGTATGTGCAGTTGACGGACTTTGAGCGAGGGCGTATAGTGGGCATGCGGGAGGCCGGGTGGACGTACCGCCGAATTGCTCAACACGTGGGGCGTGAGGTCTCCACAGTACATCGATGTTGTCGCCAGTGGTCGGCGGAAGGTGCACGTGCCCGTCGACCTGCGACCGGACCGCAGCGACGCACGGATGCACGCCAAGACCGAAGGATCCTACACAGTGCCGTAGGGGACCGCACCGCCACTTCCCAGCAAATTAGGGACACTGTTGCTCCTGGGGTATCGGCGAGGACCATTCGCAACCGTCTCCATGAAGCTGGGCTACGGTCCCGCACACCGTTAGGCCGTCTTCCGCTCACGCCCCAACATCGTGCAGCCCGCCTCCAGTGGTGTCGCGACAGGCGTGAATGGAGGGACGAATGGAGACGTGTCGTCTTCAGCGATGAGAGTCGCTTCTGCCTTGGTGCCAATGATGGTCGTATGCGTGTTTGCCGCCGTGCAGGTGAGCGCCACAATCAGGACTGCATACGACCGAGGCACACAGGGCCAACACCCGGCATCATGGTGTGGGGAGCGATCTCCTACACTGGCCGTACACCACTGGTGATCGTCGAGGGGACACTGAATAGTGCACGGTACATCCAAACCGTCATCGAACCCATCGTTCTACCATTCCTAGACCGGCAAGGGAACCTGCTGTTCCAACAGGACAATGCACGTCCGCATGTATCCCGTGCCACCCAACGTGCTCTAGAAGGTGTAAGTCAACTACCCTGGCCAGCAAGATCACCGGATCTGTCCCCCATTGAGCATGTTTGGGACTGGATGAAGCGTCGTCTCACGCGGTCTGCACGTCCAGCACGAACGCTGGTCCATCTGAGGCGCCAGGTGGAAATGGCATGGCAAGCCGTTCCACAGGACTACATCCAGCATCTCTACGATCGTCTCCATGGGAGAATAGCAGCCTGCATTGCTGCGAAAGGTGGATATACACTGTACTAGTGCCGACATTGTGCATGCTCTGTTGCCTGTGTCTATGTGCCTGTGGTTCTGTCAGTGTGATCATGTGATGTATCTGACCCCAGGAATGTGTCAATAAAGTTTCCCCTTCCTGGGACAATGAATTCACGGTGTTCTTATTTCAATTTCCAGGAATATATATATACATATATATATATATATATATATATATATATATATATATATATATATATATATATATATATATATAAGTTAGGCATACAGCCTAGGGAAAATATGGTGGTGTCATGTTCCGAATTGCATGCTGTCCGTGTGAAGAATGCGGATTATGAAGTGACTATATATTTAACACGTCATTTGTAACGTAATCAGACGCCTGAATGTTTCATACAAAGGGATTCGATTCTTTAAAGGATCGTGAGTACAGATGGTGGGAGTAGGTTGGCTTACTTTGCTAATATACTGTGACCGTTAGGGTTGCCCTCTAAGGGAACACAAGTCATGTACAATACATGCAGCTATTAGGTAGAGGAGATAAGAATAGCAAGTAAAGACAGAAGTGCTTGATGTAAAGGTCCACAAGTGTTGTTACAATATTTCATTGTTTTTGTCAACAACTTTCACTAGTTAACTAAACTAAAGTGACAAATGGGACAGCGGTATCTACATACACCATGTCATCAAAAGTATCCGGACACCCCCAAAAACATACTTTTTTTTCATATTAGGTGTATTGTGCTGCCACCTACTGCCAGGTACCCCTACAAACAAGCCAACTGGCTTGTTTGTAGGGGTTGAAGGGACCAGACAACAAAGGCCATCGGTCCCAGAGATGTGCTAACAGACAAGCAACACTGCATGAAATAATCCCACAAATCCATGTGGGACGCGGGACGAAAGTACCCATTAGGACACTGCGGCGAAATTTGTCATTAATGGTCTATGGCAGCAGACGACCGATGCGAGTACCTTTGCCAACAGCGCGACTCCAACCGCAGTGCCTCTTCTGGGCTCGTGGTCACATCAGCTGGACCGTAGACGACTGGAAAACAACTGTGGCCATTTTGGATGAGTCCAGATTTCAGTTGGTGACAGCTGATGGTTGGGTTGCAGTGTGGCGCGGACCGCACGAAGTCCATGTTACCAACAAGTCACTGTGCAAGCTGGTGATGGCTCCATAATGATGTGTGCTATGTTTACATGAAATCGACCGGGTCCTCTAGCCCAAACTGAACCCATCATTGACTTGGAGACCGTTTCCAGCCACTCGTGGACTTCATGTTCCCAAACAAGGTCACAACTGTGACTTTAGCAGAGCACTGTATTTCATTGGGACATTCAATGGAATACAATGGAACAAACATTTTAGCCCCGGTTTCCGGTTTTTGGGATTCCGTAATCAAGGACTCAGTGGAAATACGTCTTGCCAATAATCTTATAAATCGTGACAACGGCTTTCAGCTGGATAAAAATTGGAATCCTGTTATTAAAATTATACAATCACAGCGGAATCGACAGCGTCATTCGATACTCAATGACTAGATGAACCTTTATTTTCACCACCGAGGGCAGCACGTACAACTCGGCTATGCTGCGCATGTCAACACCTGACGCATGCGCTGTAGGATGCCAGTACATTTCGCATGCGCGAGATTCAGCATAAATACTGCGACTGCACCTGGGCTCTCCAGTAGTTGTGTACTCACCTGATGATGGCCGGACGTCTCTGGGCCGAAATATCGTGGCAGAATGTCGACGGGATCCGGCTGCATACCCGGAAATTATTAGAAGAAGATCACAACTGTTTGCGACGCGTTCAGAGAACATTCTGGACAATTCGAGCGAATGATTTGGCCACCCCGATCGCCCTACACTAATCCCACCGAACACTTACGGGACATCATCGAGAAGTCAGTCCGTGCAAAAAAATCTTTCAACGACAACACTTTTTTAATGGACCGCTATAGTGGTAGCATGACTCAATATTTCTGCAGAAGACTTCCAACTACTTGTTGGGTCCATACCACATCGAGTTACTGCACTGCGCTGGCTAGCAGGGAAGCAGGAAACTACATTAGTGTGTGCCTGTTTCTGATGAAGGCCTTGTTGGCCGAAGGCTTACAAGGGAACCTCCCCATTGCACCCCCCTCAGATTTAGTTATAAATTGGCACAGTGGATAGGCCTTGAAAAGCCGAACACAGATCAATCGAGAAAACAGGAAGAAGTTGTGTGGAACTATAAAAAAATAAGCAAAATATACAAACTGAGTAGTGCACGCGGACATAGGCAACATCATGGACATTCCGAGATAAGGAGCGCCGTGGTCCCGTGGTTAGCGTGAGCAGCTGCGGAACGAGAGGTCCCTGGTTCAAGTCTTCCTTCGAGCAAAAAGTGTAATTTTTTATTTTCAGACAATTATCAAAGTTCAGGCACTCACACATAATCAACTTCGCTCTCCAAAATTCCAGGACCAGATTTGCTTGGACATATGCAGGATTTGACGGCCTACACACGGAAAAATTTAAAAAACATATGTTTTGACAGGGCACAGGGAAAAGTGTGCGAGTGTGAGACTTTTGGATTCATTTTTTGCAGTTTATGTGACAAACTCTTATGTTTTCATCACTTTTTTGGGAGTAATTATCACATCCACAAGAAAACCTAAATCGGGCAACGTAGAAGAATCTTTTTACCCATTCGCCAAGTGTACAAGTTAGGTGGGTCGACAACATATTCCTGTCATGTGACGCACATGCCGTCACCAGTGTCGTATAGAATATATCAGACGTGTTTTCCCGTGGAGGAATCGGTTGACCTATGACCTTGCAATCAAAAGTTTTCGGTTCCCATTGGAGAGGCACGTCCTTTCGTCTACTAATCGCACGGTTTTACGGTGCGGCCGCAAAACACAGACACTAAACTTATTACAGTGAACAGAGACGTCAATGAACGAATGGATAGATCATAACTTTGCTAAAATAAAGAAAAATTTTTCGATTGAGGGGAGACTTGAACCAAGGATCTTTCGTTCCACAGCTGCTAACGCTAGCCACGGGACCACGGCGCTCCTTATCTCGAAATGTCCATGATGTTGCCTATCTTCGCGTACACTACTCAGTTTATATATTTTGCTTACATTTTTCATAGTACCACACAACTTCTTCTTGTTTTCTCGATTGATCTGTGTTCAGTTTTTCAAGGCCAATCCACTGTGCCAACTTATAACTAAATCTGAGGGGGGTGCGGTGGGGAGGTTCCCTTGATAGTTCCTGGCAAACTTTTTGTTGTGGCTGTCTGCTACTCATCGTCTTCGCTGTATGCCGAGCAGCAACTGTCCATTTCATAATATTGTCAGATTCCATCCTGGATTTCCCATTGTTTGAAATGACCAAAATGGTTTTATTAAAATGTCCACAAGAGCGACATACTGTGCATTTGCACCTCTGTGTTCTGCTAGTTATTTCCACACGGCTCGCCAGCGTGACCGTCACGTGACTCTCTCTCTCTCCCCACTGGCAACGACAATGCTACTAACAACGAAATATCACACTGCTTGCACTGAGAACTTCAGTAGCATAACATATCGACTACTGAAGACCAGTATCTGAAAAAAAAAGTGTACAGATATGAAGTACGACACATCGAATAAAAAGGGAGCTCAGATCATCTTCACTGAATTCCAAAATTTTGCTAGCAGTCTTACAAACTTTGAACTTGGGCATTTCGGGATGAGAGTCCCCCGTCTCAGATTGATACATTTACCTCTGTCCATCATCCATAATGGAATGTAGTCGAATTAAGTCGGGTGATGTTGAGGGTATTAGATTAGGAAATGAGACACTTAAAGTAGTAAAGGAGTTTTGCTATTTGGGGAGCAAAATAACTGATGATGGTCGAAGTAGAGAGGATATAAAATGTACACTGGCAATGGCAAGGAAAGCGTTTCTGAAGAAGAGAAATTTGTTAACATCGAGTATAGATGTAAGTGTCAGGAAGTCGTTTCTGAAAGTATTTGTATGGAGTGTAGGCATGTATAGAAGTGAAACATGGACGGTAAATAGTTTGGAGAAGAAGAGAATAGAAGCTTTCGAAATGTGGTGCTACAGAAGAATGCTGAAGATTAGATGGGTAGATCACATAACTAATGAGGAAGTATTGAATAGGATTCGGGAGAAGAGAAGTTTGTGGCACAACTTGACCAGAAGAGGGGATCGGTTAGTAGGACATGTTCTGAGGCATCAAGGGATCACCAATTTAGTATTGGAGGGCAGCGTGGAGGGTAAAAATCGTAGAGGGAGACCAAGAGATGAATACACAGCAGATTCAGAAGGATGTAGGTTGCAGTAAGTACTGGGAGATGAAGAAGCTTGCACAGGATAGAGTAGCATGGAGAGCTGCATCAAACCAGTCTCAGGACTGAAGATCACAACAACAACAACAACAACAACAACATCATCCATGAAGGTTCGTAACATTACCAAGGAATTGCCGTTTAGCTTGGTGGCTGGAGTCCCGATGTCTTTTAACACCTGCCCAATCCGTTTTCCGAAAGCATCGTTCTGCCGTTGACCATCTTGTTGCTCTCTCCACTTATATCATGAACAATTTTCTCAGGAGACGCCAAACAGTAGCAATATTTTTTGATCTGGAGAGAGCATACGATAACTGTTGGAGGACAGGCATCCTCCGCACACTGTTCTCTTGGGGCTTTCGAGGCCCACTGCCCCTTTTTCTTCGTGATTTTATGGGAGAGCGCACATTTAAAGTGCGGGTGAACACTACTTTCTCCCAATAAAACGGGGTACCCCAGGGCTCCGTGCTGAGTGTTGTACTGTTTGCCATTGCCATAAATCCAATTATGGATTGTCTCCTTCCTGATGTCTCCGGCTCACTCTTTGCGGACGATTTTGCGATCTACTACAGCTTTCAACGGACCAGCCGTCTTGAACGACGTCTTCAAGGATGTCTCGATCGCCTCCACTCTTGGAGCATCGAAACCGGCTTCCGCTTTTCTCTCAGTAAGACAGATTGTGTCAATTTTTGGCGTCGTACGGAGTTTCTTCCGCCTTCCTTACATCTAGGCCCAGTCAACATTCCGTTCGCAGACGTCGCTAAATTCTTGGGTCTTATGTTTGACAAAAAACTGTGCTGGTCCTCCCACGTTTCCTATCGTTCGGCTCGCTGTCTGCGATCCCTCAACACCCTCCGTGTCCTGAATGGTACCTCCTGGGGAGCGGACCGAGTGGTCCTTCTCCGCCTCTATCGCGCCTTAGTGCGCTCGAAATTGGACTATGGAAGCATAGTTTACTCCTCTGCTCGGCCGTCTATTCTTCGGCGTCTCCACCACCGTGGATTACGTTTAGCGTCTGGAGCTTTTTACACCAGCCCTGTGGAAAGCCTTTATGCTGAGACTGCTGAACCTCCGCTGTCCAATCGGCGAGCTGTCCTGAGTCGTTATGCTAGCCATCTGTCTTCTATGCCAGCTAATCCCATGACATTTTTTTCGACGCCTCCTTGGATGTAGGGTATGTGGACCGCCCTTCCTCCCTACTGCCACCGGGAGTCTGCTTCAGTCAACTGCTCCATTCTCTTTCCTTCCACTTTCCTAGAACTTTCTTGACAACTTGGGGTACAGCACCGCCTTGGCTCCGGCCCCGGACCTGCCTGCTCTGTGACATGTCTCAGTTTCCCAAGGATGGTACCCCTTCTCTAGTTTATCGTCGGGCTATGCGCACAAATGAACGATGCCACATTTATTTACACCGATGGCTCGAAAACGTCGTTTGGTGTTGGGAGTGCCTATATTGTTGGCGACACCCCTAATCGATTTCGGCTTCCCGATCAGTGTTCGGTTTTTACTGCGGAGCTTTACGCTGTTCTCCAATACATCCGTCGCCATCAGCAGATACAGTATGTGATCAGATTCTCTCAGCTCTCTCCTCAAAGCTCTCTACCCTGTCCACTCTCTGGTCCATCGGATTCAGGACTGCCTCCACTTGCTCCACTTGGGGGGGCGTCTCTGTGGCGTTCCTCTGGATCCCAGGACATATTGGTATCTGTGGAAATGAAGCGGTAGATATAGCGGCCAAGGCTGAAATCTCTCTTCTTCAGCCAGCCATTCGCATGATTCCCTTCGCCGATCTGCGGAGTGTTTTATGTCATCGTGTTGCTCTCTTATGGCACGCACATTGGTCGACACTTCCCCATAATAAACTGCGGGACTTGAAAGCTCTTCCCTGTGCTAGGGCCTCTTCCTCCCGAACTCGTCGTCGGGAGGAGGTAATTTTAACTAGACTCCGGATAGGGCACTGTCTTTTTAGCGATCGACTTCTTTTAAGTGGCGATCCTCCCCCACTCTGTCCCCACTGCTCTCAGCTGTGGATGGTAAGACACCTTTTACTCGAGTGCCCCTATTGTACTCCGTTACGTGCCCGTCTACAGCTGTTGCCTGATATATCTTCCATTTTAGCAGATCACACGCGCTCGGCCGATCGCGTTCTCGACTTTATTAGTGCCAGTGAGATGAAGTCAGTCATTTGAATCTCTTTTTCGGGACAAACAACCCCCCCTTCTAAAGTGGTTTTTTAAGCTTTCCTTCTGTTTTAGTTTCCCCACTTTTTTCAGTTTCGCTCCCGTTGCTGCTGGTTTCCAGTTTGGTTTTTTTACTTTCCCTAAGTCACAGTCGGGCCGCTAATGACCGTAGCAGTTTTGCGTCCTAAAACCATAACAAATAAATTCCTTTTTACATCAAATGTATTAGCAATTGCGAATATGAACAACCGTCAACTGTAGAACAGAATTACGACACTGAAAACTTGTTCTCAACTGGGCTTAGAACCCAGATTTGTCGCTTATCACGAGCACTGGTCTTACCATTTGTGTACCCCCGCCCCCCTCCCCCCAAAAAAAAGCTCTGAGCACCATGAGACTTAACTTCCAAGATCATCAGTCCCCTAGAACTTAGAACTACTTAAACCTAACTAACCTAAGGACATCACACATATCCATGCCCGAGGCAGGATTCGAACCTGCGACCGTAGCAGTTCCACATGTCTTCAACCATGTGTCTACAACCTGTTCTCGTACATCCATTATGTATATTCCTGTACAGGCAAGACACTTTACGTGAAAGTTTCTTGCCCGGTGTTGGCAGATGAATACGATATGCCGTGCATGTGTTACTCCGATTTACGATGCAAATATCCTTTGGACATGCAGTGCGGCGACCACAACCGGTATGAAATACATTAAATGAATTCGCAATTGCGAATAAGGTCTACCATAAGCTGCAGAATGGAATGACGACAATGAAAATTTTTGCCGGACCGGGGTTCGAACCCGGATTTCTCGCTTTACGCGATTGGTCGCCTTACCATTCGGCTACCCGTGCAGCACCCATATGGACATATGGACTCGTATGACGACAAATGGAAGTTTGGGTCTGGCCGTGAGTCAAATTTTCACTGGCGTAATTCCATTCTACAGCTGGTGGTAGTCCTTATTCGCAACTGCGAATTTATTTGTTGTGTATCGTAAAGGCTGTGGTCGCCGCAGTGATTTTGCATCGTAATCAGAATAACACCGACACTGCAATATCGTACTTATCTGCCGATACCAGTGAAGCAACCGGCCGAAGTGGCCGTGCGGTTAAAGGCGCTGCAGTCTGGAACCTCAAGACCGCTACGGTCGCAGGTTCGAATCCTGCCTCGGGCATGGATGTTTGTGATGTCCTTAGGTTCGTTAGATTTAACTAGTTCTAAGTTCTAGGGGACTAATGACCTCAGCAGTTGAGTCCCATAGTGCTCAGAGCCATTGGAACCAGTGAAGCGACTTTCAAGTACAACGTCTGACCTGTACTGGAATATACACTACTGGCCATTTATACTGCTGCACCACGAAGATGACGTGCTACGGGCCTTTGTGGATACAGAAAATGTTCGACTGCTGCCCTGGCCAGCACATTCTCCAGATCTCTCACCAATTGAAAACGTCTGGTCAATGGTGGCCGAGCAACTGGCTCGTCACAATACGCCAGTCACTACTCTGGATGAACTGTGGTATCGTGTTGAAGCTGCATGGGCAGCTGCACCTGTACACGCCATCCAAGCTCTGTTTGACTCAATGTCCAGGCGTATCGAGGCCGCTGTTACGGCCAGAGGTGGTTGTTCTTGGTACTGATTTCTCATAATTTATGCACCCAAATTGCGTGAAAATGTAATCAGTTCTAGTATAATATATTTGTCCAATGAATACCCGTTTATCATCTGCATTTCTTCATGGTGTAGCAATTTTAATGGCCAGTAGTGTACATATGGATGTACGTCTACAGGTCGTGCGACTCATGGTTGACGACAAATGGATGTTTGCGTGTGGCCGTAAGTCGTGCACGGATAGCCCAGTTGTAATGCAGTCTCTCGCGAGAAGTTGGATACCCGTGTTTGAGTCTCAGTGCGGCACAAATTTTCGCTGTCGTCATTCCATTCTACAGCTGATGGGAGTCCATATTGGAAAATGCGAAAACATTTAATGTATTTCATACCACTTTTAGTCGTCGCAGTGCCTCTTCTTTTGGTGGCCGGGGTGGTCGAGTGGTTCTAGACGCTACAGTCTGGAACCGCGCGACCGGTACGGTCGCAGGTTCGAATCCTGACTCAGGCATGGATGTGTGTGATGTCCTTAGGTTAGTTAGGTTTAAGTAGTTCTAAGTTCTAGGGGAATGATGACCTCAGAAGTTAAGTCGCATAGTGCTCAGAGCCATTTGAACCATTTGAACCTCTTCCTTTGTACATGCATGCCCAACGACCCACCTCGCTTTGTTCACTGCCAGGTCTCCTTAGACATTCTGCACACGCCTTCGAATATCTGCGATACTCCTGGCCGCCTCCAGACGCTTCCTCGGCTTGGAATGTCGTTCACTGGATAGAATTGTCTTCAGCGATGAGTCCCACTTCGAACTGAGCCCAGTTGACAAGCGAAGAAGTGCCCTGGACAGCAGGGCACAGCAGGGACCAAGCTGACTGTCACCCGCCATATGGCTCGAGGACCAGGAGTCGTCATCTGGCCTGGCATTTCACCTCATAGTAGGGCTTCTTTGGTTGTCATAAGTGGTACGCCGACGATATTCTACGCCCCTTTTTGTTGCCAATGGCAGTGACCCATTCTGGACTTACATTTCAGCAAGATAACGCCTGCCCGCACACGGCGAGAGTTTCTACTGCTTCTCTTCGGCCTTGACAAACCATACCTTGGTCAGCAAGGTCGTCGGACATGTCCCAATTGAATAACGTTTGGATCATTACGGGTAGGGCCGTCCAAGCACCTCGCGATTCTGACGATCAAACGCACCCAATTGGTCAGAATTTGGATTGACATCCAATAGGAGTACATCCAACAACTCTATGAATCAACTGTCAACTATCAGTTGCCTGCATAAGGGCCAGAGATGCACCAACGCAATATTGACTTGCACAATTTGTGAAGCTCTTTCTCTTAAATTATCCAATTTTTCTGAAATTATAATAATTTGTTTGTCTCTAGATGTACATTACATTTACCGATTTTCGTGTCACTCGGATAATTCATTTGTGCTACTTCTTTTTTGTTTTTAAGTGTAATATTAGTTTGTATGGACGCACAGCATGAGAACACTAAACTAAAGTTGTGTGTTCTAGAGTGCATTTAATCTGATGAAAGACACACTTGAGAAAATACACTCCTGGAAATTGAAATAAGAACACCGTGAATTCATTGTCCCAGGAAGGGGAAACTTTATTGACACATTCCTGGGGTCAGATACATCACATGATCACACTGACAGAACCACAGGCACATAGACACAGGCAACAGAGCATGCACAATGTCGGCACTAGTACAGTGTATATCCACCTTTCGCAGCAATGCAGGCCGCTATTCTCCCATGGAGACGATCGTAGAGTTGCTGGATGTAGTCCTGTGGAACGGCTTGCCATGCCATTTCCACCTGGCGCCTCAGTTGGACCAGCGTTCGTGCTGGACGTGCAGACCGCGTGAGACGACGCTTCATCCTGTCCCAAACATGCTCAATGGGGGACAGATCCGGAGATCTTGCTGGCCAGGGTAGTTGACTTACACCTTCTAGAGCACGTTGGGTGGCACGGGATACATGCGGACGTGCATTGTCCTGTTGGAACAGCAAGTTCCCTTGCCGGTCTAGGAATGGTAGAACGATGGGTTCGATGACGGTTTGGATGTACCGTGCACTATTCAGTGTCCCCTCGACGATCACCAGTGGTGTACGGCCAGTGTAGGAGATTGCTCCCCACACCATGATGCCGGGTGTTGGCCCTGTGTGCCTCGGTCGTATGCAGTCCTGATTGTGACGCTCACCTGCACGGCGCCAAACACGCATACGACCAACATTGGCACCGAGGCAGAAGCGACTCTCATCGCTGAAGACGACATGTCTCCATTCGTCCCTCCATTCACGCCTGTCGCGACACCACTGGAGGCGGGCTGCACGATGTTGGGGCGTGAGCGGAAGACGGCCTAACGGTGTGCGGGACCGTAGCCCAGCTTCATGGAGACGGTTGCGAATGGTCCTCGCCGATACCCCAGGAGCAACAGTGTCCCTAATTTGCCGGGAAGTGGCGGTGCGGTCCCCTACGGCACTGCGTAGGATCCTACGGTCTTGGCGTGCATCCGTGCGTCGCTGCGGTCCGGTCCCAGGTCGACGGGCACGTGCACCTTCCGCCGACCACTGGCGACAACATTGATGTACTGTGGAGACCTCACGCCCCACGTGTTGAGCAATTCGGCGGTACGTCCACCCGGCCTCCCGCATGCCCACTATACGCCCTCGCTCAAAGTCCGTCAACTGCGCATACGGTTCACGTCCACGCTGTCGCGGCATGCTACCAGTGTTAAAGACTGCGATGGAGCTCCGTATGCCACGGCAAACTGGCTGACACTGACGGCGGCGGTGCACAAATGCTGCGCAGCTAGCGCCATTCGACGGCCAACACCGCGGTTCCTGGTGTGTCCGCTGTGCCGTGCGTGTGATCATTGCTTGTACAGCCCTCTCGCAGTGTCCGGAGCAAGTATGGTGGGTCTGACACACCGGTGTCAATGTGTTCTTTTTTCCATTTCCAGGAGTGTATTTCAAACTGGGCAAAGTCTGTCATGACCAAATATAGTGTCCAGTTTAACATCGCTGCCATAATAACGGACAATACTTCAGGCATGAAGTCAGTTGCCATGCTTTTGAACCTTCCATACATCCTGTGTTTTTCGTATCCGTTACGTCATGCAGTGCTACACGCAGTACGAAAGTCAGTAATGTAAACTGATGGTACGATCAAAGGAGTAGTTATGTTATTCAGAAGGAGTCCTCCTGCCTTAAAAACTTGATGAAATACAGTACAACAAAATTAAAAGAAAGTCCAACAAGCAACCAATTATCGCCATGAAGAATAGGGATCGTTCAGTTTAGAAGGTGTTAAATGATACCACCAGTATCCAGGACCTGGAACCTGGGATCTGTAGAAGTTGTCAATCTCGGCATTTATTAAAACTTCCTCTCACATTGAAACCGAGTGCCGGACCGAGAAAGGAAACTCGGGATCTTTGCCCTTCGCGGGCAATTTCTCTACCGACTCAGCTGCTCAAGCACGGCTTCACTTCTGCCGGTACTTCGTCTCCTACTTTCCAAACTTCACAGAAGCTCTTCTGTGAACCTTGCAAGATTAGCACTCCTGGAAGAAAGGATATTGCATGGATAAGGCTTAGCCACAGTCTGAGGGATCGTTTCCAGAATTAATTTTCACTCTGCTGCGGAGTGTGCGCTGATATGAAACTTCCTGGCAGATTAAAACTGTGTGCTGGAGCGAGACTCGAACGTGCCCGCGAAAGGCAAAGGTCCCGAGTTTGAGTCTCGGTCCGGCAAATAATTTTAATCTGCCAGGAAGTTTCGTATCAGCGCACACTCTACTGCAGAGTAAAAATTCATTCTGGAAACAATCCCCCAGGCTATGGGTAATCCATGTCTCCGCAATATCCTTTCTCCCGGGAGTGCTGGTCTTGCAAGGTTCACAGGAGAGCTTCTGTGAAGTTTGGAAGGTAGGACATGAGGTACTTTACTGGCAG
This sequence comes from Schistocerca nitens, assembly GCF_023898315.1. Taxonomy (NCBI): domain Eukaryota; kingdom Metazoa; phylum Arthropoda; class Insecta; order Orthoptera; family Acrididae; genus Schistocerca; species Schistocerca nitens. The sequence continues at coordinate 79,102,303 of NC_064624.1, forward strand.
AGTTGAAGATGTAAGGACGGGTCGTGAGTCATGTTTGGGTAGCTCAGCTGGTAGAACACTTACCCACAAAGGGCGAAGGTCCGGAGTTCGAGAGTCTGTCCGGCACACATTTTTATCTGCGAGGAAGTTTCATATCAGTGCAAACTCCGCTGCAGGGTTAAAAGTCATTCTAGGCATTTATTGTTACATTGTTCATAAATGACAACCGCAGATTATTTCAGGAAGTGTAAACTTCATTTCAGTTGTATTTCAAGTTATATATGACGTTTCGCTTTCGATAAAATCATGAAAAAGTAACTAAGCTGTGTTACTTTAATAATTCTCAAATCCTTATTCAGAATTTTGCTGTCATAATTTTTTTTATTTGTAATGAAGAAGAGACGTAGGACTTTTCGAAAACGGGTCTAGAAAAATGTAGACACTCATTGATAGTTAATATTAATCGAACAAAACGGCATATTGTTACAATTCTTGATTTTACTCTGTGTGTTCAGAGTGACCCCCCATTAGGAGCCAAACAACGTCGATGCCGCTGAACTGTTAGAGTGTTGTCGGTGTGATAACCGCACAGAAGGCCTCGATGAATTCTCGTAGCTCGTTCAGTGTGTTGATGAACTTCATTTTTGAAGGTCGCCCACAGGTAGAAGTGAAGAGGTGGGTACCCAACAACTTCTGTTTGTCCATCGTGGTCGAGATAGATATTCATTCAAGTAGCCTCTAACATCTCCGTGCTAGTTAGGCAGAGCGCCATCTTGTTGTAGAAAAAAGCCTTGCATTTCGGAACTCCTCTCGGTTGGCAAACAAAATCGATATTTGCAGTGTATGAAGATACAGCTGATCAGTTACGGTACCTTAGGAGAAGAATGGGCCAATCAAACCGCGCCATGACAGACCATCTCCGACATTAACACTCACAAGGGGAGGCCGCCAATTGTGAAATTCAGATTCGATTCATACTGCGCATAATAAAAGCTCATGGCCAGAGGTGTAATGTGGCAAAGCACCAAAATGCACTTTTCAGCCGTTGTCGAGAAAATCGACAGTTAAAAGAAACCGTTGCGGTGAAATACTCACTACGATTCATTGTTTTCGACAGCGTCGTGGCGCAGCGGTAAGCGCTCGGGTTCGTAATCCAAAGGTCGCCATATCGAATCTGGTGCCACGCAATTTTTTTTTATTATTAGTAATTTGTAATTCAAATATATATATATATATATATATATATATATATATATATATATATATATATATATATATATATATATATAGTAACGAGCGAGTAACGGAGTTTATATTTCATACCTGCCACAGCGAATTTTTGTTCGTGGGGTCTCTATTGTTAATTCGAACGTTTGACTTACGTTATACGTATTCGTTTCGGAATATCGTTTCTACGTCTTCCGTTAACTATACGTGGTTAACATTATGAAGACAATTAATAACATTTGTGAAATACAACTTTGTTTGCGGAAAACCTAATGATGTTCGAAGTCGCCAGTTTTTTCCACGACAACCGTCTTTCAACAACTTATTATATGCATAATTGTTGCAACTGATTGCTGGGAAATATATATATACACACATCTGAATTACAAAAAACAAATACTAAAAAAAAAAGTTGCATGGTGCGAGATTCGATCCGGCGACCTTCGGACTACAAACCCCAGCGCTTACCTCTGCGCCACGACGCTGTGGAAAAATTATTAATCGTAGAGACTATTTCACCGCAACGGTTTCTTTTAACTGTCGATTTTCTCGACAACGGCTGAGAAGTGCATCTTGGTGCTTTGCCACATTGCACATCTGGCCATGAGCTTTTATTATGCGCAGTATGAATCGAATCTGAATTTCACAATTGGCGGCCTCCCCTTGTCAATACATTTGTCCACGTGAGCGTGAGGAGATTCAAAGGCCAGTACACGGAGCTGTGGCGATTTACAGTACCGTTTGGTTTGAACTGCGTCTCGTCAGAGCAGATGACCATCCCTGCAAACCTTTCGTCCTCGAGAAGCGTGCCTTTAAACCACTCACAGTACTCCATCCTTCGATCCGTGTCGTACCCGTTCATAGCGTGCAGCAATCTTGGTAATGTACGCTTTCCACTCTGCAGCCTTCATAATTCCTTGGGCACTTCATCGGCTTCCCCGCTTTCATGTGCAACCTGCTTCACAGATTTTTGAGGTGACCTAGTAAAATGTTGCAACACAGCAGGGCTGGAAGCTCGACTTGACATTTTTGGTCGGCCAGACCCTTTCTTGTGTACATCCTGAACAGTACCGTCGTCTTCAAATTAATCCCGAATACGATAAATTGTACGTGTTGGTGGCTGAGTTCCGTACACATTACGCCATTGCCGTTGTACCTCCCACACGTTTTCGTACCGCCAGTTCCTCTTCAGTATGGTCTTGCGTTGCTCAGACGACAATCTTGCGTCATTCATTGCTGCACTGTTATCTGTTTGATTGGTTGTTTGGGGGAAGAGACCAAACAGCGAGGTTATCGGTCTCATAGGGTTAGGGAAGGATGGGGAAGGAAGTCGGCCGTGCCCTTTCAAAGGAACCATCCCGGCATTTGCCTGGCGCGATTTAGGTTCAAATGGCTCTGAGCACTATAGGACTTAACATCTATGGTCATCAGTCCCCTAGAACTTAGAACTACTTAAACCCAACTAACCTAAGGACATCACACAACACCCAGTCATCACGAGGCAGAGAAAATCCCTGACCCCGCCGGGAATCGAACCCGGGACGCGATTTAGGGAAATCACGGAAAACCTAAATCAGGATGGCCGGACGCGGGATTGAACCGCCGTCCTTCCGAATGCGAGTCCAGTGTGCTAACCAGTGCGCCAGCTCGCTCGGTGTTATCTGTTTGAAAACGCGCGCCAAGATCTGTTGAGAAGACAATTGGAACAATATTTTATTTTGTTCCAGAGATATTCACTTTCAAAGAGTGTCTACATTTTTCTGGGCCCCTCTGTATTAGAACTCAAGGAATTTAACAGAAAATTATTAATCCTCTTCCAATATTCTTTCAAAAATGGTTTACATAAGGTAAAAATACAGGTAGCGTGACCTTCATTTAAAATGGAAAGGTGCATTTCTTTCATTTTTACTTTAGTGAGTGAGTGGTGCGTCATTGAAAAGACCTAGTTCGTTTCAGTCAGTGACTGGTTCTGATCCAGTCCCTGAAAAGAACAGTTTTGCCATTTCTGCTTCCTTGTCTTCTTCTGTTCCTTTTTTCCTCATGGCCTCTTTTATCCTATCTAACCAGGTAACCTTCGACCGTACTCCTATTCTTCTTCTCCGAGGATGGTACATCAAAATCTTCTCTGGCCACCTGTCATTTGCATTGTATAAATCCATACAAAGCTAACTATCCCATCTTTGATCCGTTCTTGAGTCTGGATCATTTTCCCAATCGTCGTATGAGGGGGCGCTCACACCTCCCCCACAAAAAAAAAAAAAATAAATAAATAAAATAAAATAAGAAGGAATACAAAAAATCAGATTAGGAAGAATAAAGGATGGATTAGAAGTAGATTGCCTCGCTTTTGCTGATGACTTAGCTATCCTGGCAGGAAGTTTGGAAGAAGCAGCCAAACAGATCAATATTCTGAATGAAACAGCAGAAAAAGCAGGACTGAAAATCTCCTTTGAAAAGACAGAGTACCTAACCAATGTAAAAGAGGCACTGAACAATATGATTACAAAGTATGGCCAGATAAAGAAGGTTTCTAATTTCAAATATTTAGGGGAAATCATCCAGCCCAATGCTTCAGATAAAGAAGGAAATAAAACAAGAACAAGAAAAATGGAAATGGCATTCCAGCTAACAAAGAATGTGTACAACAAGAAGTCAGTATCAATTAACGCAAAAATAAGGCACTACAACACTGTGATTAAGCCAGAGTGTCTGTATGCATCTGAATGTTTAGCAATGAACACTAACAAGGAAATGGAAGCTATAGCAAAAAAGGAGCGAAAAATCATTAGAAGAGTACTTGGGCCGAGGTTTGAGAATGGGACTTGGAAGCTTAGAAGTAATAGAGAAGTGTATGACAAAATTGAGAAAGTGGGAGATACTATGAGGAAGAGAAGAGTAAGCTTTTACGCCCATTTGAAAAGAATGAATGATGAAAGGCTGACAAAGAAAATATTCATGTTTTTTGACAAGAACCCCAGAACCCAAATTACCTGGTTCAAAGAAGTCAAAGCAGACTTAGAGGAGATGGGTATAGGAGAAGATGATATAACCAACAGAGACTTAATGAGAGACAAAATTCAACATTTTGAAGGATTTGAAGTGAAGAAGAGAAGAACTGGAGGAACAGTGTGGACAGAAGATCGAAGGGAGCAGCACAGAGAGAGGATGAAGACATATTGGCAGAAGAGAAAAGAGGAGGAGCGCAAGAGGAGAAATATACATTGAAAAATAGTTGTTTAACGCGGTCCCTAGACGGCCAAAATCGGAATTAAAAAAAATAAAATAAAATAAAAAATAAAAAACGGAATAACATTGCCGTGGGCGGAGCTTATGTAGTACGCATTTCTGCCGCTAGGCATGTACGGCGCAACGCATCGCCAGCTCATTGTCGCCTTGTATTGTCGATCTGGCTTGTTCTGTTCATCTGCAGTGATTGTTCTTGCTAGCGCTGTTTTGTTCTTGTTCCATTTTTTATAGTGGCAAGTTCCAATGAACAAAGTGCAGCTGTGACATTATGTTTTCTACTCGGTCAAAATGCTGCTGAAATTGTGGAAAAATACTCAAAGTACAAGCGGTTTGCACGAATTAAAAATTGGCGACATGTCGACTTATGACGAACGTGTTTCTGGAAGTCCATCAACTGTCCGAATCAACGAAAATATTGAAAAAATTCGAGACCCTGAGCTGAAATATCGTCGAAAGACAACTGACCAACAGTCAGAGTTTAGTGGTTTATCTTGGAGCTCGGTTCAGCTAATTTTAACGCAAGATTCGGGAATGAAAAGCATTGCTGCCAGGTGTGTTCTTCGGGTTCTGACTGACAATGAAAGGGACGTCGAGCTGAAACATGTCGTGCTTTGAAACAACAGAAATAACCTTTGTTTCTTCAGCTTCCATCATTATCATAGATAACGTTGAGACGTGTTTCAAGGAAAATTTAATTATACAAGGGTGAGTCAAATGAAAACCTTAAATTAGTAATAACAAATCGAAATTTCGCGCCGTTATCCTGTAAGTTGGTAAGCGTGCTACAAACAGTGCGCAGAATGGTCTGTAGGTGGCAGCCCGGATCACGTAAGAAACAGATTGACCGTCCTTACGGCGGAACAGGCAACCGTAAAAATAGTTTTCCCGTCGGTCAACAGATGTCTCAGGCGACGCTACGATGCTGACTGACCTGTCCATGTCGCGGAATTGGCAACGCTGTATCTTCGGTGACGTGAATGACGCTGATTTGTGTTCGGCTAGAGCGATGCGCGCGAAATGCAACGTCACACAGCTGACTGTAGGCCATGATCGGCTATGGTTTTTTCCGAGTTTTCAGTCGAAGAATGTAGATTAGCTCCTGTAATTCCACAAACCAAGTTTATTTCTACTGTAGGGAAACTTCTCACAATCATATGCGAAATGAAAAGTAATACACAATCTGCTCTCGCGCAGACATGTTACTATAAGCAGTGTTGTTTTCGAGTGTAAGCCGTGTGAGGATTATTAGCGCACAGATAAAAAAAAATTAAAATAGGCAGCGTCTATAGATTGCATGCTATGCTCGTTCTCTTCTATCCTCCTCCCTTCATTCCAGTATAAACGTTTGTTCACATGTATAAACGAATGGAACTGAACCTTGGCGAATTATCTATGAATACTCATTTGCAGCAGTGTAAACGAGGTTTTACACTCGTTCACTTCGTTCGCTCTAGTATATACCAGGATTTAGAGAGACCAATGACCTAGCAGTTAGATGACGGCTATTATTCATTTATTTCACTGTTGCGATCTCAGTTCTAGAGCCATTTTCAAGTACCAAGGGAAAGGTCTTGTAAGGTGATGCTTCTTAAATTGTTTACCAAATGCTACCACACTATGATTTGCGTTTTGTTATCCATATCTTATATTGGTTTCAGTTTTCACATTGCACACAAAATTGCCTCTACAGCGAAAATTACGATAGTGAAGTGAATAAACAGTTTAAAAAAAGTCCAAATCGCAGCAAAGATTTCATTTAAAAATTATATGATATGATTCTTGTACAGGAAGGGCTGCCACGTTATATCAGAATATAAGATCGACAAAATTTAGATAGGATCGAATGCTTAGGGATCTTTATTAATTCTTACTCGTAACTAATTTATAGATTTACTTGAATTTAAAATCCACTCGCGTAAACTTTCTTTATTTTGAACGGGAATCTGAACATTTTCAGTTCAGGATTTGTTCGTCTACTCCTGCCACAGTTGATATACTCGCAGGCCCTCGGCATGACGACTCAATCCACTACCACCGGTATGTCAGAAACAGCTGTACTTCACAGACGCCAAATAGTGGAAAGCTGCACGTGTTCGGCCGATGTTGCCATATATTTCACAGAACGGAGTGCCATCTAGTGGTTGATTCCACAAGTAAGGGTCTGACGCTGCTACCGCCTGGTGGCTGTTCCCTGACAAGGGTTGCCTGCTAGACCAAGCGATCGGGAAATCTGTTTCTTACGTGATCTGGGGTGGCAGCATAGTGCAGATGCACACATACCGTCGCAGTATCAGTATAAAGATGGCCGCCACACTTGCGACTTGCACCAGGGAAGAAGAGCGTTCTGTTATTCGGTTTTTGCGTAGTGAAGGTGTGAAACCTGTTGAAATTCATCGACTAATGAAGGTTCAGTACGGTGATGCATGTTTGTCACAGCAGCAAGTCTACGAATGGAGTAGGAAGTTCGCAAGTGGTGTGACTTCAGTGGTAGATGCTCCTCGTCCAGGTCAGGCACAACGAGTTGTGACTTCACAGAACATTGCAGCAGTTGAAGCCATAGTGAAGGAAAACCGCCGAGTCACACTGAATGATAATGCAGCATGTTTACAGATTAGTCATGGGTCAGCACACCACATTGTGCATCATGTGCTCCAGTTTCATAAAGTGTCTGCAAGAGGGGTGCCACAGCAGCTGACTCCTGAAATGAGAGAACGACGTGTTGATGCTTGTGAAGAATGCTTTGAACGAGAAGGTGATGGCTTCCTTGCAAGAATCGTTACTGAGAACGAAACCTGGGTTCACTTCCACCAACCGGAAACGAAGAGAGCGAGCAAGGAATGGCGCCATTCCTCATCACCAAAATCAAAGAAGTTTCGAACATAACAGCAGGGAAGATTATGCTGACTCTTTTGGGACGAAAAAGGCGTCATTTTGGAGCATTACATGCCGAGAGGGACCACTTTCACCAGTGCATCAGATCTCCTAAAGAATCATGTGCGGCCTGCAATCAAATCAAAGCGACGTGGATTGCTGTCAGCAGGTGTCCTTTCCCAACATGACAATGCAAGTCCCAACACTGCCCGTACAACAGTTGCAACAATCACAGACCTGCATTTTGAGTGTCTTCCTCATCCACCATACTCACCAGACCTTGCCCCAAGTGATTTCCATATGTATGGACCACTCAAAGACGCAATTGGAGGAAAGATGTTCCGTTCTGATGAAGAGGTACGCCACGCGGTGCATGAGTGGTTGCGCGGACTACCAAAAGAATTTCTTCCTATAGGAATTTATGCACTTTGTGAGCGCTGGAGGACTTGCATTGAGCGTGGGGGAGATTATGTTGAAAAGTGATGCAGCTTTGTACCACTTCTGCACAATAAATAATATGTAACAAAATATTTAAGGTTTTCATTTGACTCACCCTCGTATAATATCTATAAATATTAAATTTCGAATCATCAGTCTTCTGGCTGGTTTCGTGCGGCCCACCACGAATTTCTCTCCTGTGCCAACCTCTTCATCGGAGAGCAGCACTTGCAGCCTACGTTCTCAGTTGGTTGTATCTCACTCTTCGTCTTCCGCTACAGTTTCTACCTTCTACAGCTCGCTCTAGTACCTTTCCCTGATGTATTAACATATATCGTATCAGCCAGTCCCTTCTTCTTGTCAGTGTTTTCCACATATTTCTCTCCTCGCAGATTCTGGAGAGAACCTCCTCATTCCTTACCTTTTTAGTCCACCCAATTTTCAACATTCTTCTGTAGTACTACATCTCAAATGCTTCGATTCTCTTCTCTTCTGCTTTTCCCACATTCCATTTCTCACTGCCATACGATCCTGTGCTCCAAACATACATTGTCAGAAATTTCTTCCTCAAATTAAGACCTTTTTTTGATACTAGCAAACTTCTCCTGGCCAGGAATACCCTTCCTGTCAGTGTCTGCTTTGTATATCTTCCTTCCTCCATCCCACATGGATTATTTTGCTGTCTATATAGCAGAATTCCTTAATTCTATCTACTTCGTGAGCACCAATTATGGTGTTACGTTTCTCGCCATTCTCATTTCTGCTACTTCTCGTTAGTTTCTTCTTTCTTCGATTTACTGTCAAACAGCATTCTGTAGTCACTAGACTCTTCGTTCTATTCAACAAATCCTGTAATTCTTCTTCACTTTCATTGAGGATACAAATGTCATCAGGGCATCTTATCGAAGATATTCCTTCACCATGAATTTTACGAGGGCAGTTCAATAAGTAATGCAACACATTTTTTTTCTCGGCCAATTTTGGTTGAAAAAACCGGAAATTTCTTGTGGAATATTTTCAAACATTTCCGCTTCGTCTCGTATAGTTTCATTGACTTCCGACAGGTGGCAGCGCTGTACGGAGCTGTTAAAATGGCGTCTGTAACGGATGTGCGTTGCAAACAACGGGCAGTGATCGAGTTTCTTTTGGCGGAAAACCAGGACATCTCAGATATTCATAGGCGCTTGCAGAATGTCTACGGTGATCTGGAAGTGGACAAAAGCACGGTGAGTCGTCGGGCAAAGCGTGTGTCATCATCGCCGCAAGGTTAAGCGAGACTGTCTGATCTCCCGCGTGCGGGCCGGCCGTGCACAGCTGTGACTCCTGCAATGGCGGAGCGTGCGAACACACTCGTTCGAGATGATCGACGGATCACCATCAAACAACTCAGTGCTCAACTTGACATCTCTGTCGGTAGTGCTGTCACAATTGTTCACCAGTTGGGATATTCAAAGGTTTGTTCCCGCTGGGTCCCTCGTTGTCTAACTGAACACCATAAAGAGCAAAGGAGAACCATCTGTGCGGAATTGCTTGCTCGTCATGTGGCTCAGGGTGACAATTTCTTGTCAAAGATTGTTACAGGCGATGAAACATGGGTTCATCACTTCGAACCTGAAACAAAACGGCAATCAATGGAGTGGCGCCACACCCACTCCCCTACCAAGAAAAAGTTTAAAGCCATACCCTCAGCCGGTAAAGTCACGGTTACAGTCTTCTGGGTCGCTGAAGGGGTTATTCTGTTCGATGTCCTTCCCCATGGTCAAACGATCAACTCTGAAGTGTATTGTGCTACTCTTCAGAAATTGAAGAAACGACTTCAGCGTGTTCGTAGGCACAAAAATCTGAACGAACTTCTCCTTCTTCATGACAACGCAAGTCCTCACACAAGTCTTCGCACCCGAGAGGAGCTCACAAAACTTCAGTGGACTGTTCTTCCTCATGCACCCTACAGCCCCGATCTCGCACCGTCGGATTTCCATATGTTTGGCCCAATGAAGGACGCAATCCGTGGGAGGCACTACGCGGATGATGAAGAAGTTATTGATGCAGTACGACGTTGGCTCCGACATCGACCAGTGGAATGGTACCGTGCAGGCATACAGGCCCTCATTTCAAGGTGGCGTAAGACCGTAGCATTGAATGGAGATTACGTTGAAAAATAGTGTTGTGTAGCTAAAAGATTGGGGAATAACCTGGTGTATTTCAATGCTGAATAAAACAACCCCTGTTTCAGAAAAAAAATGTGTTGCATTACTTATTGAACTGCCCTCGTAATTCTACTCTTGAACCTTCCTTTTATTTCGGTCATTGTTTCTTGGACATATAGACAGAACACCAAACAGTTTAGATCTGTTCAGGAAATAGTCACCCACGATGGTCAAAATTTTGCTCATCATATCCCACCAGCAAAAATGTCAGTTTGGCAGTGTTCGGCCAAGGTGCTCATTATAATATTGTGCGCTGCCCGCGACGTAATAACATACTATTTTCTTTTCTATCGAAGTATTAAGATGTAACGATATAATTTAATCACTAAGACAATAAACTGCGCTGTAAGTCAGCGAATATGTACTCCCAGAATAATGTGAGGGGCGTATCATTATTATCCGTGTTCTGCTCTATACAAGTACTACGCGCACATCTTTTCTTTCTCTCCTTCTATTTTAATCGCGCACCTTTCCGACAGCATCTTATGCTATCAGGCCCCTATTTTCTAAACTTGTGTTCTTGTAAGGAATTTATTTAATCATTCCATTATTATCGCCAATTGCGACTATTGATAGGATCTTATTATGAATACTTTATTCTTTCGCTCCAGAGCTGAGCTAAGATTATTGTAATTTCCAACTATTTCGCCGAAATACGGCACAATTCCTTGTTATGTTCAAAACTGAATTCACCAAAAGTTAGATTTCAGTGCGAAAAACTTATTTTGTTAAATAATAATTGTTTAATTTAACACTGCTATTTTCATTTCGCAGTAGCAATCACAAACTCCCAATTTATAAATGTTTTTTTACTACATTTTTTCTTACAATGCCAAAGCGATACTCACGATACTAAATTAAATCATTCTGAATCTCTCGCAAGGCGAGAAGCTAGTTACAAATTTCCTTGAGATTACGAAAACACAAATTAGACGATTTCGACAAGCCATAAGTCTACTGACCTTCACTTCAAACAATAAAAGGTAAGAAAGAGTAGCATAAACTAAGAAGTGAAGTGATCATCCTATGCATTCGATAGTATTGTATGCATTTTCTGATAAAAATAATTTTTGTTCTAAAAACTAAAAAGTGGTGTGTGTGAAATAATTCATTTACTTTCAGTTAGTGATAAGAGTGATAAGTTATAAGAGTCGAGGGGCATGAAAGGGAAGCAGTGGTTGGGAAAGGAGTGAGACAGGGCTGTAGCCTATCCCCGATGTTATTCAATCTGTATATCGAGCAAGCAGTAAAGGAAACAAAAGAAAAATTCGGAGTAGGTATTAATATCCATGAAGAAGAAATAAAAACTTTGAGGTTCGCCGATGACATTGTAATTCTGTCAGAGACAGCAAAGGACTTGGAAGAGCAGTTGAACGGAATGGACAGTGTCTTGAAAGGAGGATATAAGATGAACATCAATAAAAGCAAAACGAGGATAATGGAATGTAGTCAAATTAAATCGGGTGATGCTGAGGGAATTAGATTAGGAAATGAGACACTTAAAGTAGTAAAGGAGTTTTGCTATTTAGGGACTAAAATAACTGATGATGGTCGAAGTAGAGAGGATATAAAATGTAGACTGGCAATGGCAAGAAATCGTTTCTGAGGAAGAGAAATTTGTTAACATCGAGTATAGATTTAAGTGTCAGGAAGTCGTTTCTGAAAGTATTTGTATGGAGTGTAGCCATGTATGGAAGTGAGACATGGACGATAACTAGTATGGACAAGAAGAGAATAGAAGCTTTCGAAAAGTGGTGCTACAGAAGAATGCTGAAGATAAGGTGGGTAGATCACATAACTAATGAGGAGGTATTGAGTAGGATTGGGGAGAAGAGAAGTTTGTGGCACAACTTGACTAGAAGAAGAGATCGGTTGGTAGGACATGTTTTGAGGCATCAAGGGATCACAAATTTAGCATTGGAGGGCAGCGTGGAGGGTAAAAATCGTAGAGGGAGACCAAGAGATGAATACACTAAGCAGATTCAGAAGGATGTAGGTTGCAGTAGGTACTGGGAGATGAAGAAGCTTGCACAGGATAGAGTAGCATGGAGAGCTGCATCAAACCAGTCTCAGGACTGAAGACCACAATAACAATAACAGTGATAAGAAATGTCACCTCTAATTAATCCATGTACAAATAGTTTGTGTGATATTTAAGTAATAAAAATAACCAATCTCATGCTCATATTTAAAATTTAAAAAAATCAATAATAATTGGTATGCATTAAGTTGAAGAAGTTCCGCTTGATAATCACAAAATGCTAATTTGTGAGAATTATGACAAGAACTTGAGATTTCGTCAATCTGCTATTACGAGACATAATTAGTTTGAAATATTTATTCAGTCACTGAACTACTTCAAACTTATGAATATACTTAAGCTTATTTTATATCCATTACGATTTATACTAGTCGAAGCACAAATGTCCATAATTCCATAATCATATCCACCCATATTTATAAAATATCGTAGTTAAAGCTTTAGTACATCATGGTGCAACAGATTGAATCTCCGTCAGTATATGTGAGCAGCCTTGGCACGTAAATTTCTGTTTCTCCGCGGTGTAGTAAGCGCTTAAAAGATTGGAGATTGAGACAGCACAGGCAATCGCGTTTCTTTGCCGCCGAGCGGTGGCAGATATGTAGTTGGAGCTAAGAACTTTTGCTGTTGAAGTGGGGGAGGGGGGGGGGGAGCTCGACTCAGACGCGGGAGTTCAAAGAGATTCCGCGCAGAGATGCCTCTTCCAGGCTGCCGCCTCGCTGAGCTCTTTGATCTCGCCGCGCAGAGTTGCTACCTTTAGCGGCGCCGCGCCTCCTCAGGAGGGGTGGCAGAAGCACCCACCGCCGCTCACCGGACAACTTGAGGAAAAAGTCTCCCTTCACAAAGCGAGGCGCCGATATAGCCCCACCTCCATAGCGAAATCGCGTAGTGACGAAAAACGAAAGCCAGTTTAGGTTCGTGGACTTCTTTTTCCTTACCTCAGGAGTCTGGAGAAAAAAGGACGGACCACATATGTGAATGCGTCATCAGAGCAACATGAAAGTCCACTGATTGCCAGGGGCTGCTTCGTTCTTTAGCAGTACACAGTCACACAGAAAAAAAAACGTAAACTCTCTACAAAAATAAATAAATAAATAAAGTCTGTAAGTAAGAAAAATGAATATATTGATTTCGAAAATTCTTTCCTCGTCTAATGTGAACTTGAGGTATTGTGTTCAGTTCCTGAGCAAAACTAACTGTTGGTTAGCCCTGTGTTGCGCATGAGAACTGTCATCTAGTTTTTATAACAATTGTAAATAGCCCTTCACTCCCTGTATTTGACTCCTTCCACCTTCAGTATTTGAAAGAGAGTATTCCAGTCAACATTGTCAAAAGCCTTCTCTTAGTCCACAAATGCTAGAAACGTAGGTTTACCTTTCCTTAATATACTTTCTAAGATAAGTCCCTGGGTCAGTATTGCCTCACGTATTCCTACATTTCTACGGAATCCAAACTTATCTTCCCCGAGGTCGGCTTCTAAGAGTTCTTCCAGTCGCCTGTAAAGAATTCGTGTGAAGTATTTTGGAGCCGTGACTTATTAAACTGGTAGTTCGGTAATTTTCACACCTGTCGACACCTCCTTTCTTTGGGATTGGAATTACTATATTCTTCTTAAAGTCTGAAGGTATTTCGCCTGTATCTGGTAGAATTTTGTCAGGGTTGGATCTCCCAAGGCAATCAATAGTTCTAATGCAATTTTGTCTTCTCAAAATGGTTCAAATGGCTCTGAGCACTATGGGACTCAACTGCTGTGGTCGTTAGTCCCCTAGAACTTAGAACTACTTAAACCTAACTAACCTAAGGACATCACACACATCCATGCCCGAGGCAGGATTCGAACCTGCGACCGTAGCAGTCGCACGGTTCCTGACTGCGCGCCTAGAACCGCGAGACCACCGCGGCCGGCTTTGTCTTCTCCCAGGGCCTTGTTTCGACTTAGGACTTTCAGTGCCCTGTCAAATTCTTCACGCAGTATCGTATCTCCCACTCCCATTTCCAAAATATTGCCCTGAAGCACATCGCCCTCGTATATACCCTATATACAGGGTGTTACAAAAAGGTACGGCCAAACTTTCAGGAAACATTTCTCACACACAAATAAAGAAAAGATTTTATGTGGACATGTGTCCGGAAACGCTTAATTTCCATGTTAGAGCTCATTTTAGTTTCGTCAATATGTACTGTACTTCCGCGATTCACCGGCAGTTCGCCCAATTGAAGGAAGGTAATGTTGACTTCGGTGCTTGTGTTGACATGCGACTCATTGCTCTACAGTACTAGCATCGAGCACATCAATACGTAGCATCCACAGGTTAGTGTTCATCACGAACGTGGTTTTGCAGTCAGTGCAATGTTTACAAATGCGGAGTTGGAAGATGCCCATTCGATGTATGGATTAGCATGGGGCAATAGCCGTGGCGCGGTACGTTTGTATCGAGACAGATTTCCAGAACGAAGGTGTCCCGACAGCAAGACGTTCGAAGCAAGTGATCGGCGTCTTAGGGAGCACGGAACATTACAGCATATGACTCGAGACTGGGGAAGACCTAGAACCACGAGGACACCGGCAATGGACGAGGCAATTCTTCGTGCAGTTGACGATAACCCTAATGTCAGCGTCAGAGAAGTTGCTGCTGTACAAGGTAACGTTGACCACGTCACTGTATGGAGAGTGCTACGGGAGAACCGGTTGTTTCCGTACCGTGTACAGCGTGTGCAGGCACTATCAGCAGCTGATTGGCCTCCACGGGTACACCTCTGCGAATGGTTCATCCGACAATGTGTCAATCCTCATTCCAGTGCAAATGTTCTCTTTACGGATGAGGCTTCATTCCAACGTTATCAAATTGTAAATTTTCACGGTCAACATGTGTGGGCTGACGAGAATCCGCACGCAATTGTGCAATCACGTCATCAACACAGATTTTCTGTGAACGTTTGGGCAGACATTGTTGGCGATGTCTCGATTGGCCTGCATGTTCTTCCACTTACGCTCAATGGAGCACGTTATCATGATTTCATGCGGGATACTCTACCTGTGCTGCTAGAACATGTGCCTTTACAAGTACGACACAACATGTGGTTCATGCACGATGGAGCTCCTGCACATTTCAGTCGCAGTTTCGTATGCTTCTCAACAACAGATTCGGTGACCGATGGATTGGTAGAGGCGGACCAATTCCGTGGCCTCCACGCTCTCCTGACCTCAACCCTCTTT
The DNA here is from genome assembly GCF_023898315.1 of Schistocerca nitens. NCBI lineage: Eukaryota > Metazoa > Arthropoda > Insecta > Orthoptera > Acrididae > Schistocerca > Schistocerca nitens. The sequence goes on from NC_064624.1 coordinate 79,117,529, forward strand.
CATTTATGGGGACATTTGAAAGCTCTTGTCTACGCAACCCCGGTACCAAATGTAGAGACTCTTCGTGCTCGTATTGTGGACGGCTGTGATACAATACGCCACTCTCCAGGGCTGCATCAGCGCATCAGGGATTCCATGCGATGGAGGGTGGATGGATGTATCCTCGCTAACGGAGGACATTTTGAACATCTCCTGTAACAAAGTGTTTGAAGTCACGCTGGTACGTTCTGTTGCTGTGTGTTTCCATTCCATGATTAATGTCATAAATAATAAAATGAGGTCTAACATGGAAAGTAAACGTTTCCGGACACATGTCCACATAACATATTTTCTTTCTTTGTGTGTGAGGAACGTTTCCTGAAAGTTTGGCCGTACCTTTTTGTAACACCCTGTATACTCTTTCTATCTTCCTGCTTTCCTTTCTTCCCCGTGTTTTATGTTCCGTTTTATATAAATGTCTGAGTTTTTTTCTTGACACCCGTCTCACTATGTTACTGAACGGGCGCTGAAGACCTTGCTGTCGTGCGCCCAAAAACCCCTCTACTACTACTACTACTACTACTACTACTACTGCTTTCCTTTCTTTACTTAGAACTAGTTTTCCATCTGAGCTCTTAATATTCATAAAAATGGTTCTCTTTTCTCCGAAGGTCTCTCTAATTTTCCTGTAGATAATGTCTATCTTACCCCTAATAATATGTGCCTCTACATCCTTACATTTGTCCTCTAGCCATCCCTGCTTAGCCATTTTGCACTTCCTGTCGATCTCATTTTTGAGACGCTTGTATTCCTTTTTGCCTGCTTCATTTACTGCATTTTTATATTTTTTCCTTTCATCAATTAAATTCAATATATCTTCTGTTTCCTAAGGATTTCTACTAGCCCTCGTCTTTTTATCTACCTTCGCTAATTCATCTCTGAAATCTACGCATTCTTCTTCTACTGTATTTCTTTCCCCCATTCTTGTCAATCGTTCACTAATGCTCTCTACAACCTCTGCTTCTTTCAGTTTATCCAGGTCCCATTTCCTTAAATTCCTAACTTTTTGCAGTTTCTTCAGTTTTAATCTACAGTTCATAACCAATAGATTGTGGTCAGACTCCACATGTGCCCCTGGAAATGTCTTACAATTTAAAACCTGGTTCCTAAATCTCTGTCTTACCATTATATAATGTATCTGGTACCTCCTAGTATCTCCAGGTTTCTTCCATGTATACAACCTTCTTTTATGATTCTTGAACCAAGTGGTAGCTATGATTAAGTTATGCTCTGTGCAAAATTCTACCAGACGGCTTCCTCTTTCATTCCTTACCCGCAGTCCAAATTCACCTGCTACTTTTCCTTCTCTTCCTTTTCCTACTATGGAATTCCATTCCCTCATGACTATTAAATTTTCGCCTCCCTTAACTATCTGAATAATTTCTTTTATCGCATCATACATTTCTTCAATCTCTTCATCATCTGCGGAGCTAGTTGGCATATAAACTTGTACTACTGTGGTAGGCGTGGGCTTCGTGTCTATGTTGGCTGCAATAATCCGTTCACTTTGCTGTTCGTAGTAGCTTATCCCCGTTCCTATTTTTTATTCATTATTAAACCTACCCATGCATTACCCCTATTTGATTTTGTATTTAAATCCTATATTCACCTGACCAGAAGTCTTGTTCCTCCTGCCACCGAACTTCACTAATCCCCACCGTAACTAACTTTAACCCATCCATTTCTCTTTTTAAATTTTCTAACCTACCTGCCCGATTAAGGGATCTGACATTCCACGCTCCGATCCGTAGAACGCCATTCTCTTGATAACGACGTCCTCCTGAGTAGTCCCAGCCCGGAGATCCGAATGGAGGACTATTTTACCTCCAGAATATTTTACCCAAGAAGACGTCATCATCATTTAATCATACAGTAAAGCTGCACGATCTCAGGAAAAATTACGGTTGTAGTTTCCCCGTCCTTTCAGAGGTTCGCAGTACAAGCACAGCAAAGCCGTTAGGGTTGATGTTACAAAGCCAGATCAGTTAGTCATCCAGACTGTTGTTGCCCCTGCAAACAACTACAAAGGCTGCTGCCCGTCTTCAGGAGCCACACGTTTGTCTGGCCTCACAACAGATACCACCCGCCAACCCTCCCCCGTTGTGGATGCACCTACGATACGGTTATCTGCATCGCTGAGGCACGAAAGCCACCGCACCAACGGCGAGGTCCGTGGTTCATGGAGGCGGGGATCCATCTACACTCCTGGAAATGGAAAAAAGAACACATTGACACCGGTACGTCAGACCCACCATACTTGCTCCGGACACTGCGAGAGGGCTGTACAAGCAATGATCACACGCACGGCACAGCGGACACACCAGGAACCGCGGTGTTGGCCGTCGAATGGCGCTAGCTGCGCAGCATTTGTGCACCGCCGCCGTCAGTGTCAGCCAGTTTGCCGTGGCATACGGAGCTCCATCGCAGTCTTTAACACTGGTAGCATGCCGCGACAGCGTGGACGTGAACCGTATGTGCAGTTGACGGACTTTGAGCGAGGGCGTATAGTGGGCATGCGGGAGGCCGGGTGGACGTACCGCCGAATTGCTCAACACGTGGGGCGTGAGGTCTCCACAGTACATCGATGTTGTCGCCAGTGGTCGGCGGAAGGTGCACGTGCCCGTCGACCTGGGACCGGACCGCAGCGACGCACGGATGCACGCCAAGACCGTAGGATCCTACGCAGTGCCGTAGGGGACCGCACCGCCACTTCCCAGCAAATTGGGGACACTGTTGCTCCTGGGGTATCGGCGAGGACCATTCGCAACCGTCTCCATGAAGCTGGGCTACGGTCCCACACACCGTTAGGCCGTCTTCCGCTCACGCCCCAACATCGTGCAGCCCGCCTCCAGTGGTGTCGCGACAGGCGTGAATGGAGGGACGAATGGAGACGTGTCGTCTTCAGCGATGAGAGTCGCTTCTGCCTTGGTGCCAATGATGGTCGTATCCGTGTTTGGCGCCGTGCAGGTGAGCGCCACAATCAGGACTGCATACGACCGAGGCACACAGGGCCAACACCCGGCATCATGGTGTGGGGAGCGATCTCTTACACTGGCCGTACACCACTGGTGATCGTCGAGGGGACACTGAATAGTGCACGGTACATCCAAACCGTCATCGAACCCATCGTTCTACCATTCCTAGACCGGCAAGGGAACTTGCTGTTCCAACAGGACAATGCACGTCCGCATGTATCCCGTGCCACCCAACGTGCTCTAGGTGTAAGTCAACTACCCTGGCCAGCAAGATCTCCGGATCTGTCCCCCATTGAGCATGTTTGGGACTGGATGAAGCGTCGTCTCACGCGGTCTGCACGCCCAGCACGAACGCTGGTCCAACTGAGGCGCCAGGTGGAAATGGCATGGCAAGCCGTTCCACAGGACTACATCCAGCATCTCTACGATCGTCTCCATGGGAGAATAGCAGCCTGCATTGCTGCGAAAGGTGGATATACACTGTACTAGTGCCGACATTGTGCATGCTCTGTTGCCTGTGTCTATGTGCCTGTGGTTCTGTCAGTGTGATCATGTGATGTATCTGACCCCAGGAATGTGTCAATAAAGTTTCCCCTTCCTGGGACAATGAATTCACGGTGTTCTTATTTCAATTTTCAGGAGTGTATTTTTCAATTTCAGAATCTGTCGCTGATGAAGGTGAAGCATGTGGCCTGACAAGAGGAGAATTTTTTTGGATATTGAAAGGTCATTTGATTGTGAAGCATGTGGCCTGACAAGAGGAGAAATTTTTTGAATATTGAAAGGTCATTTGAATGAGAGTGCATGCAGTTATCGGAAATTTCATGTCTGCTAAATTGCAACGCCCGTTCGCTATATCAGACAATGTAAAACCTGTCCTTCTCAAGTTGTTGCGTGACGTCCATAAAAAGTGGCAGCAAGTATCGAGAATTGATAGCAAATTTGTGCAAAAGTATTGTGAATGGTTGGGCGAGTTTGTTTCTTTCGAAGAAAGTAAACAACCTTCGGAAAAATCCCGTAATTTGGGTCGGCCTTGCTCAGAATTTTCAGGGCCTAGTCACCGGACAAAACGAAGGAGAATTACGGGCAATAAATAGTACTGAGGAATTAATGTCACTCGAATGAGCCTCCGAACGTCTGGGAAATCAGATGCTGGAAAAACTGTTCGTGATGTCGGATTGGGGAGCTCGTCTAAGGCCAATAGGTCATACATACGATTCGAGAATCGACTTTATCTGCCGATGCTGCTCTGTCGCTCAACATCATCGTAGGTCGTCGTGCTCATTGCTGAGCGTCGTGACCCCATGACCTCGCAGCAGAAATAAAATTATCGAAATCGCAATATCAAGCAAAGAGAACAGCTGTGATTTATTTCCGCGGTATAAATTGCCATATAAAGCTAAGCTCAAATAGATATTTCTGTTACTGAATGTAGTGCTGAGGTAAAACTGCAGGCTTTGCTGAGTCAGCTGGTAGGACATAATTCACACGAATGAAAGTTGTCAAAAGTTTGTTTGCTGAAAAGAGCGCAACCTGAATTTAATTTGTAAGTGCGGGCTGCGATGACACTTCTGGCCAAAGTACGTACGAAAAAAGTTCACCAATAATGATGGAAGCACATAAGATGCTAGTATTCTTTTTACCTGAATCGTTACACTGCAGCGTGGATCAGACAACCAAGAAACTAAGCCAAGGATAGTTGTATGGAAAAATCTGAGGCCGTCATCTCCTCGTTTTTGCAGACCTATTAGGATCCAATAGTTTCACGAGAGTCCTTAAACTACTCTTAACGATATGGAACACATTGATCAGCAAGAGAAAATCTTGTCCCTTCCGAAAAGACAGTAGATGGGAAAGAATTAAGAGTTTCTTTCCGACTTGCTTTCACCAAGACAGACGATAAAATTTGTAATGCTACCACGCATAATATATCTGCTCAACGATGCTATTTATTCAATGCAACTTCAAAAAAATTTAACAACATCGACACAAGTTTAGAAACGGAATCTGTTAAGGGCATGGATGTTTGTGATGCCTTTAGGTTAGTTAGGTTTAAGTAGTTCTAAGTTCTAGGGCAGGGCTTCACAACATACGTGCTCGCGGAGCAAGCTGTGAGCAGCAAGGCGCGAGCACGGAGCAGCGCGAGCACGCTACCCCCACTACCGGACCGGAGCGGAGAGTGGGGAGAGTCACGTGGGGCACACAACAGCTGCAGCCAGTCGATGTAAATCCGCGGCCACCTGCAGGGATATCACTCACGAATTATTACTGCGACAAATGAAACAAATAAAGGAGAATGTACACGTGCCAGATATTAGCTTAGTGTATGCCTCTACATTCGTATTAATTTGTGAACTGTTACACAATAAAAGGTGTCACTGAAGTGTGGGATTCTCGGTTATCTTGTACTTTTACCCCTTTACAATTGCGTTTATGTTCGGAGTGATTGTTCTTGTGCATTGTAGGCACAGCGTGCAATTTAAATTTCGATCAGAATGCGTTTCTCAGGCGCATCTTGTTACATTTCATTGCAGGAAACAGTTGTTCACAAACATACGTGGAACCGAACTTTGATATTATTGTAGGCGCCAGTTTGGGCAAACGAGGAAATCTATGCTGAGGGAAGTGTCTGTAGAATTCCAAAATGGTTTTCTTGTTCTGAAATTTGTCTCTGTATTCTCTGTCACACTGCGGGTCAATAATTTCTAGTTGCAGCTCAGGACGAATCTCTTCAATATTCGCTGAATATGGAGAGGAGAACAGATCAAAATCACTGTCTAGTGCTGTCAGATCTTGAAAGCGTTGATCAAATTCTTCCTTAAGGGCAACTAAACTATGTGAATAACGTTCACAGTTTTTGTGAACATCTTGCATGGATGGTAGTTTGGGAAAATGAGCTAGATTTCCTGTTTCCAGCTGACTCACCCAAAGTGTCAATTTCATTTTAAAAGCTCGTATTCGATCTATGAAATGAGTAATTAGCAGATCTTTACCTTGTAGTGAAATGTTCAAAGCATTCAGATGGCTAGTTAAATCTGCTAAGAACGCGAGATCACCTTTCCATGAAGGCTAATTCAGGAACACACATGTTATTTATTTCCATGAACATATTTATCTCATCTAACAGGCAAAAAAATCGATTTAATAATTCGCCACGACTAAGCCAGCGGACCTCGCTGTAATAAGGCAGGCTGCCACACTGGTTTTCTACATCCTCAAGAAAGCTTTTAAATTGTCTGTGTTGTAGCCCATGCTTCCTTATATAATTGGTTGTACGAACAACAACACTCATCACATTTTTTAGAGTGATACTCTTTGCACATAAGTTTTCCTGGTGGATCACACACTGAACGCCCCTTATTTCATTCGGCACGGTCAGTTTTTGCATTTTCTCCTTCAACACCGCAACGAAACCTGATTTTTTCCCTGTCATCCCTGGTGCACCGTCTGTAGACACTGAAACTAAAGAATTCCACGACAATCCTATATTTTCAACACTTTCTTCAACACTACTTAAAATATCACCTCCAGTTGCAGTGTTCTTCATGGCTACTACATCGAGGAGCTCCTCCCTCACCTGAAGATCTCTATTAACCCCTCTAATAAATATGGCAAGCTGCGCTGTTCCAGTGATATCAACACTTTTGTCCAGAGCTAGAGAATACGCCATAAAATCTTTACAGATATTTGCAAGCTGGCTCTGGACGTCGTCTGCCATGTCCTGTATGCGACGCATAATGGTCACGTTAGATAATGGCACAATCCGAAACTGTTCAACTTGAGATGGACACAAATGTTCCGCTGCAACTACCAAACATTCTTTTATTAAATCGCCATCAGTGAAGGGGCACAGGGATTTTGCTAAAAGCAAAGCAATTTTGTAACTCACTCTGAGAGCTGCCTCAGTTGATTTTTCTTCGTCGTCCAGATCTTCTTCGGATAGCTTCCTTTCAAGTTTAATAACTTCCTGTGCACGATCTGGTCCATCACATTTTCCACTTTCGTAGTCTTTCGCGTGGTACGACATATAATGTCGCTGCAAATTAAATTTCCTAAAAGAATTCAGCGTTTTGTGACATACTAAACATTTTGCAACACCATCTTTTTCTGTAAACAGATACAATTCCTCCCAATGGGGGTTGAACTGCGAAAGCATGGTTGGGGTTACACAACGGCGACTTGACATCATTCTTAACCAGCGAAGTGACTGTTCGAGACATCGTAGTACTTTTAAACGTTACACAGTCGGTGCGAATTCAATAGGTATGCTGCGGCCCTATTCAAACGTGCGCGCGCATTTCCCCTCCCTCCCCTCCTTCCCTACTCCGCGACACATGCCTGAGCAAACGCGAGTACTCGCGCTCAAAACCGGCCAGTCGTTAAGCCCTGTTCTAGGGGACTGATGACCTCAGCTGTTAAGTCCCATAGTGCTCAGAGCCATTTGAACCATTTTTGAATCTCTGAAAATCATTTACAGTTCAAATCGTCAACAATGCATGCGTGGATTCGGTTTATCGAATGCTGCTTCCATGTCTCATATAAGCTAGGAATTCAAAACCGGCAAGCGCGTAGTGATAAAGAAAAGGAACATATAACGATCCGAAAAACCAATATACAGAAGGGTTTCCGTATGGAGTTAGGATATGATAGTCGACCGAGGAAAGCCTGGTTTCGGTAGTTTGAATGATGGGAACACCGTTCGAAGATTTTTCGTAAACCCAGGCAATTGTGCTGCCTTATCACGGGTAGATGGGGGCCCGCCAGGGTAGCTGAGAACGCTAATGCCCTGCTTCTTGGATACGGGCAGGTGTGCCGGCCCCGGATCGAATGCGCCCGGCGGATTAACGACAAGGGCCGGTCTGCCGCCCCACCTGGATGTGGTTTTTAGGCGGTTTTCCACATCCCGCTAGGTGAATACTGGCCTGATCCCCACATTCCGCCTCAGTTACACAGCTTGCAGACATTTGAACACATTCGCACTATTCAATGTCCACCAGCACGGTAGCTCAGCGTATTCGGTCAGAGAGCTGCTTCTTGGACACGGGCAGGTGTGCCGGCCCCGGATCGAATGCGCCCGGCGGATTAACGACAAGGGCCGGTCTGCCGCCCCGCCTGGATGTGGTTTTTAGGCGGTTTTCCACATCCCGCTAGGTGAATACTGGCCTGATCCCCACATTCCGCCTCAGTTACACAGCTTGCAGACATTTGAACACATTCGCACTATTCAATGTCCACCAGCACGGTAGCTCAGCGTATTCGGTCAGAGAGCTGCTTCTTGGACACGGGCAGGTGTGCCGGCCCCGGATCGAATGCGCCCGGCGGATTAACGACAAGGGCCGGTCTGCCGCCCCGCCTGGATGTGGTTTTTAGGCGGTTTTCCACATCCCGCTAGGTGAATACTGGCCTGATCCCCACATTCCGCCTCAGTTACACAGCTTGCAGACATTTGAACACATTCGCACTATTCAATGTCCACCAGCACGGTAGCTCAGCGTATTCGGTCAGAGAGCTGCTTCTTGGACACGGGCAGGTGTGCCGGCCCCGGATCGAATGCGCCCGGCGGATTAACGACAAGGGCCGGTCTGCCGCCCCGCCTGGATGTGGTTTTTAGGCGGTTTTCCACATCCCGCTAGGTGAATACTGGCCTGATCCCCACATTCCGCCTCAGTTACACAGCTTGCAGACATTTGAACACATTCGCACTATTCAATGTCCACCAGCACGGTAGCTCAGCGTATTCGGTCAGAGAGCTGCTTCTTGGACACGGGCAGGTGTGCCGGCCCCGGATCGAATGCGCCCGGCGGATTAACGACAAGGGCCGGTCTGCCGCCCCACCTGGATGTGGTTTTTAGGCGGTTTTCCACATCCCGCTAGGTGAATACTGGCCTGATCCCCACATTCCGCCTCAGTTACACAGCTTGCAGACATTTGAACACATTCGCACTATTCAATGTCCACCAGCACGGTAGCTCAGCGTATTCGGTCAGAGAGCTGCTTCTTGGACACGGGCAGGTGTGCCGGCCCCGGATCGAATGCGCCCGGCGGATTAACGACAAGGGCCGGTCTGCCGCCCCACCTGGATGTGGTTTTTAGGCGGTTTTCCACATCCCGCTAGGTGAATACTGGCCTGATCCCCACATTCCGCCTCAGTTACACAGCTTGCAGACATTTGAACACATTCGCACTATTCAATGTCCACCAGCACGGTAGCTCAGCGTATTCGGTCAGAGAGCTGCTTCTTGGACACGGGCAGGTGTGCCGGCCCCGGATCGAATGCGCCCGGCGGATTAACGACAAGGGCCGGTCTGCCGCCCCACCTGGATGTGGTTTTTAGGCGGTTTTCCACATCCCGCTAGGTGAATACTGGGCTGATCCCCACATTCCGCCTCAGTTACACAGCTTGCAGACATTTGAACACATTCGCACTATTCAATGTCCACCAGCACGGTAGCTCAGCGTATTCGGTCAGAGAGCTGCTTCTTGGACACGGGCAGGTGTGCCGGCCCCGGATCGAATGCGCCCGGCGGATTAACGACAAGGGCCGGTCTGCCGCCCCACCTGGATGTGGTTTTTAGGCGGTTTTCCACATCCCGCTAGGTGAATACTGGCCTGATCCCCACATTCCGCCTCAGTTACACAGCTTGCAGACATTTGAACACATTCGCACTATTCAATGTCCACCAGCACGGTAGCTCAGCGTATTCGGTCAGAGAGCTGCTTCTTGGACACGGGCAGGTGTGCCGGCCCCGGATCGAATGCGCCCGGCGGATTAACGACAAGGGCCGGTCTGCCGCCCCACCTGGATGTGGTTTTTAGGCGGTTTTCCACATCCCGCTAGGTGAATACTGGGCTGATCCCCACATTCCGCCTCAGTTACACAGCTTGCAGACATTTGAACACATTCGCACTATTCAATGTCCACCAGCACGGTAGCTCAGCGTATTCGGTCAGAGAGCTGCTTCTTGGACACGGGCAGGTGTGCCGGCCCCGGATCGAATGCGCCCGGCGGATTAACAACAAGGGCCGGTCTGCCGCCCCACCTGGATGTGGTTTTTAGGCGGTTTTCCACATCCCGCTAGGTGAATACTGGCCTGATCCCCACATTCCGCCTCAGTTACACAGCTTGCAGACATTTGAACACATTCGCACTATTCAATGTCCACCAGCACGGTAGCTCAGCGTATTCGGTCAGAGAGCTGCTTCTTGGACACGGGCAGGTGTGCCGGCCCCGGATCGAATGCGCCCGGCGGATTAACGACAAGGGCCGGTCTGCCGCCCCACCTGGATGTGGTTTTTAGGCGGTTTTCCACATCCCGCTAGGTGAATACTGGCCTGATCCCCACATTCCGCCTCAGTTACACAGCTTGTAGACATTTGAACACATTCGCACTATTCAATGTCCACCAGCACGGTAGCTCAGCGTATTCGGTCAGAGAGCTGCTTCTTGGACACGGGCAGGTGTGCCGGCCCCGGATCGAATGCGCCCGGCGGATTAACGACAAGGGCCGGTCTGCCGCCCCACCTGGATGTGGTTTTTAGGCGGTTTTCCGCATCCCGCTAGGTGAATACTGGCCTGATCCCCACATTCCGCCTCAGTTACACAGCTTGCAGACATTTGAACACATTCGCACTATTCAATGTCCACCAGCACGGTAGCTCAGCGTATTCGGTCAGAGAGCTGCTTCTTGGACACGGGCAGGTGTGCCGGCCCCGGATCGAATGCGCCCGGCGGATTAACGACAAGGGCCGGTCTGCCGCCCCACCTGGATGTGGTTTTTAGGCGGTTTTCCACATCCCGCTAGGTGAATACTGGGCTGATCCCCACATTCCGCCTCAGTTACACAGCTTGCAGACATTTGAACACATTCGCACAATTCAATGTCCACCAGCACGGTGGCTCAGCGTATTCGGTCAGAGAGCTGCTTCTTGGACACAGGCAGGTGTGCCGGCCCCAGATCGAATGCGCCCGGCGGATTAACGACAAGGGCCGGTCTGCCGCCCCACCTGGATGTGGTTTTTAGGCGGTTTTCCACATCCCGCTAGGTGAATACTGGGCTGATCCCCACATTCCGCCTCAGTTACACAGCTTGCAGACATTTGAACACATTCGCACTATTCAATGTCCACCAGCACGGTGGCTCAGCGTATTCGGTCAGAGAGCTGCTTCTTGGACACCGGCAGGTGTGCCGGCCCCGGATCGAATGCGCCCGGCGGATTAACGACAAGGGCCGGTCTGCCGCCCCACCTGGATGTGGTTTTTAGGCGGTTTTCCGCATCCCGCTAGGTGAATACTGGCCTGATCCCCACATTCCGCCTCAGTTACACAGCTTGCAGACATTTGAACACATTCGCACTATTCAATGTCCACCAGCACGGTAGCTCAGCGTATTCGGTCAGAGAGCTGCTTCTTGGACACGGGCAGGTGTGCCGGCCCCGGATCGAATGCGCCCGGCGGATTAACGACAAGGGCCGGTCTGCCGCCCCACCTGGATGTGGTTTTTAGGCGGTTTTCCACATCCCGCTAGGTGAATACTGGGCTGATCCCCACATTCCGCCTCAGTTACACAGCTTGCAGACATTTGAACACATTCGCACAATTCAATGTCCACCAGCACGGTGGCTCAGCGTATTCGGTCAGAGAGCTGCTTCTTGGACACAGGCAGGTGTGCCGGCCCCAGATCGAATGCGCCCGGCGGATTAACGACAAGGGCCGGTCTGCCGCCCCACCTGGATGTGGTTTTTAGGCGGTTTTCCACATCCCGCTAGGTGAATACTGGGCTGATCCCCACATTCCGCCTCAGTTACACAGCTTGCAGACATTTGAACACATTCGCACTATTCAATGTCCACCAGCACGGTGGCTCAGCGTATTCGGTCAGAGAGCTGCTTCTTGGACACCGGCAGGTGTGCCGGCCCCGGATCGAATGCGCCCGGCGGATTAACGACAAGGGCCGGTCTGCCGCCCCACCTGGATGTGGTTTTTAGGCGGTTTTCCACATCCCGCTAGGTGAATACTGGGCTGATCCCCACATTCCGCCTCAGTTACACAGCTTGCAGACACTTGAACACATTCGCACTATTCAATGTCCACCAGCACGGTAGCTCAGCGTATTCGGTCAGAGAGCTGCTTGCCCTCTGTAATAATAAAAACTGAGTAAAGGAATCAACGATCAACTTGAACAGATGTCATGCTGGCACAGTAGCTCAGCGTGTTTGGTGAGAGGGTTAGCTGCCCTCCGTAATAAAAAAACTGAGTTAATCGATCAACAACGAACTTAAACAGATGTCTTACGATGTCTGCCTCGAGCAGGTGCAACGAACAAAAGCGAACAAGAAAAACGCCGACACGGTAGCTCAGCGTCTTCGGTCAGAGGGCTGGTTGGCCTCTGTAATAAAAAACTGAGTGAAAGGATCCACAACGAGCTTTAATGGATGTCATGTGACGTCCACAACGACCAAACACAACGATCAGCAACGAACAAAATGATCCTGTGGGCAACTTCGTCATCTCAGCCGGCACGATAGCTCAGCGTGTTCGGTCAGAGGATTACGTGCCCTCTGTAATAAAAAAAACTGAGTTACTCGATCTTAAACTCGAACTCGAACTTAAACGGTTGTCTTACGACGTCCGCCCCGAGCAGATGCAACGAACAAAAGCGAACAAAATGAGATTAAAAAAAAAAGTAATAAAAACGAGAAAGAGCGCTAATGCGCTGCTTCCTGGACTTGGGTAGGCGCGCTGGCCCCGGATCGAATCCGTCTGGCAGATTAACGACAGGGGCCGGTCTGCCCCCAGCCTGGATGTGATTTTGAGGCGGTTTTCCACATCCCACTAGGTGAATACCGGGCTGGTCCCCACGTTCCGCCTCAGTTACACGGCTCGCAGAGATTTGAACACATTCGCACTAATACACGATTTACACTTAACGCAGACAGCTGGGGTACACTTCTTCTGTCCCAGGGGGTTCGGGTTGGCAATAGGAAGGGCATCCGGCCACCCTATGCCCCTAACATTGCCACATGAGTAATAAAACGGTCAACGCTACATCACGCGGGGCTAAGGCCCGCGGGAAGGAGAAGATCAGGGGTAGATGAGGACTTGATTAAGCGTTTACATGTGTTACTGCAAACAATCTCGAGTGACCACGAAATCGATTTCATAAAATTCCAAGATTATGCCTTACAGACAGCTCGCTACTTCGTGCAGTGATATCCATGGTTCTATGTGCCAACTTCGGTACATAAGGTATTGATTCATGGCGCAGAAGTGATAAACTCGACTGTATTACCGATAAGGCAGTTGTTAGAAGAGTCTACTAGTAAGTACATAAAAAAAGTTTCGTGAAGATTTTGCGAAAATATGTTCTCGAGCCGAAACAGTGGAAGACACGTTTATTACACTACTGGCCATATAAATTGCTACACCAAGAAGAAATTCAGATGATAAACGGGTATTCATTGGACAAACATATTATAGTAGAACTGACATGTGATTACATTTTCACGCAATTTGGGTGCATAGATGCTGAGAAATCAGTACCCGGAACAACCACCTCTGGCCGTAATAACGGCCTCGATACGCGTGGGCATTGAGTCAAACAGAGCTCGAATGGCGTGTACAGGCACAGCTGCCCGTGCAGCTTCAACACGATACCACAGCTCTTCAAGAGTAGTGACTGGCGTATTGTGACGAGCCAGTTGCTCGGCCACCATTGACCACACGTTTTCCATTGGTGAGAGATCTGGAGAATGTGCTGGCCAGGGCAGCAGTCGAACATTTTCTGTATCCAGAAAGGCCTGTACAGGACCTGCAACATGCGGTCGTGCATTATCCTGCTGAAATGTAGGGTTTCGGAGGAATCGTATGAAGGGTAGAGCCACATGTCGTGACACATCTGAAATGTGTCCACTGTTCAAAGTGCCGGCAATGCGAACAAGAGGTGACCGAGACATGGTAGCAATGGCACCCCATACCATCACGCCAGGTGATACGCCAGTATGGCGATGACGAATACACGCTTCCAATGTGCGTTCACCGCGATGTCGCCAAACACGGATGCGACCATCATGATGCTGTAAACAAAACCTGGATTCATCGAAAAAATGACGTTTTGCCATTCGTGCACCCAGGTTCGTCGTCGAGTACACTATCGCATGTGCTCCTGTCTGTGATGCAGCGTCAAGGGTAACCGCAGCCACGGTCTCCAAGCTGATAGTCCGTGCTGCTGTAGACGTCGTCTAACTGTTCATGCAGATGGTTATTGTCTTGCAAACGTCCCCATCTGTTGACTCAGGGATCGAGATCTGGCTGCACGATCCGTTACAGCCGTGCGGATAAGATGCCTGTCATCTCGACTGCTAGTGATACGAGGCCGTTGGGATCGAGCACGGCGTTCCGTATTACCCTCCTGAACCCAATCCGTTGGATCTCGACCAACGCGAGCAGCAATGTCGCGATACGCCAAACCGCAATCGCGATAAGCTACAATCCGACCTTTATCAAAGTCGGAAACGTGATGGTACGCATTTCTCCTCCTTACACGAGGCACCAGAACAACGTTTCACCAAGCAACGCCGGTCAACTGCTGTTTGTGTATGAGAAATCGGTTGGAAACTTTCCTATGTCTGCACGTTGTAGGTGTCGCCACCGGCGCCAACCTTGTGTCAATGCTCTGAAAAGCTAATCATTTGCGTATCACAGCATCTTCTTCCTGTCGGTTAAATTTCGCGTCTGTAGCACGTCATCTTCGTGGTGTATCAATTTTAATGGGCAGTAGTGTACTAATATCCGATCCATTTATTTCAAGTCGCGCCAACTGTCTCGAAAAAACACGAAGTCGTTGCTTGCAGAAGCAGTTTCATTGTTGGTTGCGCCACGTATACCAGCAAGTACAGTTAGCTCCAGCGATTCTAAAATTGAATCAACTGATCGTGAACCAACTCATTCTTCGGATGACGATCTATGAATTTTTAATCAACGGACTGAACGCTTTATTGTATTATACAGCATACGCATATACACTCCTGGAGATGGAAAAAAGAACACATTGACACCGGTGTGTCAGACCCACCATACTTGCTCCGGACACTGCGAGAGGGCTGTACAAGCAATGATCACACGCACGGCACAGCGGACACACCAGGAACCGCGGTGTTGGCCGTCGAATGGCGCTAGCTGCGCAGCATTTGTGCACCGCCGCCGTCAGTGTCAGCCAGTTTGCCGTGGCGTACGGAGCTCCATCGCAGTCTTTAACACTGGTAGCATGCCGCGACAGCGTGGACGTGAACCGTATGTGCAGTTGACGGACTTTGAGCGAGGGCGTATAGTGGGCATGCGGGAGGCCGGGTGGACGTACCGCCGAATTGCTCAACACGTGGGGCGTGAGGTCTCCACAGTACATCGATGTTGTCGCCAGTGGTCGGCGGAAGGTGCACGTGCCCGTCGACCTGGGACCGGACCGCAGCGACGCACGGATGCACGCCAAGACCGTAGGATCCTACGCAGTGCCGTAGGGGACCGCACCGCCACTTCCCACCAAATTAGGGACACTGTTGCTCCTGGGGTATCGGCGAGGACCATTCGCAACCGTCTCCATGAAGCTGGGCTACGGTCCCGCACACCGTTAGGCCGTCTTCCGCTCACGCCCCAACATCGTGCAGCCCGCCTCCAGTGGTGTCGCGACAGGCGTGAATGGAGGGACGAATGGAGACGTGTCGTCTTCAGCGATGAGAGTCGCTTCTGCCTTGGTGCCAATGATGGTCGTATGCGTGTTTGGCGCCGTGCAGGTGAGCGCCACAATCAGGACTGCATACGACCGAGGCACACAGGGCCAACACCCGGCATCATCGTGTGGGGAGCGATCTCCTACACTGGCCGTACACCACTGGTGATCGTCGAGGGGACACTGAATAGTGCACGGTACATCCAAACCGTCATCGAACCCATCGTTCTACCATTCCTAGACCGGCAAGGGAACTTGCTGTTCCAACAGGACAATGCACGTCCGCATGTATCCCGTGCCACCCAACGTGCTCTAGAAGGTGTAAGTCAACTACCCTGGCCAGCAAGATCTCCGGATCTGTCCCCCATTGAGCATGTTTGGGACTGGATGAAGCGTCGTCTCACGCGGTCTGCACGTCCAGCACGAACGCTGGTCCAACTGAAGCGCCAGGTGGAAATGGCATGGCAAGCCGTGCCACAGGACTACATCCAGCATCTCTACGATCGTCTCCATGGGAGAATAGCAGCCTGCATTGCTGCGAAAGGTGGATATACACTGTACTAGTGCCGACATTGTGCATGCTCTGTTGCCTGTGTCTATGTGCCTGTGGTTCTGTCAGTGTGATCATGTGATGTATCTGACCCCAGGAATGTGTCAATAAAGTTTCCCCTTCCTGGGACAATGAATTCACGGTGTTCTTATTTCAATTTCCAGGAGTGTATTTTGCACTTTCGAACATGAAAGTGATTAATGTTAAATCCGCCATCTTGTTTTTATTTCAAATTTTGACTACGGATTCATAATCAGGGATCCCGAAAACCCCCGAGTACTGACTTTCAGCCGAATTTATAACGTTTCCGACTTTCAGCTTTTTGGGATTTGGCCCCACTGTACGACGCTTCGGGCGGGAACCGACCACAAAGCATAGAAGGATCCTTCTATGCTCTGTGGAGCCGACCGCGCGCCGAAAGGTTTATAGTATCCAAACTGCGCGAGGGCTGGATCAGCATTACGTCAGCAAACAGGCCGACTGCGAGCGAGTGTTTGTCTTGCTGCTCGTTGGGGTTTGCACCGAACTGCTGGTGGCACCGCTATCGTTACTCACTTTCTACGTGCCCCAGTTCCGACTCCTCGTATGTGTTTAGTAACTCAGGAATGGACTGCAACGCCCGCATGGAGCGTACGACAGGTGATCAGTTCTGGAAGAAATAAATGTTGGAAAGCTAGAGAAACGCAACGTGTAGTAGCGTGCAGGTGCACGTGTAAGTCGCGATTCTTCAACCCACGTTCCACACTGAACCTCCAGAGAAACTGGTATGTACTGGGTGATCAAAAAGTCAGTATAAATTTGAAAACTTAATAAACCACAGAATAATGTAGATAGAGAGGTACAATTTGACACACATGCTTGGAATGACATGGGGTTTTATTAGAACCAAAAAATACAAAAGTTCAAAAAAGTCCGACAGATGGCGCTTCATCTGATCAGAATAGCAATAATTAGCATAACAAAGTAAGACAAAGCAAAGATGATGTTCTTTACAGGAAATGCTCAATATGTCCACCATCCTTCCGCAACAACAGCTGTAGCCGAGGAATAATGTGAACAGCACTGTAAAGCATGTCCGGAGTTATGGCGTCGGATGTTGTCGTACGTCCTAAAAAGATTTCGCAGACTTCAGTGATACGTTGGACTGGTGGACTGCTGCATAAACCAACTGATTAAGATGCCGTCAGGGCTAATAACAAGTCCAAGATGCTACTCCAGGCGGGTGTAAAATGAATGTGTGCAACGGAAAATAATAAACGCTAAAATGAAGATTTGGCCCCTGAAGCATATCTTAGGATCTCTTTAACCTAAACATAAATGAAAAAGGCAACTGATACTACTAAATGATAAACGTTGTTCCTGTTTATATATTTATTTTAGATTAAAAAAAAAGCTTTGTATTACAAAGTTTACATGTCCTGAGTAAAATTACTAATCAGTTGCCCAACTGTGCCCCTTATTATGACTGTGCTATCTAATATCAATAACGCGAAATGACTGACATCATCTACGTACCAAATACTAGGAGAGACTACTTTCAAAGATGATCTTCGGTGGTGTGGAACCTCAGTGCAAATAAACTAACATGATCACAACTGTTTAGCTTTTACAGTCCTAATAAGCCGAAGCAATTTGCGATATCACTGCATGTACTACGTCCAGTGCGTCGAAGTGATGGTTTTCGTACTCGTCTGCGACGACAGAAGAACTCCAGCCACAAATAAACTCTTTCAAATACTAGGACGGCAGAAGGCGGTCCTGTGATTAATATAACGGGTGATCAAAAAGTCAGTATAAAGTTGAAAACTGAATAAATCACGGAATAATGTAGATAGAGACGTACAAATTGGCACACATGCTTGGAATGACATGGGGGTTTTTTACAACAAAAAAAAAAACAAAGTTCACAAAATGTCCGACAGATGGCGCTGGACAGCAAAACGTCAGTAACTTCTATCGTGACGGGTGAAAGGTACGCCGGTATGTTACAGAATCGCATCATCCCCAGTCTGGCTGATAAACACCTGCTAGAACGTACGATGTTTATGCAGGATGGCACTCCATCCCAAATTGCTAGACGCGTGAAAGATCTCTTGCGCGCTTCGTGTGCTCAGCCGCCACTTTCGTCATGCTTGGCCTCCCAGGTCCCCAGACCTCAGTCCGTGCGATTATTGGCTTTGGGTTCCCTGAAGTCGCAAGTGTATCGTGATCGACCGACATCTCTAGGGATGCCGAAAGACATCATCCGATGCCAATGCCTCACCATAACTCCGGAGATGCTTTACAGTGCTGTTCACAACATTATTCCTCGACTACAGCTATTGTTGAGGAATTATCGTGGACATATTGAGCATTTCATGTAAAGAACATCATCTTTGCTTTGTGTTACTTTGTTATGCTAATTATTGCTATTCTGATCAGATGAAGCGCCATCTGTCGGACAGGTCCAGCACTATTGGGTGCAGCGCCATCCTGCATAAACATCGTACATTCCAGCAGGTGTTTATCAGCCAGGCTGGGGATGATGCGATTCTGTAACCATAGCGGCGTACCTTTCACCCGTCACGGTAGCAGTTACTGACGTTCTGCTGTCCAGCGCCATCTGTCGGACATTTTGTAAACTTTGTTTTTTTATTCTAATAAAATCCCATGTCATTCCAAACATGTGTGTCAATTTGTAGCTCTCTACCTACATTATTCCGTGATTTATTCAGTTTTCAAATTTATACTGACTTTTTGATCACCCGGTACATGCGTCTTCAGATACAGACATATGTAAGCAGAGAGAATGCGGCGCCACGGTCGACGACGCCTATGTAACACAAAAACTGTCTGGCGCAGTTGTTAGTTGTTAGATCGGCTACCGCTGTCACAATGGCAGGTCATCAACAAGTGAGTTTGAAGTGGTGTTACAGTCGGCGTTCGAGCGATGGGACACCTCATCTCCGAGATAGTGATGAAGTGGGAATTTTCCCGTACGACTATTTCACGAGTGTACCGTGAATATCAGGAATACGGTAAAACATCAAATCTCCGACACCGCCGCGGCCAGGAAAAGACACAGTAAGATGGGGACCAACGACGAATGAAATCGCTCAACGTGACAGAAGTGCAACCCTGCTGCACATTTCAATGCTGGGCCGTCAACAAGCGTCAGCGTGCGAACGATTCAAAAAAAACATCATCGATATGGGCTTCCAGAGCCACCGGCTATCTCGTGTACCCGCGATGACTGCACGACACAAAGCTTTACGCCTAGTCCCGTCAACACCGACACTGGACTGTTCAAATGGTTCAAATAGCTCAGAGAACTATGGGACTTAACTGCTGAGGTCATCAGTCCCCTAGAACTTAGAACTACTTAAACCTAAATAACGTAAGGACGTCACACACATCCATGCCCAAGGCAGGATTCGAACCTGCGACCGTAGCAGTCGCGCGGCTCCAGACTGTAGCGCCTAGAACCGCTCGGCCACTCTGGCCGGCCATTAGACTGTTGATGACTGGAAACATGTTGCCTGTCCAGACGAGTCTCGTTTCAAATTGTATCGAGCGGATGGACGTGTACGGATACGAAGAAAACCGGATGAATCCGTGCACCCTGCACGTTAACACGGGACTGTTCAAGCTGGCGGAGGCTCGGTAATGGTGTGGGGGGTGTGCAGTTGGAGTGATACGAGACCCGTGATACGACTAGATACAACTCTGACATGTGACACGTACGTAAGCATCCTGTCAGATCGCCAGCACGCGTTCATGGCCATTGTGCATTCTGATGGACTTGCGCAATTCGAGAAGAACAATGTGACACCCCATACGTCTAGAATTGCTATATACTGGCTCCAGGAACACTCTTCTGCGTTTAAACACTTCCGCTAACTACCAAACATTATAGTTTTGATTAGATTAGATTTACTTTCATTTCAATTGATCCGTAGTTAGGAGGTCCTCCAGGATGTGGAACATGTCAGAAAAACAACAATACATGACAAATATTTACAACTAAAACAAATAAGCTAATGTACCATTCCACAGGTCCCAAGTGGAATGATTGTCATTTTTTAATGAACACTATATGAAAGAGTCATTTTACAAATACTAATGCACTGAATTTAAAACAATTTTTTTTATTTATTTATAAGGTAATAAACAAATAAAATACATAATGAGAGAATCGTACAAGGACAATCCAAAGATGATAAGAATTGGAAGTGCAAAAGATGATATTAGCTTAAACTGCTTGGGATTCGCTGATGATCTTGCTCTCCTAGCCAACACCGTTCAAGAAGCCAGGCAACAAGTGAAATCACTACAAGAAATAGCAGAGAAAGTAGGCCTTAGAATATCATTTGAAAAAACGGAGACTGGAAGTGCAAAACTCATCCACCACTTGCAAACAAAATTACAATAGGAGAACAGGAAAACAAAATTGTTGATAAATTTAAATATTTAGGCGAAATAATAACATTCAATCTAAATGAGAAGCCATCATGGCAGAATAGAATAAAAAAACTGAACTACGCAAAATACATTACCAAAACTACATACAACAAAAAAGCCTATCTATAGATGCAAAATTAAAACACCATAAAACAGTTACACAACCAGAAATAACGTATGCAGCTGAAACTATCTTCAACTCTACTAATACAGCAGAAATTGACAGAATACTAAAAACAGAAAGAAGAATAACTAGGACATGTATAAATAAACAGTATAAGATAAATGAAAATTGGAGAATAGCATCAAATGAAACAGTATATAAGAAAATAGAACCAGTCATGAGCACGAACAGGAAGAAACGCATCTCATTCTTTGGACATCTGATGAGAACTCCAGAAAACAGAATTAGTAAAAAAAAAATAATTCAAAAATTGTGGAATAGCAAGAGCGACATTAAATGGATCACAGAAATTAAGGAAGATATAAAAGAACTACAAATTATAGTTGATGACCTAAAAAACAAGACAGAGAAAACCAGAATAGTGCAAGACCGGCAAACCAGGCTACAAATGAAAATCAATAAAAGGAGTACAGGAAGAGTGGTCTCAGATGAAGAAAGAAAGAAAATATCTGAAAGAATGAAGAAATATTGGGCCGACAGAAGAGAAAAACACCTTTCATGTAAGAATAGAGTCTAATAATCATATTACCTAAATATCATATTAAGTTATTGTTGAGCCAAATTGTATCCCTGTATAACAATTTGTTTACAACTTTGTATTTTTGACTAGAGTGGTCCAATGAAGGCCATAAAATAAATAATAAAAAGTAAAAATAATAAAAAAGGTAATAAACATGTAGTACAACTACTATAATATTTATTTGCAATGAACTGCACTGAATTGGTGCAGACGGTAGATTATACTCACACACACACACACACACACACACACAAATCAGTTGGTTCTACTGAGGATTTCATCAATGGAGTAGAAGGAGTTGGCCACCAATAAATCCTTTAGGCTTCTCTTAAACTGAATTTCATTGGTTGTTAAGCTTTTTATGTATACTGGCAAGTTATTGAAAATGTGTGTTCCCGAATAATGCACACCTTTTTGTACAAGACTAAGTGACTTTAAATCCTTGTGAAGATTATTCTTATTTCTAGTATTGATTCCATGAATTGAGCTGTTGGCTTGAAAAAGTGATATATTTTAGTGACAAATTTCATTAAGGAATAAATATATTAGGAAGCAGTAGTTAGTATCCCTAGATCCCTAAATAGGCTTCTGCATATCTCGGATGCCTTGCAACGTACTGTTGGGAATAGATCTCCACCTACTCGTACTCTTATGGATTTATTGACAGCCCTGCAGGATCCATGGTGTCAGTTCCCTCCAGCACGACTTCAGACATTAGTCGAGTCCATGCTACGTCGTGTTGCGGCACTTCTGCGTACTCGCTGGGGTCCTACAAGATATTAGACAGGTGTTGGGGGTTGTTTGGGGAAGGAGTTCAGACAGCGAGGTCATCGGTCTCGTTGGATTAGGGAAGGACGGGGAAGGAAGTCGGCCGTGCCCTTTGAAAGGAACCATCCCGGCATTTGCCTGGAGCGATTTAAGGAAATCACGGAAAACTTAAATCAGGATGGCCGGACGCGGGATTGAACCGTCGTCCTCCCGAATGCGAGTCCATTGTCCAACAACTTAGACAGGTGAACCAGTTTCTTTGGCTCTTCAGGGTATTTACTAATGAAGTCAGTCATTATAATGGAGCCATTGATAAGTTAAAAACGTTTTTGTTGACGGTAATTTACATTACTGCATCAAACTTCTTTAGCATTTATTTACATTTCGTGTTTCAAAATACGCTAAGTGTGTCCTATTGGCATTTTGCATGTTGCTTCACAGAACAACAGGTGCACACCAAAAAGTGTTAACCGAAATAATAGGTGCTTGTGACGATATGAATATTAAGTTTGAAGCGTCAACCATATTGTGAGGTTTCGAAGTAGCTACTCACAAAGCAGTTGGTCAGGTGCAGCCATTTACATCAGCAGTAGGACGTATATTTCATTTGACGGATACTCGATGCAGAAAAACTGAGCCGTTAGGGTTGTCTTCCGATTACAATCAAAATAACACTGATATATGTAAACGGATACACTGCCTGTTCGGTTTTTCCCGATGAATATGGGAGTGCTTTTATCGAAGATTCAATGAGCGTTAAGCCCGAAAGTGAAAATGTTCCAATTTTTGCTGATTATTTGACAACAAATTCATAGACTCAGATTGTAGGGTTTCGGTCGATATTTGGAATGCCGTGCCAATCTTTTCATCTTAGACTATTAGCTACATCGTACGTCTTCGGTTATTTGCTCTATGTACCCCAAGCTTTGTCTTCCTCTACAGTTTTTACCATCTACAGCTCCCTCTAGTACCATGGAAGTCATTCCCTGATGTATTAACACATTTCCTACCATCTGCCCCTTCTTCCTGTCAGTATCCTCCATACATTCATTTCCTCGCCGATTCTGCGCAGAACCTCCTCATTCCTTACCTTATCATACCACCTAATTTTCAAAATTCTTCTGTAACACCACATCTCAAATGCTTCGATTCTCTTTTGTTCCAATTATCCCACAGTACATGTTTCACTGACATACAATGCTGTGCTCCAAACGTACGCCTTCAAATAGTTCTCCCTCAAATTAAGGACTATTTTTTATACCAGTAGAAGTCTAATGGCCAGGAATGCCACTTTTTTTGAGTGTTAATCTGTTTTTTACGTTTTCCTTGCTTCGCGCATCATTAATTATTTTACAACTGGGGTAGCAGAATTCCGTATCTTCGTCTACTTCGTTGTCCCCAATTCTGATTCCTAGTTTCTCGCTGTTCTCATTTCTGCTACGTCTCATTAGTCTTTCTTCGATTTACTCTCAGTCCATACAATGTACTCATTACACTGTTCATTCCGTTCAACAGATCCTGCAACTCTTCTTCCCTTCACTGAGGATAGCAGTGTCATCGGCAAATCTTATCATTGATTTTCTCCTACTCCGAATTTTAAGTTCATTCCTGAATCTTTCTTCTATCGAAATTAGGATTATATTAACACCTTCAGCTGCTGACAGGCGTTGATATATATCAACGGGGACAGGTGAAAATGTGAGCCCCAATCGGGACTCGAATTCGGGATCTGCTGCTTACATGGCAAACGCTCTACCCATCTGAGTCACCGAGCCACTGCAGCGACTTTCCCGCGCACGCCTCCCGCGAGACCCACATTCTCACCTTGTACGTCCGCAGACTACATTCGTAGTGTCTCACCCCAACACACTCATTACTCGTGCCGGTCCTGGTGGCCGAGCGGTTCTAGGCGCTACAGCCTGGAACCGCGCGACCGCTACGGTCGCAGGTTCGAATCCTGCCTCGGCCATGGAAGTGTGTGATGTCCTTAGGTTAGTTAGGTTTAAGTAGTTCTAAGTTCTAGGGGACTGATGACAGCAGAAGTCCCATAGTGCTCAGAGCCATTTGAACCAATCATTAGTCGTGGAAGACATTCTTACCAAGTCCCGTAAGAGTTCGGGTAATACGTGTGCATCCGCACAGAAGAAGAAGGTCATGGCCGGTACTGCCAGAACTATACATCGATATGGATATGGTGTCTGTTCCTTCGGTTAAAGTTGTTCGTAACTGTAATTGGTAGTATTTAGTCGAATTTAAGGCGTTTAGATTTAATTGATTTAGCGTGTAACCGCAGTTTAACACTTTTAGCACTCATGTGGATGACCTCACACTTTTCATAATTTATGGTCAATTGCCAGTTTTCGCACCATAGAGATATCTTTTCTAATTCGTTTTGCTATTGGTTTTGGTCTTCTGATGACTTCACTGGACGATAAACGACAGCATCACCGGGCAAACAACCTAAGATGGCTGCTCAGATTGTTTGCTAAATCGTTTACATAGATGGAGAACGGCAGAGGGCCTATAACACTACCTTGGGGAACCTCAGAAATAACCTCTGTCTTGAGCACATTCCGTCAATTAATACCAACTGTGACCTCACTGACGAGAAATCACGAATCCTGTCACGTAACTCACACGATCTTCCATAAGCACACAATTTCACTACAAGCCGCCTGTGCAGTACAGAGTCAAAAGCCTTCTGAAAACCAAGAAATGCGGAATCGATTGTAAATCGCTTGTAAGTACCACTCAATGCTTAGTAAGAGTAAAGAGCTAGTTGTGTTTCAGAAGAACGATGTTTTCGTACTCAGTGCCGGTTGTGTGTCAACAAACCATTCTCTTCGTGGTAATTCATAATGTTTGAACACAATGTACAGGATGGTCCATTGATGGGGACCGGGCCAAGTATCTCACGAAATAAGCATCAAACGAAAAAACTACAAACAACGAAACTTGTCTATCTTGAAGGGGGAAACCAGATGGCACTATGGTTGGCCCGCTAGATGGCGCTGCCATAGGTCAAATGGATATCAACCGCGTTTTTTTAAATAAGAGCCCCCATTTTTTATTACATATTCGTGTAGTACGTAAAGAAATATGAATGTTTTAGTTGGACCACTTTTTTCGCTTTGTGATAGATGACCCTGTAATAGTCACAACCTCATACGTACGTGGTATCACGTAACATTCCGCCAGTGTGGACGGTATTTGCTTCGTGATACATTACCCGTGTTAAAATGGACCGTTTACTAATTGCAGAAAAGGTCAATATGGTGTTGACGTATGGCTATTGTGATCAAAATGCCGAACGGGCGTGTGCTATGTATGCTGCTCGATATGCTGGACCACATCATCCAAGTGTCCGGACCGTTCGCCGGATAGTTATGTTATTTAAGGAAACAGGAAGTGTTCAGCCACATGTGAAACGTCAACCACGACCTGCAACAAATGCTGATGCCCAAGTAGGTGTTTCAGCTGCTGTCGCGGCTAATCCGCACATCGGTACCAGACAAATTGCGCGAGAATCGGGAATCTCAGAAACGTCGGTGGTGAGAATGCTACATCAACATCGATTGCACCCGTACCATATTTCTGTGCACCAGGAATTGCATGGCGACGACTTTGAACGTCGTGTACAGTTCTGCCACTGGGCACAAGAGAAATTACGGGACGATGTAGATTTTTTGCACGCATTCTATTTAGCGACGAAACGTCATTCACCAACAGCGGTAACATAAACCGGCATAATATGCACTATTGGGCAACGGAAAATCCACGATGGCTGCGATAAGTGGAACATCATCGACCTCGACGGGTTAATGTGTGATGCGGCATTGTGGGAGGAAGAACAATTGGCCCCCATTTTATCGATGGCAATCTAAATGGTGCAATGTATGCTGATTTCCTACGTAATGTTCTACCGATGTTACTACAAGATGTTTCACTGCATGACAGGATGGCGATGTACTTCCAACATGATGGATGTCCGGCACATAGCTCGCGTACGGTTGAAACGGTATTGAATAGCATATTTCATGACAGGTGGATTGGTCGTCGAAGCACCATACCGTAGCCCGCACGGTCACCGGTTCTGACGTCCCCGGATTTCTTTCTGTGGGGAACGTTGAAGGACATTTGCTATCGTGACCCACCGACCCGTGGTTTAGCCGGCACGGTAGCTCAGCGTGTTCGGTCAGAGGGTTAGCTGCCCTCTGTAATAAAAAAACTGAGTTAATCGATTATCAACGAATTGAAACGGATGTCTTACGACGTCCGCCCCGAGCGGATGCAACGAACAAAAGCGAACAAAATGAGATGATAAAAAAAAGGGGGGTAGCGTCTTTGATTCATAATCAAAACGTCTTTGGTCCCGGGTTCGATCCCCGCCACTGCCTAAATTTTGATAAATAATCAGCATTGGCGGCCGAAGACTTCCGGCACAAGAAGTCAGCCTCATTCAGCCAACGGCCTTGTCAAAGAGGGTGGAGGAGCGGATAGAGGTTCAGGGCACTCTCTTGTCCTAGGGGTGCGAAATTGCCCCTAAAGGTTGAAGAATCAGCAATGATCAACGACATGAGGATGCAGAAGGCAATGGAAACCACTGCATTAAAGACACGTAACGTGTATCCACAGGACATGTGGCCTGTAATTGAAGAAGTGTCATGATGATCTCTCCATTGGCAAAAGATTCCGGAATAGCCTCCCATTCGGATCTCCGGGAGGGGACTGCCAAGGGGGAGGTTACCATGAGATAAAGATTGAATAATCAACGAAAGGATAACGTTCTACGAGTCGGGGCGTGGAATGTCAGAAGCTTGAACGTAGTAGGGAAACTAGAAAATCTGAAAAGGGAAATGCAAAGGCTCAATCTAGATATAGTAGGGGTCAGTGAAGTGAAGTGGACGGAAGACAAGTATTTCTGGTCAGATGAGTATCGGGTAATATCAACAGCAGCAGAAAATGGCATAACAGGTGTAGGATTCGTTATGAATAGGAAGGTAGGGCAGAGGGTGTGTTACTGTGAACAGTTCAGTGACCGGGTTGTTCTAATCAGAATCGACAGCAGACCAACGCCGACAACGATAGTTCAGGTATACATGCCGACGTCGCAAGCTGAAGATGAACAGATAGGGAAAGTGTATGAGGATGTTCAAAGGGTAATGCAGTATGTAAAGGGGGACGAAAATCTAATAGTCATGGGCGACTGGAATGCAGTTGTAGGGGAAGGAGTAGAAGAAAAGGTTACAGGAGAATATGGGCTTGGGACGAGGAATGAAAGAGGAGAAAGACTAATTGAGTTCTGTAACAAGTTTCAGCTAGTAATAGCGAATACCCTGTTCAAGAATCACAAGAGGAGGAGGTATACTTGGAAAAGGCCGGGAGATACGGGAAGATTTCAATTAGATTACATCATGGTCAGACAGAGATTCCGAAATTAGATACTGGATTGTAAGACGTACCCAGGAGCAGATATAGACTCAGATCACAATGTAGTAGTGATGAAGAGTAGACTAAAGTTCAACACATTAGTCAGGAAGAATCAATACGCAAAGAAGTGGGATACGGAAGTACTAAGGAATGACGAGATACGTTTGACGTTCTCTAACGCTATAGATACAGCAACAAGGAATAGCGCAGTACGCAGTACAGTTGAAGAGGAATGGACATCTCTAAAAAGGGCCATCACAGAAGTTGGGAAGGAAAACATAGGTACAAAGAAGGCAGCTGCGAAGAAACCATTGGTAACAGAAGAAATACTTACAAGTCGCTGAGGGATGAAATAAATAGGAAGTGCAGGGAAGCTAAGACGAAATGGCTGCAGGAAAAATGTGAAGACATCGAAAAGATATGATTGTCGGAAGGACAGACTCAGCATACAGGAAAGTCAAAACAACGTTTGGTGACATTAAAAGCAACAGTGGTAACATTAAGAGTGCAACGGAAATTCCACTGTTAAATGCACAGGAGAGAGCAGATAGGTGGAAAGAATACACTGAATGCCTCTATGAGGGTGAAGATTTGTCTGATGTGATAGAAGAAGAAACAGGAGTCGATTTAGAAGAGATAGGGGATCCAGTATTAGAATCGGAATTTAAAAGAGCTTTGGAGGACTTACGGTCAAATAAGGCAGAAGGGATAGATAACATTCCATCAAAATTTCTAAAATCATTGGGGGAAGTGGCAACAAAACGACTATTCACGTTGGTGTGTACAATATATGAGTCTGGCGACATACCATCTGACTTTCGGAAAAGCATCATCCACACAACTCCGAAGACGGCAAGAGCTGACAACTGCGAGAATTATCGCACAATCAGCTTAACAGCTCATGCATCGAAGCTGCTTACAAGAATAATATACAGAAGAATGGAAAAGAAAATTGAGAATGCACTAGGTGAAGATCAGTTTGGCTTTAGGAAAAGTAAAGGGACGAGAGAGGCAATTCTGACGTTACGGCTAATAATGGAAGCAAGGCTAAAGAAAAATCAAGACACTTTCATAGGATTTGTCGACCTGGAAAAAGCGTTCGACAATATAAAATGGTGCAAGCTGTTCGAGATTCTGAAAAAAGTAGGGGTAAGCTATGGGGAGAGACGGGTCATATACAATATGTACAACAACCAAGAGGGAATAATAAGAGTGGACGATCAAGAACGAAGTGCTCGTATTAAGAAGGGTGTAAGACAAGGCTGTAGCCTTTCGCCCCTACTCTTCAATCTGTACATCGAGGAAGCAATGATGGAAATCAAAGATAAATTATCAGGTATTCCATGACTTTCGTCACCTCAACTTAATTTGCGGGCGACTACATGCATCAATATCGCGGAGGACTACAGTGAAAATTAACTGAGGTATACTATACGCGATCAAAAGTATCCGGACAGCCAGAAAAAAATACGTTTTTCGTATTAGGTGCATTGTGCTGCTACCTATTGCCAGGTACTCCATATCAGCGACCTCAGCAGTCATTAGACATCCTGAGAGAGCAGAATGGGGCGCTCCGCGGAACTCACGGACTTGGAACGTGGTGAGGTAATTGGGTGTCGCTTGTGTCATACGTCTGTACTCGAGATTTCCACACTGCTAAATATCCCTAGGTCCACTGTTTCCGAAGTGATAGTGAAATGGAAACGCGAAGGGACACGTACAGCACAAAAGAGTACAGGCTGACCTCGTCTGTTGACTGACAGAGACCGCCGACAGTTGAAGAGCGTCGTTAATGTGTAATAGGCAGACATCTATCCAGACCATAACACAGGAATTCCAAACTGCATCAGGATCCACTGCAAGTACTATGACAGTCAGGTGGGAGGTGAGAAAACTTGGATTTCATGGTCGAGTGGCTGCTCGTAAGTCACATATCACGCCGATAAATGAAAAACGCCTCGCTTGGTGTTAGGAGCGTAAACATTGGACGACTGAACAGTGGAAAAACGTTGTGTGGAGTGAGGAATCACGGTACACAATGTGGCGATCCGATGGCAGGGTGTGGATAAGGCGAATGCCCGGTGAACGTCATCTGCCAGCGTGTGTAGTGCCAACAGCGGTGGTGCTATGGTGTGATAGTGTTTTTCGTGGAGGGGTCTTGCAACCCTTGTTGTTTTGCGTGGCAGTATGACAGCACAGGCCTACATCGATGTTTGAAGCACGTTCTTGCTTCCCAAAGAGCAATTCGGAGATGGCGATTGCGTCTTTCAACACGATTCAGAACTTGTTCATAACGCACGGCCTTTGCGGGGTTGTTACAAGACAATAACGTCTCTGGAATGGACTGGCCTGTACAGAGTCCTGAACTGAACCTACAGAATAACTTTGCGATGTTTTGGAAGAGCTACTTCGTGCCAGGCCTCACCGACCGACATCGCTACCTGTGCTCAGAGCAGCGCTCGGTGAAGAACGGGCTGCATTCGCCAAGAAACCTTCCAGCACCTGATTGAACATATGCCTGCGAGAGTCGAACTTGTCATCAAGGCTAAGGGTGGGCCAACACCATATTGAATTCCAGCATTAGCGATGGAGGGCGGCACGAACTTGTAAATCATTTTCAGCCACGTGTCCGGATACTTTTGATGACATAGTGTAAGTCGTTTCCTTCTATTCCCTTCCGAGACCTATTGAAAGTATGACCGTGCGGTTCTAGGCGCTACAGTCTGGAGCCGAGAGACCGCTACGGTCGCAGGTTCGAATTCTGCCTCGGGCATGGATGTGTGTGATGTCCTTAGGTTAGTTAGGTTTAATTAGTTCTAAGTTCTAGGCGACTGATGACCTCAGAAGTTGAGTCGCATAGTGCTCAGAGCCATTTATTGAAAGTATCCTGATATACAGAATGATATTTTCACTCTGCAGCGGGGTGTGCGCTGATATGAAACTTCCTGGCAGATTAAAACTGTGTGCCCGACCGAGACTCGAACTCGGGACCTTTGCCTTTCGTGGGCAAAATATCCTGATATGCACTGTATTTAGGTGCCCTGGCCGCTTCCGGTGGCCCTGGTATGCGAATACTGGGGTAGCACGATCTACTCGCTAGTGCAGAAAGTGAAACGAGTCACGGACCAGTTTTCAGTATCTTGCACGTCATTCTGAACATGGCGAAGGTTGCCACTCTCTGTGTCCACCGACTGCTCACAGTCATTCAGAAAGGCCGCATACCCGAGGCAGCAGCGGGAGCATTGCGGTCGATGAGTCTGACGGGTCGCGGTGATGCCTTCGGCCTACTGATGAACTCTGACGACTGCTGGCTGTACCACTGTGAGCCAGGGGCGCAGGAGCGAAGCTAGCAGGAGTCGTGGGGTCAGTTACCTCCAGCACTGCTTCAGTCGAGTCCACGCCACGTTGCGGGACTTCTGCGTGCTCGCAAGGCCTAAACGATACTATGCAAGACGGTATCTTACCATTTTGTACAGGAAAACCTTAGGGGTTGCGAAGCAACTCCAATCGCTGGATACGGGCAAGTCTTCAGGTCCAGATTGTATACCGATTAGGTTCCTTTCAGATTGCGCTGATACAATAGCTCCCTACTTAGCACTCATATACAACCGCTCGCTCACCGATAGATCTGTACCTGCAGATTGGAAAATTGCGCAGGTCGCACCAGTGTTTAAGAAGGGTAGTAGGAGTAATCCATCGAACTACAGAACTATATCATTGACGTCGGTTCGCAGTAGGGTTTTGGAGCATATACTGTATTCAAACATTATGAATCACCTCGAAGGGAACGATCTATTGATACGTAATCAGCACGGTTTCAGAAAACATCGTTCTCGTGCAACGCAGCTAGCTCTTTATTCGCACGATGTAATGGCCACTATCGACAGGGGATCTCAGGCTGATTCCGTATTTCTAGATTTCCGGAAAGCTTTTGACACCGTTCCTCACAAGCGACTTCTAATCAAGCTGCGGACCTATGGGGTACCGTCTCAGTTGTGCGACTGGATTCGTGATTTCCTGTCAGGAAGGTCGCAGTTCGTAGTAATAGACGGCAAATCATCGAGTAAAACTGAAGATCAGGTGTTCCCCAGGGAAGCGTCCCGGGACCTCTGCTGTTCCTGATCTGTATAAATGACCTGCGTGACAATCGGAGCAGTTCTCTTAGGTTGTTCGCAGATGATGCTGTAATTTACCGTCTAGTAAGGTCATCCGAAGACCAGTATGAGTTGCAAAGCGATTCAGAAAAGATTGCTGTATGGTGTGGCAGGTGGCAGTTGACGCTAAATAACGACAAGTGTGAGGTGATCCACATGAGTTCCAAAAGAAATCCGTTGGAATTCGATTACTCGATAAATAGTACAATTCTCAAGGCTGTCAATTCAACTAAGTACCTGGGTGTTAAAATTACGAACAACTTCAGTTGGAAAGACTACCCAAAGGTTGCGTTTCATTGGCAGGGCACTTAGAAGATGCAACAAGTCCACTAAAGAGACAGCTTACACTACACTTGTTCGTCCTCTGTTAGAATATTGCTGCGCGGTGTGGGATCCTTACCAGGTGGGATTGACGGAGGACATCGAAAGGGTGCAAAATAGGGCAGCTCGTTTTGTATTATCACGTATAGGGGAGAGAGTGTGGCAGATATGATACGCGAATTGGGATGGAAGTCATTACAGCAAAGACGTTTTTCGTCGCGGCGAGATCTATTTACGAAATTTCAGTCACCAACTTTCTCTTCCGAATGCGAAAATATTTTGTTGAGCCCAACCTACATAGGTAGGAATGATCATACAAATAAAATAAGAGAAATCAGAGCTCGAACAGAAAGGTTTAGGTGTTCGTTTTTCCCGCGCGCTGTTCGGGAGTGGAATGGTAGGGAGATAGTATGATTGTGGCTCGATGAACCCTCTGCCAAGCAGTTCTTTAAATGTGAATTGCAGAGTAGTCATGTAGATGTAGAAAGCTTCTCAGCAAAGAAGTGGCAATTTGGAATGCGAGTGTGCAAACACAGTCATAAAAGTACATGAAAATTGGGAACTAATCTTAATGAATGTTTAATGACAAAAACAATCCAATAATAACTACGCGTCATTGAACCGTGACAACAATACACCTTTTCATAAAGTTCGCGCACCTCGACAGGTGAACGAAATATATCTTAATAACTTTCCTGTGTACACCTATTTTCCTCGACAGGTGTTTCAACTGTAAGACAAAACCATGGGTTCTATTGGAATATTTCTACAGTAAACTTCAACCATACACACACTTCTCACAGTTGCAAAAATGCACACAACAAAAAAAGTTTTGCATCACGTCGGGTCCGAGAGTTCCCGAACCTGTACAGAAAATTGCAATAGACATCAACATAAACATCATGCAGACGATTTTGCGATAGTGCCATAGAAACTCACAGAAAAAAATGGTAAAAAAAACATTTCGCTGTATCCAGAATGAGATTTTCCCTCTGCAGCGGAGTGTGCGCTGATATGAAACTTCCTGGCAGATTAAAACTGTGTGCCCGACCGAGACTCGAACTCGGGACCTTCGCCTTTCGCGGGCAGGTGCTCTACCAACTGAGCTACCGAAGCACGACTCACGCCCGGTACTCACAGCTTTACTTCTGCCAGTACCTCGTCTCCTACCTTCCAAACTTTACAGAAGCTCTCCTGCGAACCTTGCAGAGCTTGCACTCCTGAAAGAAAGGATATTGCAGAGACATGGCTTAGCCACAGCCTGGGATATGTTTCCAGAACGGGGCGTGAGTCGTGCTTCGGTAGCTCAGCTGGTAGAGCACCTGCCCGCGAAAGGCAAAGGTCCCGAGTTCGAGTTTCGGTCGGGCACACAGTTTTAATCAGCCAGGAAGTTTCATATCAGCGCACACTCCGCTGCAGAGTGAAAGTCTCATTCTCGAAACATCCCCCAGGCTGTGGCTAAGCCATGTCTCTGCAATATCCTTTTTTTCAGGGGTGCTAGTTCTGCAAGGTTCGCAGGAGAGCTTCTGTGAAGTGTGGAAGGTAGAAGACGAGATACTGGTAGAAGTAAAGCTGTGAGGACGGGGTGTGAGTCGTGCTTGGGTAGCTCAGTTGGTAGAGCACTTTCCCGCGAAAGGCAAAGGTCCCGAGTTCGAGTCTCGGTCCGGCACACAATCTGCCAGGAAGTTTCATTTCGCTGTATGTTTGAATCTCGAAATTTGTGGTAAAGTCTTATGGGACCAAACTGCTGAGGTCATCGGTCCCCAGGCTTACACAATACTTAAACTAACTTACGTTAAGGGAGGACTCGAACTTCCGACGGGGGCAGTCGCGTGGACCGTGACAAAGTACCCCAAACCGCACGGCTACCCCGCGCGGGTTGAATGTCGACAATTGCTACGCCTATGACGGTGTTAGCGACTTTGCCATCACAAAGCTTAATTGCGTGCAATGAGATTTCCCGCCTTAACGTACATCACATGTGAAGGCAGGACACTAAATAAAGTGTATAATGGTCAACTGTCACGACAACGTCTGTAAGCAGGCTGTTTAGGTTTTTTTTATTGGTAACGCCACGTACCGCTCTGTATGAAAATCACTGGCTGTGCTGTGTGCAGTCTGTAGCTGGTTGGCATTGTTGGAATAGTCACTATTGTAGTGTTGGGCAGTTGGATGTGAACAGCGCGTAGCGTTGTGCAGTTGGAGGTGAGCCGCCAGCAGTGATGGATGTGGGGAGAGAGATGGCGGATGTTTGAGAGCGGATGATCTGGACGTGTGTCCATCAGAGACAGTAAATTTGTAATATTGGATATCATGGACTGCTATATATATTATGACTTTTGAAGACTATTAAGGTAAATACATTGTTTGTTCTCTATCAAAATCTTTCATTTGCTAACTATGCCTATCAGTATTTAGTGCCTTCAGTAGTTTGAATCTTTTATTTAGCGGCGCTCGCTGTATTGCAGTGGTTCGAGTAACGAAGATTTTTGTGAGGTAAGTGATTTGTGAAAGGTATAGGTTAATGTTAGTCAGGGCCATTCTTTTATAGGGATTTTTAAAAGTCAGATTGCGTTGCGCTAAAATTATTGTGTGTCAATTTAGTGATGATCAGAATAGGTAAAGTGAGAAATGTCTGAGTGCGTTCAGTTCTGCTCAGCTGTTTGAAAATCAAATAACGTAAGAGGTTTATCAGCACAGTAATTCATTACTAAAACAAACTCTGTCCTTTTGCTGTTGCATGTCCAGACCGTTCATGATATTTAAGCTGTTTCTTGCTGATGTAATTCATATCCATTCCTAGCGAGTTATATTTGCATTCTCTTTTTAATAGCTCTCAACAAACTGTTTATAAAAAAACTGTAACGTTGTAAAGCCATCGCTAAAGATCCGCCTCCTAGTCTACCTAGGTCTGAATACGGCTCCGCCCCTTCCTTGAGTACGGCTGCATCACCTGTAGCCTGACCCCTCCCCCCCCCCTCCCCCCCCTCCCCCAAACCCTCCACTGCCGCCTGTTGCCTTCCCTCGCCAGCGAGAGAGGAGACACCGCTTTCTCGCCTCAGCGGGCCGTGACGTCATCTCGGTGGTTCCCCCTCGGCATCCATTCCGGTCGGTGTTTGCTCTCGAGATGGGCCGGCGCTCTCTGAGAAGATTGTCTCCGGGAACAGGGGGCTTACCTTCACAGTAGGGAAGGGACACAGGGATGGTTGCACGGGGGGTGGGGGGAGGGAGAGAGACAGAGAAAGTGCACACAGGAAGAGCCTTCTTCACTGATGTACCACACGATTCCCACCTGTCCACTGTCTCCAGCTGATACTCGTAGCTACCCGACTTCCTAATGTGCAAAGCCACTGTGGAGTACACAGCAGAGGGTGCTTCCCACTTCAACACATGTTAGTCTTGATCATTGTTACTTGCAACACTACCCTGGTCATGCGGTTTGATTTGAAAGACCACACGGCAATGCAAGTTTACAAGCTGACAGCAATCGCTTTAACTTGCAAGCCTTCCACTTCCCTACCTGGCCTGTCTCTGCTAAATTAAGTCGGTCCTCTGAGAGTGACTGTTATTGCTAGCCTGCATTCGGGATGATCACTATTACTAGAATCTTATACAAAAATTGAATGTTGAGAAAAATTAATAAAATGGTGGCCCTGTCATTATTAAACTCAATTATTCAACTTATATCAAAAATGTGGAAATTCCTCAAGCTGTATTTAAAGTGTCGATTTTATTTTGGCAACTAGTATCAACGTTGTAACAACTTCATCTTCAGGCCCAACACTTGTTGATGTCAACTGCGTGGGGCTGATAGTAGAAGTCGGTGGTGAGATATGGACGTCCTCAGTAGTGAGATATGAACGTGCTCGGTGTGGAAGGTGGGTAGTTACTATGTCATCTTCAGGTCCAACACTTGTTGACATCAACTGCATGTGGCTGATACTAGAAGTCAGTGGTGAGATCTGGATGTGTTGGGTGTGAAGGTGGTTAGTTTCATCTTCAGGCTCAACACTTGTTGACGTCAACTGCATGTGGCAGATACTAGAAGTCGGTGGTGAGATATGGACGTCCTCGGTGTGGAAGGTCTTTAGTTACTACCTCATCGCCGCGCGGGATTAGCCGAGCGGTCTAGGGCGCTGCAGTCACGGTCTGTGCGGCTGGTCCCTGGGGAGGTTCGAGTCCTACCTTGGGCATGGGTGTGGGTGTTTGTCCTTAGGATAATTTAGATTAAGTAGTGTGTAAGCTTAGGGACTGATGACCTTAGCAGTTAAGTCCCATGAGATTTCACACACATCTGAACATTTTTGTACTACGTCATCTTCAGGTCCAACACTTGTTGATGTCAACTGCGTGCGGCAGATACTACAAGTCAGTGATAAGATATGCACGTGCTCGGTGTGGAAGGTGGGTAGTTACTATGTTATCTTCAGGTCCCACATTTGTTGATGTCAACTGCCTGTCGCTGATACTAGAAGTCAGTGGTGATATATGGACGTCCTCGGTGTGGAAGATTGGTACTTACTACGTCATATTCAGACCCAACACTTGTTGATGTCAACTGCGTGCAGCTGATACTAGGAGTCAGTGGTCAGATATGGACGTGCTCCGTGTGGAAGGTGGTTAGTTACTACCCACCTTTCACAAGCAGTATAACCATATCTCAGCACTGACTTCTAATATTAGCCACACGCAGTGGATGTCAACAAGTGTTGGGCCTGAAGATGACGTTGTTACAACGTTGAAACTAGTTTCCAAAATAAAATCGACACCTTAAATACAGTTGGAGGAATTTCTTCATTTTTAATATAAATTTATACTAGCCGTCGTCCCACTGCCATCCATTTCAACTGTGGATGTGAAGATCAATTATTCAAGGTGATTACTATACCAACAATGGATCAAACTTTTATAAAAATAGCAATAGCATATTAATCATAAAATAGAACGATCGCATGACAGTAAATCATTAACTGCTGGCGACACAAATACACTCCTGGAAATTGAAATAAGAACACCGTGAATTCATTGTCCCAATAAGGGGAAACTGTATTGACACATTCCTGGGGTCAGATACATCACATGATCACACTGAGAGAACCACAGGCACATAGACACAGGCAACAGAGCATGCACAATGTTGGCACTAGTACAGTGTATATCCACCTTTCGCAGCAATGCAGGCTGCTATTCTCCCATGGAGACGATCGTAGAGATGCTGGATGTAGCCCTGTGGAACGGCTTGCCATGCCATTTCCACCTGGCGCCTCAGTTGGACCAGCGTTCGTGCTGGACGTGCAGATCGCGTGAGACGACGCTTCATCCAGTCCCAAACATGCTCAATGGGGGACAGATCCGGAGATCTTG
Organism: Schistocerca nitens; assembly: GCF_023898315.1. Lineage (NCBI taxonomy): Eukaryota > Metazoa > Arthropoda > Insecta > Orthoptera > Acrididae > Schistocerca > Schistocerca nitens. Next base: position 79,154,996 of record NC_064624.1, read on the forward strand.
CTGGCCAGGGTAGTTGACTTACAACTTCTAGAGCACGTTGGGTGGCACGGGATACATGCGGACGTGCATTGTCCTGTTGGAACAGCAAGTTCCCTTGCCGGTCTAGGAATGGTAGAACGATGGGTTCGATGACGGTTTGGATGTACCGTGCACTATTCAGTGTCCCCTCGACGATCACCAGTGGTGTACGGCCAGTGTAGGAGATCGCTCCCCACACCATGATGCCGGGTGTAGGCCCTGTGTGCCTCGGTCGTATGCAGTCCTGATTGTGGCGCTCACCTGCACGGCGCCAAACACGCATACGACCATCATTGGCACCAAGGCAGAAGCGACTCTCATCGCTGAAGACGACACGTCTCCATTCGTCCCTCCATTCACGCCTGTCGCGACACCACTGGAGGCGGGCTGCACGATGTTGGGGCGTGAGCGGAAGACGGCCTAACGGTGTGCGGGATCGTAGCCCAGCTTCATGGAGACGGTTGCGAATGGTCCTCGCCGATACCCCAGGAGCAACAGTGTCCCTAATTTGCTGGGAAGTGGCGGTGCGGTCCCCTACGGCACTGCGTAGGATCCTACGGTCTTGGCGTGCATCCGTGCGTCACTGCGGTCCGGTCCCAGGTCGACGGGCACGTGCACCTTCCGCCGACCACTGGCGACAACATCGATGTACTGTGGAGACCTCACGCCCCACGTGTTGAGCAATTCGGCGGTACGTCCACCCGGCCTCCCGCATGCCCACTATACGCCCTCGCTCAAAGTCCGTCAACTGCACATACGGTTCACGTCCACGTTGTCGCGGCATGCTACCAGTGTTAAAGACTGCGATGGAGCTCCGTATGCCACGGCAAACTGGCTGACACTGACGGCGGCGGTGCACAAATGCTGCGCAGCTAGCGCCATTCGACGGCCAACACCGCGGTTCCTGGTGTGTCCGCTGTGCCGTGCGTGTGATCATTGCTTGTACAGCCCTCTCGCAGTGTCCGGAGCAAGTATGGTGGGTCTGACACACCGGTGTCAATGTGTTCTTTTTTCCATTTCCAGGAGTGTAGAAACAACAAATAATAACCACCTCACTGGGTGGCGTTTGGTTGGCAAAGCCTAAGATTTATCAGTGCAGTCTACACTGAAACGCCAAAGAAACTGGTAAAAGCGCGCGCATTTAAATACAAAATATGTAAATAGGCAGAATACGGTGCTGCGGTTCGCAACGCCTACTTAAGACAACAAGTGTCTGGCGCAGTTGTTAGATTGGTTACTGCTGCTACAGTGGCAGGTTATCGAGATGTGAGTGAGTCTGAACTTGGTGTTATAGTCGGCGCACGAGCGATGGGACACAACATCTCCTAGTGGGCATTTTCATGACTGTACTGCGAATATAAGGAATCCGGTAAAACATTAAATCTCCGACATCGTTGCGGCCAGAAAAATATCCTGTAGGAATGGGGCCAGCGACGACTGAAGAGAATCGTTTAGTGTGACAGAAATCCGACCATTCCACAAACTGGTGCAGATTTCAATGTTGGGCCATCAACAAGTGCCAGCGTGCAAATCATTCAACGAAACATTGTCGCTGTGTGGTTTCGGAGTCGAAAGCCCACTGGTGTACCCCTGATGACTGCAAAACACAAAGTTTTACGAAACGGCTGGGCCCGTCAACACCGACATTGGACAGCTGATGATTGGAAACATGTTGCTGGTCGGACGAGTCTCGTTCCAAATTGCATCAAGGGGATGGACAAGTACGGATAGGGACAAACCAATGAATCCATGGACCCTGCACGTCAGCAGGGGACTGTTCAAGTTGCTGGAGGCTCTGAAATGGTGTGGGGTGTGTGCAGGTGAAGTGATATGGGACCCCCGATACGTCTAGATACGACTCTGACATGGGACACGTATGTAAGCAACCCGTCACATCACCTGCACACATAAGTCCATTGTGCATTCCCAACGACGTGGACAATGCGACAACCCACATCTTGAGAATTGCTACAGAGTGGCTCCAGGAACTCTCTTCTGAGTTTAAATCCTTCCGCTGGCCACCAGACTCCCCAGACATGAACATTATTGAACATACGTGGGATTTCTTGAAATTTGCTGTTCAGAAGAAATCTGTACCCCATCGTACTCTTACGGATTTATGGACAGCCCTGCAGGATTCATGGTGCAATTTCCTTCCAGCACTACTTTAGACATTGGTCGAGTCCATGCCATGTCGTGTTGTGGCACTTCTGCGTGGTAGCAGGGGCCTACACGATATAAGGCAGGTGCACCAGTTTCTTTAGCTCTCCAGTGTACTTACCCTGGCTCAAAACATAGATAAATCAATCTGAAATTATCAAACGCTGAACAGACTTTGATGAATTTATTCTACACAGAAGTTACACTACGTTGGTACAGCAGAGAACAAATGACGAAACTGTGATTCTGTTCGTCCTAACAAGTCAGAGAAGAAATACTATACCCCTTCATCGATGCATAGCGATGTCCTAGTTGATTATCGTGGTAAAAGCGTCAGCAGATCAGCGATGTGCGGCGATTTTAATTCGTTATCTCCAGCAGGGAATATCCAAAGTCGCAGGCAGGCGGTCTGTCGGATGGATCGCAATTACAGAGCCTTGAAACCTGGGCAGATTCCAGCATGTGACGCTCCCAGCGCCGGTTATACGAGGGCGGTTCAGAAAGTAACCTCCGATTGGTCACAGTGCGGGTTGTGGGGGGAGTAGCGACGCCATCTGTGCGTCAGTCGGCATCAAGCCGTGGTCGAGTGAACGTCGTACCTGCGCTAGTTTAGTTTTTGTGGCAGTTTGAAATGTGTGCTGCAATAGAAAACCCCGCCAAATGTGAAGTGCGTGCTGTCATAAGGTTTTTTACAGCCAAAGGATATTCTGCAGCAGCTATTCATCGTGAGCTTTGTGCCGTGTACGGACCGAGAGTTATGAGTGAAGGAGTTGTCCGTGAATGGGTACGTTTATTTAAAAGTGGACGAGAAAACGTTCGTGATGAAGAGGAGTGGTAGACCATCATTGGTGACTGACGAACTCGTTCAGACAGGTGATGCAAAAGTTCGTGAAAATCGACGTTTCTCAATGTCGGAGTTGTCTACTGGTTTTCCACAGATTTCTAAGACTCTCTTGTACGAGATTGTGACAGCAAGATTGGGTTACCGTAAGTTCTGTGCACGATGGGTGCCCAAAATTCTTACCGACCACCACAAAACTCAAAGAATGGCCTCTGCATTAGACTTTCTGTCACGTTATGAGGACGAAGGAGAACCATTGTTAAACAGAATCGTGACCGGTGACGAAACCTGGATTAAGTACGTGAACCCTGAGACAAAAGAACAATCAAAGATGTGGGCACATTCAAATTCGCCTACCAAACCGAGAAAAGCCTCGCAAGATTTTTCTGCCAGAAAACTGATGGCAACGGTGTTTTGGGATGCCAAAGGGGTGTTGTTGGTTGAATTCGTGGAACGTGGTACGACCATTAATCAAGACGTGTACTGTGAAACAATAAAAAAGTTACGACGGGCTATACAGAACAAACGCCGTGGTATGCTGACTTCCGGTATCGTTTTTTTGCACGATAACGCCCGTCCTCACTCTGCTCGCAGAACAACGGCCCTTCTCGAGTCCTTCAAGTGGGACGTTATCAACCGTCCACCTTACAGCCCAGACCTGGCGCCAAGTGATTATCACCTCTTCATGCATTTGAAGAAATGGCTCGGGTCACAGCGGTTTGATGACGACGAAGAGCTCAAAGATGCGGTCACAGGCTGGCTCCAGGCACAAGCGGGTGATTTTTATGCAGAAGGAATTTCAAAGCTTGTGAAGAGATACGATAAGTGCCTCAATCGCTATGGAGACTATGTAGAAAAATAGTGCAAAGATGTAGTTGTAAGATGTATATATTAAAATATTTTTATTTAACTTGGTGTATTTTTTTAAATCATCCGGAGGTTACTTTCTGAACGGCCCTCGTAAATTGTTTCCAAACTACGGCGTGCACACACTTTATTAAACGTGTAAACGTGACTACAGATATTCGGCTTTAGGTTATGACATGTTCGATGTGCCTGCCCTCATTATCGATGATGTGGCGCAGACGAGTAGCGAAATTCTGCATGACCCGCTGAAGTGTCTGAACATCGATGCTACAGCCGCCAATCTAGGCCCATGGCGGCGACCTCTGCGTACCCCAGAGCCAGAACGCGGTCCTCATAATGCTCTCCCAGCATATCAAACTCTCTCGTACTTCGATGGGGTCGAGCTCCGTCTTGCATGAACCACATCTTGTCCAAATCAGGGTCACCTTGGATAATGCGGATGAAAGCATCTTTCAGAACCTTCACGTACCGTCCTGTTGTCACCGCGCCATCGAGGAATATCGCAGAGATTATTCCGCGACTAGGCATCACGCACCACAGAGTCAGCCGTAGAGGGTGAAGAGACTTCTCGGTCGGGAAATGCGAATTCTCAGTCCCCCAAATGAGCCAATTTTCCTTATTGACGAACCCATCCAATTGAAAGTGGGCTTCGTCGCGAAACCAAATTGCGCATACTGATTCCCATCATCCCCTGCGACCAAGCGTGCAGTCTGAGCGTCGTAATGCAAACTGTTCAGAAGGTATGACGATTTTATTTCATATAGTTCAATAATCGTCACCCTGTAACTATACGAGAGTAATGTGAAGAGGGTAGAAGATGTTAGGGAAGGTCTCGAAAAGTTCTTGATCGAGTAATTCAAAATTTTCACGACACACTAATAATAGATGTTTGTACGGATAGAGGCTAGATATTTTTTTAATCCTATTAGTATTATTTTAGGGCGAAACGTTGTTAGCAAATATATGGAAGGTCTTGACCGATTTACTACAAAGTTTTACACGGTACTCTAATAAACATTTGGACAGACATGAGCCTAATCATTTTTTAATATACAATGACCAATAAATTTGCGACACCAGAAACAATTAATGTAGAGTAATCATATTTCAGGGCAGGCCGCGGTGGCCGAGCGGCTCTAGGCGCTTCAGTCCGGAATCGCGCGACTGCTACGGTCGCAGGTTGGAATCCTGCATCGGGCATGGATGTGTGTGATGTCCTTAGGTTGGTCAGGTTTAAGTAGTTCTAAGTTCTAGGGGACTGATCACCTCAGATGTTAAGTCCCATAGTGCTCAGAGCCATTTGAATCAGTCTTGCTTGTGGAAATCTCGCGGATGGACGTCTATGGGTATGGACAGAACCTCATGAATCCGTGAACCCCGCATGTCAACAGCGGACATTTCATTTCAAGTTGTTAGAGGGTCTTAATGGTGTCGATCGTGCGTAGTCGGAGTTATACGGGACCACTGATACGTCTAAATACGACTCTGACAGGTGACACATACGTCAGCATCCTATCTGATCACCTGCATCGGTTCATTGTGCATTCCGACGGATATGGACAATTCCAGCAGGACAATGCGACATCCCACGCATACATTATTGAGCTTTTATCGAATGCCTTTCAACGTGCTGTTCAGACGAGGTCTCCACCCCCTCGTACTCTTACGGGTTTATGCGAAGACTTGCAGCATTCATGATGTCAGCTGCCTCCAGCACTGCTTCAGACATTAGTCGAGTCCATGCCACGTCGTGTTGCGGCATTTCAGCGTCCTCGCGGGGGTCCTACACTACATTAGGCAGGTGCATCAGTTTCTTTGGCTCTTCAGTATAAATTAAGCAGGCAGTATCTACATATTCCGCTAAATGTACCTACAAAATTATATCATGATATTTAATCAGACAAACGGAGAAACACTGTAGCAACCCTGAATGAGGTAGTTGGTGGCGGGGATAGGTCTCCTGATACAACCTTGCCGCTCGTTGCCATCTGCCTTTCCGTAAGTAAACACTACATCGCCAAGCTCTGGATCGAATACGAAACCATCGTGTACAATACTGTACGAAATCCACTACAAGGTGAGTCATCAAGAGAAGTGAGTCGGACACAACATTACGAATTTCTATGGCAGCAGAGGGCGCTAGGGCGTGACATATGAGGAACAGTACCACCCTCTAGGAGGAAACGATGCATACTGTAACTGTGGCTGCATCGTACAGCGCATATTAGACCGCAGGCTCTGTGATAAAGTATCATTGAGTAAATGGCCTGTAGCATTTTCGGACATAAGATCATTTCTTTCCGTATTCTCTCATCGATCAATCCCAAGACTTTGACAGGGTGGAAAAAATCACACTGTATACCAGCGGCAAGACACAACCAATGCTTTCACCGCCAGATAGTAATATTAATGTACCGATGAGATAGCCACTAAGGCGGACTTACTAAAACGGTTTTCCGAAATTCCTTCACCAAAGAAAACGACGTAAATATTCGGAAATTCCAATCGATAACTGCGGCATGAATAACTTCGAAGTGAACAGCCACGGTCGAGTGCAATAACTAAAGTCACTTAATAAAGGCAAGTCTTCCAGACCGGTTTCTATACCAACCGCGCTCCTTTCCGAGTAAGGTCATGTAATACGCCCATACTTAGCGATCATACGCAACTGATCGCTCGACGAAAGACCAGTACCTGAGGACCGGAAAATTTTCGCAGGTCACAGGAATACTCAAGAAAGGAAACTAAAGTTATCCGCACAACTGTAGACCCACGTCACTTCCGTCGATTTGCAGCAGGAATCGTAACGTATACTGCGTTCGAACGTTACGAACTATGTCGAATAGAAGTAGTCGTATTTACTGACACACACTGCGAATTCAGGAAATATCGTTCTAGTGGGAAAAAACTTTCCCTTTATTGACGGAAAGTAACGACTGCTATCGACGGCGGATAACAAGCTTTAGACAACGTGCCTCACGAGCGACTTCTAAACAAACTGCGTGCCTATGGAGCACCGTCTACCTCGTGCGACTGGATACGCGATTTCCTGTCTGAGAAGTCACAGTTGGTAGCTGACGGAAAATCATCACGCCAAATCTAACTGATATCTGGCCTTGCCTAAGGAAATATTATAGGCTGTAGCAACATTCAGAATCAGCCAACACCAGTATGCGACGTAGGAGGCTGAAGTTCTATGGGCAACCACAACGAATGAACAACAGTAGGCTTACGAAGATCTTCTTACGGGTTAAAAGCTACAAGACCGGAAGCCTGCGGCATAATGAAGTACTAAAGGACTTATATTCGGCTGGGATCTCTGATCTTGAGGGAAAAGATCGTTCCAAATTTTGTGCTACGGTAGAGTCTTGGATCCCACCATCTGGAGTCCCTAAACGTTGGAAGCCCCTTTCACAGGAGAGGATGGAGAAATTCTCAGCAGGACTCAATAGATATTGGGAACGGAAGAGAGCATCGAAGAACAACTACTCACAAGCGCTCCTTACTGGGCTTGCCGGCCGGAGTGGCCGTGCGGTTCTAGGCGCTTTAGTCTGGAACCGCGCGACCGCTACGGTCGCAGGTTCGAATCCTGCCTACGGCATTGATGTGTGTGATGTCCTTAAGTTAGTTAGGTTTAATTAGTTCCAAGTTCTAGGCGACTGATGACCTCTGAAGTTAAGTCGCATAGTGCTAAGAGCCACCTTACTAGGCTTAAACCAATATAATATAATATTATAGGCCCTCTGCTGTTCCTAATCCATATGAAGGACGTAGAAAACATTCTGAGCGGCCCTGTTATGTTTTTTGCATATGATGGTACCCTTTATCCTCTAGTAAACGCATCATAAGGTCATAGCAATTTCCAAATTATTTAGACGTATGTCGGTGCGAAAGGTGACCACTGACTGTCAACAATAAGAAGTATAAAATCTGTTGAATTTCAATAACAATATAAATCATACCAATGTAGAGGTAGTCAACTCCACTAAGCACTTTGGGACTACAATTACGAGGGTCCTAAAATTGAATCACCACACAGAACATAATTAGGGAAATTTTGGCAGAACAGATAGAAGGTGCTACAAATCCACCAAAGAGACAACGTTCGCTACACCTCTCCGTCCTCTTCTGGAGTGCTGTTTTGCGTGGTATGGCATTCTTGCCAGGTAGGTTTCACGGAGGGCATCGAAATAGTCCAAAGAAAAGCAGCTCGTTTTTTATCATGCATGTGATACGTCTGTTGAAGCGGAGACCAACAAAAACAAAGGCGTTTTTTGTTAGGGTGAGATTTTGTGAGGGATTTCCAATCAGCAACCTGTTCCTCTGAATGCAAAAGTAATTATTGACACATACACTATGTGACCAACAGTATTCGGACACCCCTAAAAACATACGCTACTGGCCATTAAAATTGCTGCACCACGAAGATAACGTGCTACAGACGCGAAATTTAACCGACAGGAAGAAGATGCTGTGATGTGCAAATGATTAGCTTTTCAGAGCATTCACACAAGGTTGGCGCCGGTGGCGACATCTACAACGTGGTGACATGAGGAAAGTTTCCAACCGATTTCTCATACACAAACAGCAGTTGACCGGCGTTGCCTGGTGAAACGTTGTTGTGATGACTTGTGTAAGAAGGAGAAATGCGTACCATCACGTTTCCGACTTTGATAAAGGTCGCATTGTAGCCTATCGCGATTGCGGTTTATCGTATCGCGACATTGCTGCTCGCGTTGGTCGAGATCCAATGACTGTTAGCAGAACATGGAATCGGTACGTTCAGGAAGGTAATACGGAACGCCGTGCTCGATCCCAACGGCCTCGTATCACTAGCAGTCGAGATGACAGGCATCTTATCCGCATGGCTGTAACGGATCGTGCAGCCACGTCTCGATCACTGAGTCAACAGATGGGGACGTTTGAAGGCAACAAACATCTGCACGAACAGTTCGACGACGTTTGCAGCAGCACGGACTATCAGCTCGGAGACCGTGGCTGCGGTTACTCTTGACGCTGCATCACAGACAGGAGCGCGTGCGATGGTGTACTCGACGATGAACCAGGTTGCACGAATGGCAAAATGTCATTTTTTCGCATGAATCCAGGTTCTTTTTACAGCATCGTGATGGTCGCATCCGTGTTTGGCGACATAGCGGTGAACGCACATTGGAAGCGTGTATTCGTCATCCCCATACTGGCGTATCACCCGGCGTGATGGTATGGGGTGCCATTGGTTACACGTCTCGGTCACCTCTTGTTCGCAGTGACGGCACTTTGAACAGTAGACTTTACATATCAGATGTGTTACGACCCGTGGCTCTACCCTTCATTCGATCCCTGCGAAACCCTACATTCCAGCAGGATAATGCATGACCGCATGTTGCAGGTCCTGTACGGGCCTTTCTGGATACGGAAAATGTTCGACTGCTGCCCTGGCGAGCACATTCTCCAGATCTCTCACCAACTGAAAACTTCTGGTCAATGGTGGCCGAGCAACTGGCTCGTCACAATACGCCAGTCACTACTCTTGATGAACTGTGGTATCGTGTTGAAGCTGCATGGGCAGCTGTACCTGTACACGCCTCCGAGCTCTGTTTGACTCAATGCCCAGGGTTATCAAGGCCGTTATTTCGGTCAGAGGTGGTTGTTCTGGGAACTGATTTCTCAGAATCTATGCACCCAAATTGCGTGAAAATGTAATCACATGTCAGTTCTGGTATAATATATTTGTCCAATGTTTATCATCTGCATTTTTTCTTGGTGTTACAATTTTAATGGCCAGTAGTCTAGAAGACCAATTTTCATTGGGTTTTCGCAAGTAACTTCAGGGGTCTTTAGTCCATCAAAATCGGGTCATGGACACAAAGATATGATGATTTTTAGTAAAATATTATTGTCTAGCTCTCTCTCTCTCTGAACAGGCCAATCTGCAACACTACTAGACGGATGTTTATGAGCTTTTCACTGCCAACATCAGCTTGGTTGGGGGTACTGTATATGCTATATTTCATCAACGTAGCATGATGGAAATAAGAGATATTCATACATATTATAAAAATGTATGTATGTATGCACGTTCCGCATGTCCTCTGAATCCACAACACCAACTGGGTGATTACAATTAAACTTTCAAAACGTTCTAGAAATAACACCACTGGTCATAATGGCGTCAAATTGCATTTCTGTGGCCACTGCTTTCACTGACGTCTAATCAATTAGTTTCCTCCCTCTATTAAGTCGCTCACCAAAAGAACCCGTCTTTTCGAATTTCCGAATCATTTTCTCCAGACCCACGGCAGTCTTCGGAGCAACGCCTTTTCTCAAACCCTTCGGTGTTCGTAACTTCTGCAGAGCGACGTGTGCACAGCCATCATTCTTGTGATACAGCCTTACAAGCAGAGCGCCATCCTGCATTGAGGCAGCCATGGCGAACGTCACAGACGCGAAAGGAGGAAATGCCGTGTACCCGGCGTGTTTATATTAACTTCAATGGGTCGTGCGCGTGACAGGTGTTTCCGTTTACGGATTATGACACATTCAGCGCCATCTATTGATCAATTTGCACAATATTGTTTTTTCTTCTGCCGTACGTTTTCCCCCTTCTCCGATAATATTCCGTTGCAATTTGACGTCATTCTGACCAGTAGTGGTATTTCTACAACGTTTTGAAATTTTATTTATAGTCACCGTGTATTTCAACCAGACGTGATACACAGTTTACTTACTGTCAGAAAAGAATCGCTGTGGGAGTAAGAACGTCCTACCAATCCAAGGGGTGGTGCTGGAGGTGAAAAAGAAATGTACCAAGATTTTACTCATCCAATATTTGAGGACGAGAGCACTTAGTGGCTTGGCCCACACTTTACACATAATTTTAAACCTTTGCGAAACTTTTTTTCGCTGTCATCCTGCACATAATGATGACAGGAAAAAAGTTTAACGCTTACTACAACATTGGTGTTTATCCAGTAAAACTCTCGGATCAGGTGTTATGTTGCCAGTCGGCAGCCGCTATGTCCGTAGCTACCAATGATAGATGAGTGGAAGGTAATCTAAGGGATCTGAAATGTTTTTCTTGCGACTGTCAACAGCATCGATATACTTGGAGAAACGCATGGCACACACTGTGCTGTCTTAAATATAATTATTCACAACCGGTTTCGATCAGGGACAATCTTCACAGGGGTAAAATATCTATTGCGATGCACACAACAAGACACGTGAAGTTGTCAGAAAAGATACACTCCTGGAAATTGAAATAAGAACACCGTGAATTCATTGTCCCAGGAAGGGGAAACTTTATTGACACATTCCTGGGGTCAGATACATCACATGATCACACTGACAGAACCACAGGCACATAGACACAGGCAACAGAGCATGCACAATGTCGGCACTAGTACAGTGTATATCCACCTTTCGCAGCAATGCAGGCTGCTATTCTCCCATGGAGACGATCGTAGAGATGCTGGATGTAGTCCTGTGGAACGGCTTGCCATGCCATTTCCACCTGGCGCCTCAGTTGGACCAGCGTTCGTGCTGGACGTGCAGACCGCGTGAGACGACGCTTCATCCAGTCCCAAACATGCTCAATGGGGGACAGATCCGGAGATCGTGCTGGCCAGGGTAGTTGACTTACACCTTCTAGAGCACGTTGGGTGGCACGGGATACATGCGGACGTGCATTGTCCTGTTGGAACAGCAAGTTCCCTTGCCGGTCTAGGAATGGTAGAACGATGGGTTCGTTGACGGTTTGGATGTACCGTGCACTATTCAGTGTCCCCTCGACGATCACCAGTGGTGTACGGCCAGTGTAGGAGATCGCTCCCCACACCATGATGCCGGGTGTTGGCCCTGTGTGCCTCGGTCGTATGCAGTCCTGATTGTGGCGCTCACCTGCACGGCGCCAAACACGCATACGACCATCATTGGCACCAAGGCAGAAGCGACTCTCATCGCTGAAGACGACACGTCTCCATTCGTCCCTCCATTCACGCCTGTCGCGACACCACTGGAGGCGGGCTGCACGATGTTGGGGCGTGAGCGGAAGACGGCCTAACGGTGTGCGGGACCGTAGCCCAGCTTCATGGAGACGGTTGCGAATGGTCCTCGCCGATACCCCAGGAGCAACAGTGTCCCTAATTTGCTGGGAAGTGGCGGTGCGGTCCCCTACGGCACTGCGTAGGATCCTACGGTCTTGGCGTGCATACGTGCGTCGCTGCGGTCCGGTCCCAGGTCGACGGGCACGTGCACCTTCCGCCGACCACTGGCGACAACATCGATGTACTGTGGAGACCTCACGCCCCACGTGTTGAGCAATTCGGCGGTACGTCCACCCGGCCTCCCGCATGCCCACTATACGCCCTCGCTCAAAGTCCGTCAACTGCACATACGGTTCACGTCCACGCTGTCGCGGCATGCTACCAGTGTTAAAGACTGCGATGGAGCTCCGTATGCCACGGCAAATTGGCTGACACTGACGGCGGCGGTGCACAAATGCTGCGCAGCTAGCGCCATTCGACGGCCAACACCGCGGTTCCTGGTGTGTCCGCTGTGCCGTGCGTGCGATCATTGCTTGTACAGCCCTCTCGCAATGTCCGGAGCAAGTATGGTAGGTCTGACACACCGGTGTCAATGTGTTCTTTTTTCCATTTCCAGGAGTGTATTTTTTCACTGTGATGATGGTTATATTGGTTTACCGGGTAGCCGCACCAAAAAGTTTTTGTGTCCAGAAACGCGCGCTGTCATAGATGCGTTCTAAAACATTAAATAAATGTATCTCGTAATTTGAGTGTGCTGTTTCGTAATTTACCTTTTGTCCCCACCTACGTGTAACGTTCGGCACCAAGTAGCGGCTAGGAAGTTAAATCGATTTGAAAACTGTTGCACAAGTGCCTGCCCCTTATAAAACCGCCCTGGGGTCTCTGCTGGTCGGCGACCTGGAGGTTCTTTATTGGTGGCGGAGTTGAAAACGCAACGCCCTGCACCCGCCGGAATCTTCAAGGCGCTGGCTCTGGCGGTATCGATAGAAATACCGTCAGACTTCAAGAAGAATATAATAATTCCAATCCCACAGAAAGAAGCTGTTGACACATGTGAAAATTACCGAACTATCAGTTTAATAAGTGACAGCTGCAAAATACTAACGCGAATCCTTTACACACGAATGGAAAAACTGGTAGAAGCCGACCTCGGGGAAGATCAGTTTGCATTCCGTAGAAATGTTGGAACACGTGAGGCAATACTGACCCTACCACTTATCTTAGAAGCTAGATTAAGGAAAGGCAAACCTACGTTTCTAGCATTTGTAGACTTAGAGAAAGCTTTTGACAATGTTGACTGGAATACTCTCTTTCAAATTCTGAAGGTGGCAGGGGTAAAATACAGGGAGCGAAAGGCTATTTACAATTTGCACAGAAACCAGATGGCAGTTGTAAGAGTCGAGAGGCATGAAAGGGAAGCAGTGGTTGGGAAGGGAGTGAGACAGGGTTATAGCCTATCCCCAATGTTATTCAATCTGTATATTGAGCAAGCAGTAAAGGAAACAAAAGAAAAATTCGGGGTAGGTATTAAAATCCGTGGAGAAAAAATAAAAACTTTGAGGTTCGCCGATGAGATAGTAATTCTGTCAGAGACAGCAAAGTACTTGGAAGAGCAGTTGAACGGAATGGACATTGTCTTGAAAGGAGGATATAAGATGAACATCAACAAAAGCAAAAGGATGATAATGGAATGTAGTGGAATTAAGGCAGGTGATGCTGAGGGAATTAGATTAGGAAATGAGACACTTAAAGTAGTAAAGGAGTTTTGCTATGTGAGGAGCAAAATAACTGATGATGGTCGATGTTGAGAGGATATAAAATGTAGACTGGAATGGCAAGGAAAGCGTTTCTGAAGAACAGAAATTTGTTAACATCAAGTATAGATTTAAGTGTCAGGAAGTCGTTTCTGAAAGTATTTGTATCGAGTGTAGCCATGTATGGAAGTGAAACATGGACGATAAATAGTTTGGACAAGAAGAGAATAGAAGCTTTCGAAATGTGGTGCTACAGAGGAATACTGAAGATTAGATGGGTAGATCAGATAACTAATGAGGAGGTATTGAATAGAATTGGGGAGAAGAGGGGTTTGTGGCACAACTTGACAAGAAGAAAAGACCGGTTCGTAGGACATCTTCTGAGGCACCATGAATCCTGCAGGGCTATCCATAAATCAGTAAGAGTATGAGCGGTGGAGATCTCTTCTGAAAAGCACGTAGCTAATGATCCCAGGTATGCTCAATAATGTTCATGTCTGCACAGTTAGCTGCCGGCGGAAGTATTTAAATTCACAAGAGTGTTCGTGGAGCCACTCTGTAGCAATTCTGGGCGTCTGGGGTGTCGCATTGTCCTGCTGGAAATGCCCAAGTCCGTCGGAATGAACAATGGACAGGAACGGATGTAGGTGATCAGACAGGACGTGTGACGTGTCAGAGACGTATCTAGACGTATCATGGGTCCCATATCACTTCAACTGCACACGGCCCACACCATTACAGAGCCTCTACCAGCTTCAACAGTCCCCTGCTGACCCGCAGGGTCCATGGAGTCATGAGCTCTCCATACCCGTACACGCCCATCTGCTCGATAAAATTTGAAATTAGACTCGTCCGACCAGACAACATGTTTCCAGTCGTCAACAGACCGAAGTCGATACTGACGGGCCCACACCAGGCGTAAAGCTTTGTGTCGTGCGGTCATCAGGGGTACACGAGTGGGCCTTCGGCTCCGAAAGCCCATATCGATGAGGTTTCCTCGAATGGTTCGCACGCTGAACCTGAAATCTGCAGCTATTTGCGGAAGCGTTGCACGTCTGTCACGTTGATCGATTCTCTCGTTGGTTGCGTTGTTGCACGATCTTTTTCCGGCCACAGCAATGTCGGGGATTTGATGTTTTATCGGATTCCTGGTATTCACGGTACAGTCGTGAAACGATCGTACGAGGAAATACCCACTTCATCGCTACCTCGGAGATGGTATGTCCCATCGCTCGTGCGCCAACTGCACCACCACGTTCAGACTTACTCATATCTTTATAACCTGCCACTGTAGCAGCAGTAACCGATCTAAAAACTGCGCCAGACACTTGTTGTCATATAGAGGCGTTGCGGACCACAGCGCCGTATTCTGACTGTTTACATATTTTTGTATTTGAATACGTATGCCTATACCAGTTTCTTTGGCGGTGCAGTGTACATCACTTTACGACACATGACCCGGGAAATATGAGGGACAGAGAGGGAGAGCACGAGATGGTCACACATTGGTCAGGGAATTTCCAGACAAATTTTCATTGAACATTTTACCTCAATTTACAGGCCGGAATCCGTCCCTGCAGTTTTTCGGTTTTATTAATGTTCACTCTGTAAAGAGGATACGTTGTAAGCAAAACTCTCGTAAAGTTCTTCACAAGTTTACTTCAGATTTTTACGCAATACTGTAATAAACATTCAGGTTGGCACAGACTACATATTTTAAAATACATATGGTATGGATTTTTTTTTTTTTTGCACTTTCAGTTTTAACTGCAATAGCAGGGCATTTATACCATTAAGCAAACTGTTTCTTCCCTATACATATATTCTTTCTTCGCGTATATGTAAGTTGCATACAAAAGAATGTGGTTGTTTGATTCCTTCCTCGTAATCAGTCTCAAAGGAAAACATGAAAATTGTATTTATGACTTATCGCCTTATGATTACAATACTACTATGGATGGTGAATCTTTTGTGTTAGCAGAAGAGCCAACACCGTGTTACGAGTGGAGGCCGAAAGGCACGCGTTTTAGCTCACGCGGGCTGGCGTGAGGAGGGAAGAACTATACTGACGTGAGGTCTGGAACATGACAAGGAATGAGAATTCAGAAAGCGGACGTAATTAGTTTCATACTTAACTTAAATCCATTAATGATGAACGTCGGTCTGGACGGTACATGATTCACAATATTATCTGTTCAGAATACATTCTTGAAGATATGGCGCCTTGCTAGGTCGCAGCAAATGACGTAGCTGAAGGCTATGCTAAACTATCGTCTCGGCAAATGAGAACGTAAGTAGGCAGTGAACCATTGCTAGCAAAGTCGGCTGTACAACTGGGGTGAGTGCTAGGGAGTCTCTCTAGACTAGACCTGCCGTGTGGCGGCGCTCGGTCTGCAATCACTGATAGTGGCGACACGCGGGTCCGACGTATACTAGCGGACCGCGGCCGATTTAAAGGCTACCACCTAGCAAGTGTGGTGTCTGGCTGTGACACGACAGAATCATCCGAAACTTCGTAATCCTATCCGTTTGTACATTATAATTGAGCCCAAATACTGTCGTTGTAGCTACTACCCTCACAGATCCGGCAGGACGAAAGGTCTCTCACACCCAATACACCAATGCTCGACGTCGATTTACTCATTCATTTCAAGCGACTTCGGCTGCGAATCAACGTTATGTTGGAAATGACAATAGGCGAGGCTCGAGGTAAAACAGGGGGAGAGTAAATGGATAATGAAGGAGTAGGGATTGGACATAGAGTAGGAGAAGGTGGTGGGGGAGATAGGTCGGGATAGGAGGAGTAGAGAGAGAGAGAGAGAGAGAGAGAGAGAGAGAGAGAGAGGTAGGAGGTGAAGGAGGAGGAGATGAACAAAGAAAGTGTAAGGAAGGGAGGGAGGGAGGAAGAGGGAGAGAACGAGAGGTGGTTGGTATGTATAAGCAGTTCCCATACGTACTTAGCCTTGTAAGTATGGATGCATAACTAATACTTCCGGAAAATTGTTTTAGACACAGTATTTGATTCAACTGCGCTCGATCACGCTTTTGTGGTGTTATAGACTGGTTTAAGGACAGTACCCTGCCCTTCAACTCATCCCCCCTTCCTGTCTGTGGACGAATAAGGACGTCTTTAGCGAACGTTAAAAGTTTTTAGGAAAGAAAGTAGGAATCCAATGTAATGTACTCACAAGGGGAGGCCGCCAATTGTGAAATTCAGATTCGATTCATACTGCGCATAATAAAAGCTCATGGCCAGGGGTGTAGTGTGGCAAAGCACAAAGATGCACTTCTCAGCCGTTGTCGAGAAAATCGACAGTTAAAAGAAACCGTTGCGGTGAAATACTCTCTACGATTAATGACTTTCTACAGCGTCGTGGCGCAGCGGTAAGCGCTCGGGTTCGTAATCCGTAGGTCGCCGGATCGAATCTCGCGCCATGCAACCTTTTTTTTTAATATATATATATATATATATATATATATATATATATATATATATATATATATATATATATTTGAATTAATATAATTCCCGGCAATCAGTTGCAACAATTACGCATATAATAAGTTGTTGAAAGTCGTTTGTCGTGGAAAAACTGGCGACTTCGAACATCATTATGTTTTCCGAAAACAAAGTTGTATTTCACAAATGTTATTAATTGTCTTCATAATGTTAACCACGTATAGTTAACGGAAGACGTAGAAACGGTATTCCGAAACGAATACGCATAGCGTAAGTTAAACGTTCGAATTAGAATAGAGACTCCAGGAACACAAATTTGGTGCGGAAGGTATGAAATATAAACTCCGTTACTCGCTCGTTACACTTGAAGAACAGATGTTGAATGGGCCGAAACGAGCCGCCGCATAACAGCGTAGTTGCCTGATAACTTCGAAAGAAGGTAGATGTGGTCCCTAGCGCAACTTACAACATCGTCGAAAGTCAGTGCGGACGGAAGAGCTTTGGTACACCCTGTTAAAAAAACGGAAATATGGAGGCGGTACAATTGGAGTGCGATCCGCTTTCACCAACATGCATAAGCAATTCATTAATAGTTTATATATATATATATATATTACAAAAAACTAATAATTAAAAACATTGCATGGCGCGAGATTCGATCCGGCGACCTTCGGATTACGAACCCGAGCGCTTACCGCTGCGCCACGACGTTGTTAATCGTAGAGAGTATTTCACCGCAACGGTTTCTTTAAACTGTCGATTTTCTCGACAACGGCTGAGAAGTGCATCTTGGTGCTTTGCCACACTACACCTCTGGCCATGAGCTTTTATTATGCGCAGTATGAATCGAATCTGAATTTCAGAATTGGCGGCCTCCCCTTGTGAGTACAGTTCTCTCAGATTCCAGCAATGATGACGCTCCTTCGCCAAACAAGTCGTATAAGGAAAGTAAATTTACACACATGCTCAACTCCGAGCTCATACAGAA
Organism: Schistocerca nitens; assembly: GCF_023898315.1. Lineage (NCBI taxonomy): Eukaryota > Metazoa > Arthropoda > Insecta > Orthoptera > Acrididae > Schistocerca > Schistocerca nitens. Next base: position 79,173,129 of record NC_064624.1, read on the forward strand.
GTAACCATTCAGTAAAGTCTTATCACTCACTTGTATTGGGACCGCTCGCAGAAGCTGCTGCAATTTCCGGTGCTTACCTGAAATCAAACAACATTATAAATGTTTAGGCTTCAAGTACACATGACAATGTAAACTGCAGACAAAATGATACTACTGTCATATCAAAATAACTCAAAAACTATCATAAGTATTGCCCCATGCATTTATTAATTTTATGCTGACTTACGCATTTCGGCCTTAGACTATGATCAAAGGCTGTACAAGAACAATACATGAAAATTTAGCAGTGAAAAAACATTGGCACAATTGCATAAAACGTACTGGGTCATCAAAAAGTGAGTATAAATTTGAAAACTTAATAAACCACGGATTAATGTAGATAGAGAGGTAAAAATTGACGCACATGCTTGGAATGGGGTTTTATTAGAACCAAAAATATCAAAACGAAGTTTACAAAATGTCCGACAGATGGCGCTGGACTGCAAAACGTCAGTGACAGCGCATGACAGTCGCTGTAATGAGAGAGACAATCTGATGCGCCAGCAGTCTCCGCTCGTTGACGTTACCTGAAAAGGCGCTTTTAGTGAAGCTGTATTATCAGAATGGGGAATGTGTTAGTTCAGCGTTACGATCCTATCGCCATAGGAAGGGGATTCGAACGGGTAAAGGTCCGTTGAGAAATGCAGCTGTGGCGAGAATGATTTCAAAGTTGTTTAGACGATAGACCCCGTAGTGGCCGACCGAGCACAAGGCGTAATGCTGCTGAGACAGTTAAGGAGCCGGCCGAAGTGGCCGTGCGGTTAAAGGCGCTGCAGTCTGGAACCGCGAGACCGCTACGGTCGCAGGTTCGAATCCTGCCTCGGGCATGGATGTTTGTGATGTCCTTAGGTTAGTTAGGTTTAACTAGTTCTAAGTTCTAGGGGACTAATGACCTCAGCAGTTGAGTCCCATAGTGCTCAGAGCCACAGTTAAGGAAGAAATGGAGACTGTTGCGGGTTCGTCTATGCACGGGGAAGTCAGCGCTCGTGCAGTCGCACGTCGCACCGGCATTCCATACACTACTGTTTGGTTGGCACTGAGGCGTACCCTCCGATGCTATCTGTACAAAATCCATCGGCATCATGAACTGTTACCTGGCGACTTAGTGAAGCGGAGGGCATTTGCGGTGTGGGCGTTTCAAAAGATGGCAGAAGATGATGATTGGTTGAGTAACGTGTTGTGGACCGACGAAGCTCATTTCACGCTCCGAGGGTCTGTCAACGCCCACAACTGCAGAATTTGGGCCACCGAAAATCCTAGAACTGTCGTGGAAACTCCATTGCACGACGGAAAAGTCATGGTATGGGTTGGATTTACCACATCTACCGTTATCTGGCCTTTTTTCTTCGAGGAAATGCGTGATTCTGGTTTTGTAACTGCTACCGTGACGGGTGAAAGGTACGCCGATATGTTACAGAATCGCATCATCCCCAGCCTGTCTGATAAACACCTGCTGAAACGTACGATGTTTATGCAGGATGGCGCTCCACCCAATATTGCTAGGCGCGTGAAAGATCTCTTGCGCGCGTCGTTTGGTGACGATCGTGTGCTCAGCCGCCACTTTCGTCACGCTTGGCCTCCCAGGTCCCCAGACCTCAGTCACTGCAACTATTGGCTTTGGGGTTACTTGAAGTCGCAAGTGTATCGTGATCGACCGACATCTCTAGGGATGCTGAAAGACATCATCCGATGCCAATGCCTCACCATAACTCCGGACATGCTTTACAGTGCTGTTCACAACATTATTCCTCGACTACAGCTATTGTTGAGGAATGATGGTGGACATATTGAGCATTTCCTGTAAAGAACATCATCTTTGCTTTCTCTTACTTTGTTATGCTAATTATTGCCATTCTGATCAGATGAAGCGCCATCTGTCGGACATTTTTTGAACTTTTGTATTAATTTGGTTGTAATAAAACTCCATGTCATTCCAAGCATATGTGTCAATTTGTACCTATCTACATTATTCTGTGATTTATTCAGGTTTCAAATTTATACTGACTTTTTGATCACCTGGTACATGGTAAAACCGTAAGGAGCAAGTAAAATCAAACTAAACTCCGCCTGAACGGGACATGCAGAGCCAAGGGTACCGACCGGCAGCCGTGACATTCTCAGCCCACAGGCCTCACTGGATGCGGATATGGAGGGGCATGTGGTCAGCACACCGCTCTCCTGGCCGTATGTCAGTTTACGAGACCGGAGCCGTTACTCCTCAGCCAAGTAGCTCCTCAGTTCGCCTCATAAGGGCTGAGTGCACCAGATGGTCACCCATTCAAATGCTAGCCCAGCCCGACAGCGCTTAACTTAGGTGATCTAACGGGAATCGGTGTTACCACAGCGGCGAGGCCGTTGGCAGAAACACAGGTATACTAAATGAAATGCAAATTGTGAAGTACATCTATACGGGATTCTTAGGTAAAAAGAAACTGAATTTATCAAACATGGATACAAAGTATGTGGTCTACATTACTTGATGACATTTGACTTCAAACCAACTCACTCTACACGCAAAAATACTAGGTGAAGAATATATTAATGTAAAATAGGGGAAAGTGGCCCAAAAAGACATACAAAAAAGTTAATTGTCTTTCACGGCTCATATTTGCCAGTTATATAATTGCAATTTTAAATTTCACTGGGATTTCTACAATAGCATATGCACAAAGAATTCGGTATAAAATAGTTTTGCTATGAACTCAGAGCCGGCCGCGGTGGCCGAGCCGTTGTAGGCGCTTCAGTCTGGAACTACGCGGCTACTATGGTCGCAGGTTCGAATCCTGCATCGGGCATGGATGTGTGTGATGTCCTTAGGTTAGTTAGGTTTAAGTAGTTCTAAGTTTAGGGTACTGATAATCTCAGATGTTAAGTCCCAAAGTGCATAGAGCCATTTGAACCATTTTATGAACTCGCAATTTCAAAAACGTTGTCAACGTGTCATTTTGGCCTATCTGGTGGGGCAAAATGACACACCTTTCCTCTTATCATGATAATTTGTTTATTTTTACTAATAAATTGCTGGCATAAGCATAAATTATAGCACAGACATATACCATAGTTTAATTAAGTCTTAGAACTGTAATCTACCAAATTTAGAATGTCCATTAGTAAAATATACTAAAATGTATTGCAAATTATTTCCAGGAACTTAGTATCTTAGATTCACATTTAAAATTTGAACAGTATTCGTTAGAACAAAATGTATTATTGGCACAACACACATACAAAGCTTTTTGTACGCTTGGAAAGTCCACCACTATCAGCATGGATCTATTTCGAGCAGCTCATACACTTCCGCCACATTTCCCTTTCTTTTATTCGGCTGTGTAAATCACCATGGTGAATTCACGCTGCGCCCTCTTCTTCATCAGTACTGACGTTTACATCTGCTACTTATTCATCTGGAGGGGGAGGGGGGTGGTGACTATGGCCAAACGTCACTTCACAGTAGCCCGGTTCGATTTACTCAGCTCCTTTTCGGTTTTATGGAGCTCCTTTTCATTCATAACTTGCAGATTTGGTGTTACAGTGATTATCTCGCAACTTTCACCAGTTGTGCGTTTCTTAGGCATACCGGAACTGGAAGGAGTTGGGGGAAATCTCCTGGAGGACTGTCTCTGCACGCGCTGTGACTGACTCGTTGATGCCATGAGTGCAAGAAAGCTCAGATGTTGATAAGGCGGACTGATCTGTTACAGGAGGTTGATGATCTCTTGTTCTGCTGGGTACATACAAATGCTCTGGAAATACATCTGGGTTAAACGGAAATATTCCAGAAACTTGGAAGCCAACTATGGCCTTGCTGCTAAGTAGTCCTCCCAGAAATACTTGGCAATTTGATAAACTGAAACTAGTCTTCCTGAGTTGTTCTTCAGCCACTTGCTCTCTTCCTGGTTATAGTATATGTCAAGCGGTCCAAAGAATGTCAGGTCTAGGGGCTGAAGCCTGTGGCTGCAATGTGGCGGAAGACACAACAAAACAATCCTATTTTCTTTGGCTTTTTATAAACGGGCACACTGCGTTTCAGCAATCAATAAGCTACGCAATAGAGCAGGGCAAAATGACATAGTTCTGCGTCATTTTTCCCTCTTCAACACAAGTGTAATCTTTGGACATAAGGCCGGCCGGTGTGGCCGTGCGGTTCTTGGCGCTTCACTGTGGAACCGAGCGACCGCTACGGTCGCAGGTTCGAATCCTGCCTCGGGCATGAATGTGTGCGATGTCCTTAGTTTAGTTAGGTTTAAGTAGTTCTACGTTCTAGGGGACTGATGACCACAGATGTTAAGTCCCATACTGCTCAGAGCCATTTGAACCATTTTTGGCCATAACCTCGAAAATTATCAAACACACCATCAAAATACTCCCACATATTTAAAGGCTTACCTTTATAAGATGTCCTCCTGATAGTAAATTTTCCGCACAAACAATCAACACTGCGCAAATCTGGAAGCTTGCTAACAGAAATATTGGTTTCGTTGACTTCAAAAACCGCTTCCCGCGTTTCACGTTACCCAACCGATGCAGGCAAAGATTAATGGCTTGTGACCAACGTGTAGCCACCACGAGCTACCACGCAAACCAAAGATTATGATCCTGTCAGCTGCCAAATTAAAAAAAAAAAAATAATAATAAATAAAAAAAATAAAAGAGGCCAGTATGTCGTATTTCCCTACTATGTCATTTTGGGCCTCTTTCCTCTACACTGCTCAGCCAAAATACGAGGTGCATTCAAGTTCTAAGGCCTCCGATTTTTTTTCTAATTAACTACTCAGCCGAAATCGATGAAACTGGCGTTACTTCTCGACGTAATCGCCCTGTAGACGTACACTTTTTTCACAACGCTGACGCCATGATTCCATGGCAGCGGCGAAGGCTTCTTTAGGAGTCTGTTTTGACCACTGGAAAATCGCTGAGGCAATAGCAGCACGGCTGGTAGATGTGCGGCCACGGAGAGTGTCTTTCATTGTTGGAAAAGCCAAAAGTCACTAGGAGCCAGGTCAGGTGAGTAGGGAGCATGAGGAATCACTTCAAAGTTGTTATCACGAAGAAACTGTTGCGTAACGTTAGCTCGATGTGCGGGTGCGTTGTCTCGGTGAAACAGCACACGCGCAGCCCTTCCCGGACGTTTTTGTTGCAGTGCAGGAAGGAATTTGTTGTTCAAAACATTTTCGTAGGATGCACCTGTTACCGTAGTGCCCTTTGGAACGCAATGGGTAAGAATTACGCCCTCGCTGTCCCAGAACATGGACACCATCATTTTTTCAGCACTGGCGGTTACCCGAAATTTTTTTGGTGGCGGTGAATCTGTGTGCTTCCATTGAGCTGACTGGCGCTTTGTTTCTGGATTGAAAAATGGCATCCACGTCTCATCCATTGTCACAACCGACGAAAAGAAAGTCCCATTCGTGCTGTCGTTGTGCGTCAACATTGCTCGGCAACTTGCCACACGGGCAGCCGTGTGGTCGTCCGTCAGCATTCGTGGCACCCACCTGGATGACACTTTTCGCATTTTCAGGTTGTCATGCAGGATTGTGTGCACAGAACCCACACAAATGCCAACGCTGGAGGCGATCTGTTCGACAGTCATTCGGCGATCCCCCAAAACAATCCTCTCCACTTTCTCGATCGTGTCGTCAGACCGGCTTGTGCGAGCCCGAGGTTGTTTCGGTTTGTTGCCACACAATGTTCTGCCTTCATTAAACTGTCGCACCCACGAACGCACTTTCGACACATCCATAACTCCATCAGCACATGTCTCCTTCAACTGTGGATGAATTTCAATTGGTTTCACACCACGCAAATTCAGGAAACGAATGATTGCACGCTGTTCAAGTAAGGAAAACGTCGCCATTTTAAGTATTTAAAACAGTTCTCATTCTCGCTGCTGGCGGTAAAATTCCATCTGCTGTACGGTGCTGCCATCTCTGGGACATATTGACAATGAACGCGGCCTCATTTTAAAAGAATGCGCATATTTCTATCTCTTTCCAGTCTGGACAAAAAAAAAATCGGAGGCCTTAGAACTTGAATGCACCTCGTATTATGACCACTGGGGAAATCGATTAAGATAAGCGACTTTGAAAGAGGGCTGATTATTATTAAGAACAGCCTGTGGGCGAGTATGTCGAAAACAGAGAAAGAGTTCGCATGTTCACGAGCTACTGTTGTGAGCATCTACGGAAAGGGGTAGTAGGACAGTGAAACTACCACTAGGCGATAAGTGGTTGGACGTCCACGACTGTTCGCGGAGTCTGCTATCCAGATGCTTGTCTGCTCCGTGAAGCAGGATAGATGATGATCTGTGGAATCTCTGGCGACAGCGCACAATGCTGGCGCACGCACAAGTGTTTCAGAGCACATCGTTCATCGCTCATTGTTCGACACGGGACTCCGCAGCAGACCACCCCAACGTGTTCCCCTGTTGATCCAACAAGATCTCCAATTGCGACTGCAGAGGGCACGGGACCAATGGGATTTGATTTTAGATCACTGGAAGCGTGTCGGCTCTTCGGGTGGATCACATTTTCGCTACACTAGGCCAATGGTCCTGCTAGAACTGACGTGTAATACAGAATCACCACAATAGGTGGCGCTGCCTCGCAGCTGCTGGTAAGAAAGAGAGATCGTTAGCTGGATATACATAACCACTAAAACTTCATAAATGTAATGCACATAAAACATTGATAAGATGGAATTACTTGGAGCAACACCTGTGCAATAACTTATCCTAAAATTTTGACGAAGTAAAATACAAATGAAGGTAGTAAACTTAAAATGAGAAAACAGGGTGTATAATACAACTCACAGATGCAGTACCTAAACAGATTTTACGTATCATATATCACTAGAACGAGAACATTAAAAAACACAGGACCGTAAAATACTGCGTCATTCGGAGCTAAAACTGCTACCTAACAAGTAAATTCCTTTTTTTATAAAATACAAATAAAATTATTACGCTTAAGAGGTACGCAGCAACTTGTAAGACGGACTAATGCGGGTAAACTTTTTCCCCATTTCCATTTTATAGCTACATTAAAATGTGTAAAATGCGTCGACATTTAAGGCGAGTCAAAAACCCCTGATGGCTTGGCTAACAAGATGACAAAAGGCCAGAGCGGAACACGGCTCATATTTAGGCAGAATTATCAGAGCTCCAGGATTACATTAAAAACACTGATTTCATAACTTCTAAAAAGGCCTGATTAGCGTCAAATATTTGGTCGTTAAGGAGGGAAAAATCTTTGTCCTCCATATGCCTAAATATTTCAATTCCTTCCAAAATTTTTAACTTTTTAGGCCGGCCGGGGTGGCCGAGCGGTTCTAGGCGCTACAGTCTCGAACCGCACGACCGCTACGTCGCAGGTTCGAATCCTGCCTCGGGCATGGATGTGTGTGATGTCCTTAGGTTAGTTAGGTTTAAGTAGTTCTAGGGGACTGATGGACTCAAAAGTTAAGTCCCATAGTGCTCAGAACCATTTAAATTTTTACGCTCTTGCGGAAAATGAAATATCTTAAGATTTTGTTCTTGCGGAGGAATATGGCGACAGGCTTTACGGTGTTGGGCAAAGGCACAGTTCTGTTTTACCTGTCCCCATCTACTAAGGAGATATTCTTGCCATCTAAGTTTAAAGATCCTGCCTGTTTGTCCAGCATATCCTACATTAAAATCGCGACACTCCAGCAGATATACCCGCCAAGCCAAAAGGTTATTCTTTTTAGGTGATTCATTACGTATGTAAATAAACTGGAGATTGATAGCCGCGGAAAATACTATATGAGAGCCCACTCCCCGAAAAAGTTTTGCCAGTTCATATCTAAAATTGCCCATAAATGGCAATGACTGTTACTAAAAAATGGTTCAAATGGCTCTGAGCACTATGGGACTCAACTGCTGTGGTCATCAGTCCCCTAGAACTTAGAACTACTTAAACCTAACTAACCTAAGGACATCACACACACCCATGCCCGAGGCAGGATCCGAACCTGCGACCTGCGACCGCAGCGCGGCTCCGGACTGGAGCGCCTAGAACCGCACGGCCACCGCGGTCGGCTTGACTGTTACTAGTCACTGTTTATCTCCACGACTCGTTTCAAAGGTTTAACCTCCATCATCAGGTGGATTTACATTCTTTAGTATGACAAGCATGTGCGTGTCTGTGTTATGTCACGATTTTTGAAGGAATTTGTCTAGTGGAGAAACACTAGAAAGTGCCACATCTTCCTCCAAAAATCGTAACACAACACACAGACGCACGCACTTGTCATACTAACAAATGTAAATCCACTTGATGATGGAGGTTAAACCTTTGAAACGCGTCGTGTTGAAATATAAACAGTGACTAGTAACAGTAAACGTGTTGTTTCTTTTAATGTCAGTAACAGTCACGGTAAAGCCTAATCTAAAATGTCCGCATTTAAAATCAGATTATTACTTCACGCATCCAAGTTTACTGTTAGCAGTCACTGTTTAACTCCACGACGCGTTTCAAAGGTTTAAACCATCATCAGGTGGATTTATATTTGTTAGTATGACAAGTATGTGTGTGTTTGTGTATGTGTGTGTGTGTGTGTGTGTTTGTGTTTGTGTGTTATGATTTTTGAAGGAACTTGTCTAGTGGAGAAATACTAGAAAGTGCCACATCTTCCTCCAAAAATCGTAACACAACACACAGACGCACGCACTTGTCATACTAACAAATGTAAATCCACTTGATGATGGAGGTTTAACCTTTGAAACGCGTCGTGGATATATATAAACAGTGACTGGTAACAGTAAACTTGTTGTCTCATTTAATTAAGCTGATTATGCTATACGTTTCGCACTTATCTACCCTTGTTATTTTCGGAATTGTGTGGACGATATTTGTCCTAATGTCTTACAGTATGTCTTCATTCTCATAGACTCTACCCGCCAACTTGTGTAGTCGCTAAGTTCCAATTCCCCCCCCAATGATTTCCGAAAATGTTATCCATCCTATCTACCTTATCTAATCGCAAGGCTTCCAATGCTCTGTCAAACAGTGACCTTCATACTGGATCCCCTATATCTTTCTTATCCATTCCTATTTCTTCCCCAATCACGTCATCACACAAGTCCTCGCCTCGTAGAATCTTTCAGTATTTTCTTTTCACCTGTGGCGTTCCCTGCTCTGCGCACAGCAGTGGAAATCCCATTTCACGCTTAATGTTAATGTCGTTACTTTTCATTTCACCGAAGTTTAATGCGACTTTCCTACATGCTGAATGAATCCTACAGCCGACCATGGATTGCATACAATTCCAGTTTCATAGATTGTTTTTGAAAGTTCCTCATACGCATTCCCTTCGCTTAGGTAACAGCTGCGGTGACAACGACCAGGCGACCGCGTAATAACTCAAAGCCATGCTAGGCTAGCTGACACGAAGTATTCAGTGGAGCAGGGCAGGGTCAACATAGCCGCCGCTGCCAGCAAACAACGCGACAAAACAACTTCAACAACCCCCCCCCCCCCACATTCCCCTCCACCCCAACCTCGCTCTCCAGTAGAATGTCGGTCCTGCGTGTCCACATAACGAGGCCCTTACAGCCCTTAAGGGCCTCTGAGGGCGGCCTGAGCCCGCTAAGCTTAGCCTAAAGGGCTGTCGAGTACACGAGAACCCGCTAAACTGCACCGCTTCTCTCCGTCAAAAATAATTAAATAAATAAAAGCAAAACGTAAAAATTCCAGAGAGGGTGGGGGTTGGAGAAGGAACAGAGCTGGATAAACTGCTCACACAGACAATTTTCCGATAATACCAACGAAACTAACAGAAGGAAATTCTCACACAAACAGAAATTTGCATATGTACGTTCACAGAACTGCTAAAATTTGTATTATAGTGTAATTCGTGAGTTCCTGTCACAAAGGTCATAGTTCTTAGTAACCGATACAAAGTCACCTAGTGAAACAGATTATATCTGGTGTTCCCGAAGTAAGTGATGTAGGTCCTTGTTGATTCTAATGTATACAGGGTGTTACAAAAAGATACGGCCAAACGTTCAGGAAACATTCCTCACACACAAATAAAGAAAAGATGTTATGTGGACATGTGTCCGGAATCGCTTAATTTTCACGTCAGAGCTCATTTTAGTTTCATCAGTATGTACTGTACTTCCTCGATTCACCGCCAGTTGGCCCAATTGAAGGAAGGTAATGTTGACTTTTTGCTGCTTGTGTTGACATGCGACTCATTGCTCTACAGTACTAGCATCAAGCACATCAGTACGTAGCATCAACAGGTTAGTGTTCATCACGAACGTCGTTTTGCAGTCAGTGCAATGTTTACAGATGCGGAGTTGGCAGATGCCCATTTGATGTACGGATTAGCACGGGGCAATAGCCGTGGCGCGGTACGTTTGTATCGAGACAGATTTCCAGAACGAAGGTGTCCCGACAGGAAGACGTTCGAAGCAAATGATCGGCGTCTTAGGGAGCACGGAACATTCCAGCCTACGACTCGCGACTGGGGAAGACCTAGAACGAAGAGGACACCTGCAATGGACGAGGCAATTCTTCGTGCAGTTGACGATAACCCTAATGTCAGCGTCAGAGAAGTTGCTGCTGTACAAGGTAACGTTGACCACGTCACTGTATGGAGAGTGCTACGGGAGAAAACTGGTTCTCCCGTACCCTGTACAGCGTGTGCAGGCACTATCAGCAGCTGATTGGCCTCCACGGGTACACTTCTGCGAATGGAACCAACAATGTGCCAATCCTCATTTCAGTGCAAATGTTCTCTTTACGGATGAGGCTTCATTCCAACGTGATCAAATTCTAAATTTTAACAATCAGCATGTGTGGGCTGACGAGAATCCGCACGCAATTGTGCAATCACGTCATCGACACAGATTTTCTGTGAACGTTTGGGCAGGCATTGTTGGTGATGTCTTGATTGGGCCCCATGTTCTTCCACCTACGCTCAATGGAGCACGTTATCATGATTTCATACGGGATACTCTACCTGTTCTGCTAGACCATGTGCCTTTACAAGTACGACACAACATGTGGTTCATGCACGATGGAGCTCCTGCACATTTCAGTCGAAGTGTTCGTACGCTTCTCAACAACAGATTCGGTGACCGATGGATTGACAGAGGCGGACCAATTCCGTGGCCTCCACGCTCTCCTGACCTCAACCTCCTTGTCTTTCATTTATGGGGCATTTGAATACTCTCGTCTACGCAACCCCAGTACCAAATATAGAGACTCTTCGTGCTCGTATTGTGAACGGCTGTGATACAATACGCCATTCTCCAGGGCTGCATCAGCGCATCAGGTATTCCGTGCGACGGAGGGTGGATGCATGTACCCTCGCTAACGGAGGACATTTTGAACATTTCGTGTAACAAAGTGTTTGAAGTCACGCTGGTACGTTCTGTTGCTGTGTGTTTCCATTCCACGATTAATGTGATTTGAAGAGAAGTAATAAAATGAGCTCTAACATGGAAAGTAAGCGTTTCCGGACACATATCGACATAACATATTTTCTTTCTTTGTGTGTGAGGAATGTTTCCTGAAAGTTTAGCGGTACCTTTTTGTAACACCCTGTATACACGGTTTAGCACACAATCTGATCAGCCCTCTTCGATTGTTTGGAGACAACACTGTCATTTAAAGTGTAGTATCGTCATCAGAGTATCAAATCCACTGTGAAATATTTAGACTAGATATCTGTATGGATCTAAAAGTTGAAGTTGACTTCAAGGGGGTAGGTCAGGTATAAATATTTTAGCCTGATTTTTATGTGCTTGAAATGTTCATTAGAGAGTTCGTTTCCAAGATTCATACATGTTCAGTGTGCCGTAAGTGTAAAAATATGTTAAATTCGCGATTTACAACACACCAGAGCGCTGAAATTTGACCGAAGTTGTAATATAATAGTTACCAGCGGGATAGATCATGATAGTATCACAGAGGGCACATGTGTCAACTAAAATACCATTCTCAACAAGATTTTTCTTCGAAAGCGTACACAGTCTGAAATCACGTGGTTTTCTCACGCCTGCTGAACATGTTACTTCATGACTTGTTTTTAATATGAAATAAATGGTTGAATGCTTGAGAATGACAAACAGATATATTTACACGGACAGAAAAGTTTCGAACAGTAATCCCGGACATGCAAAAAACACTTCGTTTGGTAAGCAGAAGCCAGTTAATCGATACAATTTCGTCAAAATAAGAGTGTTTCGATATCAGTGAAAAAAGCCAACTGTACGGTGCTGGCATTGCCGATTAAAAGTTAAAAACCACAATTTGAACCTTTAAACGCTTGCTTTTATTTATTTATTTTCAAAACAACAATTTTAAAGTTGACTGAAGCTATAGCTCACCCAATATACCTGCAACTACATTATACCTTTTTGTAACTTGGCCGGCCGGTGTGCCCGAGCGGTTCTAGGCGCTTCAGTGTGGAACCGCGCGACCGCTACGGTCGCAGGTTCGAAACCTGCCTCTGGCATGGATGTGTGTGACGTCCTTAGGTTAGTTAGGTTTAAGTAGTTCTAAGTTCTAGGGGACTGATGACCTCAGATGTTCCATAGTGCTCACAGCCGTTTGAACATTTTTTTTTAACTTGTGAGTCGGCGATTATTTTATTTATTTATTTATTTATTTATTTTTTTTGTAACTTGTGAGTCGGCGATTCGTCTAACCTAGTACGCAGGATATTTTACGATATATTTCAATTTCGCTTTTTTATGCACGTTTTTATGACTAGTATTGTTTCGTCAATACTGACTTACTTCAGAGTGCAGCCATTTTCTTAAAAATCATTTTCCTTAAATATCCCGACTTACTACGTTAGACAATATCATCATTTTCGAAGCAGCTTTTGAAATTTGTTCTAGGTTGAAAACTGTGGCGTTCAAATCTGCCACCAACCGCCCCGAACTATTCGAAGGCCTTTAGTCGATGTCGAGTAGAGAGTTCCTATCGACGCAAGTTTTTCTTTAAAATAAAAAAAAAAGGAAAAGCACTACATAACACCGTGTTAAGGGTGTACAGCAAGATCGAGAATCACCTGGCCCTAACTCTGACGTGATCAACACGAGTGCTGAAAGGAGTCTGTTAAATTTCAGTTGCAGGGCAAATAGCAGAAAACCAAAAACTACTGGCAGAACACAGAAGACGCAACAGATGTGCCAGAGAGAGTGCCCACACTACGCATATGCCTTCTCTGCTACAGTATTGCTGTGCTTATGGGATCCCTACCATGTAGGACTGACGGAGGACGTCGATAAAGTTCGAAGGAGGACAGCTCGTTTTGTGATGTACCTTTGGAGCGGAGAAGTCAAGAGTATCGCTGTTCGTTTCCATAGCTACAGTGAATTCAATAGGACGAGAACAACACAGGATGTTTATAAATGAATATCGGGGTATTTAACGCTTTATAATATTTATTATATTAAACTTACAGTTATAAATTATATGTCAAATGAAAGAGCAACTAAGTTTTACCAAGAACCTTATAACTATTCACTGGCATAACGAAGTACGCGATTGGTTGAACTTCACTGTACCCAATTGCTGGATAGGCCGCAAGGGGCCCAATGACAGGGCTTCCTTTGCTTGGCCTTCACATTCACCCGACCTAACGCCATGTGATTTTTTCCTTTGGGGCTTCATCAAGGATAGTGTGCACGAGCCTCCGCTACCAGCAAACCTCCCTGAATTAAGAAATCGGATAGAAGCAGCTGCTGCTAGAATCACTGAAGACACACTTATCAACGTTTGGGGAGAACTCGGCTATGGACGTGATGTGTGCCGTGTGACAAATGGTGCTCGCATTGAACATTTATAAGATTCTTGGTAAAACTGTTTGAGTTGCTCTTTCATTTGACATATCATTCATAACTCTAAGTTTAATATAATAAATATTATAAAGCGTTAAAACCCCGATATTCATTTATAAATACCCTGTATTTACACGAGCAGCATTCAATGAATAAAAAAGTGTGATATACACTTTAAGGGAAAAAAAAGCGACGCACAACGAATCAATGATTACAATTTCAGAAAAATTCGTTCTTTTTTCTTTTTTTCTTTTTTTCAAGGGAAAGAGCTTCACAAGTTGGGCAAGTCTATAATTTGTTGGTCCACAACTGGCACACAGTATGTGACCAAAAGTATCCGGACACCTCGAAAAACGTACGTTTTTCATATTAGGTGCATTGTGCTGCCACCTACTGCCAGGTACTCCATATCAGCGACCTCAGTAGTCATTAGACAGTGTGAGAGAGCAGAATGGGGCGCTCCGCGGAACTCGCGGACTTCGAACGTGGTCAGGTGACGGGGTGTCACTTGTGTCATTCGTCTGTAGGCGAGATTTTCACACTCCAAAACACCCCCAGGTCCACTGTTTCCGATGTGATAGTGAAGAGCAAACGTGAAGGGACACGTACAGCGCAAAACTGTATCGGCCGACCTCGTCTATTGGCTGACAGAGACCGACGACAGTTGAAGACGGTCGTAATGTGTAATAGGGAGGCATCTATCCAGACCATCACACAGGAATTGCAATCTCGATCAAGATCTACTGACAGTACTATGACAGCCGGGAGGTGAGAAAACTTTGATTTCATGGTCGAGCAGCTGCTCATAAACATCACATCACGCCGGTAAATGTCAAACGATGCCTCGCTCGGTGTAACGAGCGTAAACATTGCACGATTGAAAAGGGCAAAAAAGTTTTTTGGAGTGGGCAATCACGGTACACAATGTGGTGATTCGATGGCAGGGTGTGGGTATGGTGAAAGCCCGGTGAACGTCATCTGCCAACGTGTGTAGTGCCAACAGTAAAATTCGGAGGTGATGGTGTTACGGTGTGATAGTGTTTTTCATGGAGGGGGCTTGCACCCCTTGTTGTTTTGCGTGGCAGTATCACAGCACAGGCCTACATTCATGTTTTAAGCGCCTTCTCGCTTACCACTGTTGAAGAGAAATTTGGGGATGGCGATTACATCTTGCAACACGAACCAGCACCTGTTCATAATACACGGCCTGTGGCGGAGTGCTTACACGACAATAACATCCCTGTAATGGACTGGCCTGCACAGAGTCCTGACCTGAATCCTACAGAACACCTTTGGGATGTTTTGGAACGCCAACTTTGAGCCAGGCCTCACCGACCGACATCGATACCTCTCCTCAGTGCAGCACTCTGTGAAGAATGGGCTGCCATTTTCTCAAGAAACTTTCCAGCACCTGATTGAACGTAAGCCTGCCAGAGTGGAAGCTGTCATCAAGGGCCAACACCATATTGAATTCCAGCGTTACCGTCGGAGGGCGCCAAAAACTTGTAAGACATTTCAGCCAGGCGACCGGATACTTTTGACCAAATAGTGTATGTAATGAATTATTCGGTTTGGCGTTGACTGGTGGAGTTGCTGAATGTCCTCCTGAGGGTTATTGTTCCAAATTTGTGTAGAACTGGCACGTTAGATCGTCAAAATCCGACCTGGTTGAAGGGCCCTGCCCGTAATGTTTTCAATGAAGGAAAGATCCGGCGACCTGGCAGCAAGCACGAAGACAAGCAACAGAAGCTCTCGCCATGTGCGGCCAGGCATTATTTTGCTGAAATGCAAGCTCAGGGCACCTTCCATGTAGGGCAACAAAAGGGGGGGTACAATATCGTCGACATACAGCTGCGGTGTATGTGTGCTGCGGATGGCAACCAAATGGTCTCCTGGTGTGAAAAGAAATGCCACTCCAACAATCCATCAGTCTTGGTTGCTGGGCCGTACGGCGGAGTGACATTCAGGTCAGTATCCCGCTGCTGGGCGGAGTGTCTCCAGACACGTCTTTGCTGTTCATCGTAGTAAAATTCGAAGTTGGACTCAATGATGAAGACAGTTCTACTCCAGTGAATGAGATTGTAGACCCAAGACATATCTGCATATGTGCGCCATACGGTCCGATAGTCGAGAGTGGTGGTTTGGGGTGCCATTTCTTTTCATAGAGGAACTCCTCTGGTTGTCACCGGCGGCTCGTCGACGATATTCTACGTCCCGTTTTCTACATCTACATCCATACTCCGCAAGCCACCTGACGGTGTGTGGCGGAGGGTACCCTGAGTACCTCTGTCGGTTCTCCCTTCTATTCCAGTCTCGTATCGTTCGTGGAAACAAAGATCGTCGGTATGCCACTGTGTGGGCTCTAATCTCTCTGATTTTATCCTCACGGTCTCTTCGCGAGATATACGTAGGAGAAATAAACTGCTTGACGCCTCGGTGGAGATATGTTCTCGAAACTTCAACAAAAGCCTGTACCGAGCTACTGAGCGGCTCTCTTGCAGAGTCTTGCATAGGAGTTTATCTATCATCTCCGTAGCGCTTTCGCGATTACTAAATGATCCTGTGACGAAGCGCGCTGCTCTCCGTTGGATCTTCTCTATCTCTTGTATCAACCCTATCTGGAACGGATCCCACACCGGTAAGCAGTATTCGAGCAGTGGGCGAACAAGTGTACTGTAACCAACTTCCTTTGTTTTCGGACTGCATTTCCTTGGGATTCTTCCAATGAAAGTTTGGCATCTGCTTTAACGACGATCAACTTTATATGGTCATTCCATTTTAAATCACTCCTAATGCCTACTCCCAGGGAATTTATGGAATTAACTGCTTCCAGTTGCTGACCTGCTATATTGTAGCTAAATGGTAAAGGATCTTTCTTTCGCAGCACATTACACTTGTTTACATTGAGATTCAATTGTCATTCCCTGCACCATGTGTCAATTCGTTGCAGATCCTGCTGCATTTCAGCACAATTTTCCATTGTTAAAACCTGTCGATATACTACAGCATCATCCGCAAGAAGCCTCAGTGAACTTGCGATGTTATCCACAAGGTCATTTATCTATATATTGTGAATAGCAACGGTCCTACGACACTCCCCTGCGGCACACCTGAAATCACTCTTACTTCGGAAGACTTCTCTCCATTGAGAATGACATACTGCGTTCTGTTATCTAGGAACTACTCAATCCAATCACACAATTTGTCTGATAGTCTGTATGCTCTTACTTTATTCATTAAACGACTGTGGGGAATTGCATCAAACGCCTTGCGGAAGTGAAGAAACACGGCATCCACCTGGGAACCCGTGTCTATGGCCCTCCATGGCAAACTATCATGGCCTTACATTTCGGCAAAGCAATGCCCGCCCCCAAACGGCGAGAATTTCTACAGCTTGTCCTCGTGCTTGCCAAACCGTACCTTGGCCAGCAAGATCGCCGGATCTCTCCCCAGTTGAGAATGTTTGAAGCATTATTGGGGAATATCAAGGAGGATTTCGTTACGGGAGATCTACTATCGACCAAATGTTTGTCCTACGCCAGATCGTAGAAAAAAGGTGGGAGTTGGGACAAGAGCTACACATGCTGTTTGTCGACTTCAGAAAAGCATATGATTGCATTCATCGAGAAAGTATGCTGAGGTGTCTGGAAGAGTTCGGTTTTGCCAAAAAACTAGTAAGCCTCACGAAGACCTGCCTGGTGGATATTAGAGCAAAGGAAAAACTTGGAAATGACTGAAAACTGGGCTACGGCAGGTAATGCGAGAGACATCATCTAATGAACACAGAGGAGTCCAGACCGGGGATGTGAACATCAGGTATTTCATTTTATGTAATTCCATTCGAGAGAGACGCAGGCTGACTTCGTTGCCAAATGATGCGGGCGTAAGCCGTAATTGCATGAAATTTTCGGAAGGTTACCTCTGACTTCACAAAATTCCTATGCATTGTTACTTAAAACTTTTAAACACGTTTCGATAATAACGCGTTTCGATAATTAATAAGTAAGCTATTTGCGAAAAAGAGTTTGCGAAGTCACTAGTAATTTCAGCTAACTCTCATGTAATACACGTATTACTCGCGCAAACAAAGTCTACACTCGGCGCGATGGCTGATGGGAAAGTCTGTGAATGGGAAATGCCTTTACCGTCGCTCCCATCAGCCACCGCGCCGAGTGTCATCTTTGTTTGCGCGATGAATAAGCAGAGCCGATGTCTTGATATTTAATAGTCTTTAAACTCTTAGTTGCATAAAAATAGCAGATGTTTTGAAAGAATATTGACTGAAAACGTCGTATTTTTTATTTTTTTTATTTTGTTATTCACAGTAAGAATCTAACCTAACCATATATCTAACAAAGGAAAATAGTCTATTATGAACTCACCAAATCCAAAGCTAAAACCGCACAATATCTTTAAAATAACAAATTACAGGCGTAAAGAAACCACAGCTAACTGAACGACAAGGCCATAACAAGATCCCAAACCTCTCAGTACACTCGTCGAAAAATCGGCCGGAGGGCCGTTCGGTAACAAGTCTCAGGAGCTTACCGAATAGGAACTTCGGATAAAGAACCGAAAATGACGTCACTACCGAGACTAACCTACTGCACCAATCGGTATCAACGATACAGAATAGAGCCCCAGGGAGTGTGATTTCGCAACACTAGTTTAAAAAAAAAAAAAGTTTCCCAGCCCAGTGTCTCCATGTAAACTAGGCTTTGCCCCATCTAGAGACATATGGCTTTCTTATTTTATTCCTAGATATAATCTTACGCAGCTGTAATATATTTTGTTAAATAAAACCCAGTCATTAGTTGCAAATATATTTTTATTACGCCTTCGAAGTTCCGACAAATTAATTCATACCTCCAGAAACCTACAAAATTGGGTATATTATAAATATTTAGTCCTCAGCTATACATTTATCTGTAGCACAGGAGGTATATTACAGAAACTTACTTAGCATTTGTTCTCCATGGAAGCATAATGCCATGATATGACCAGAAAGGTACACATTGTAGGTAGTCCTTGTAAACACGGATTAACAATTTACAGTAAATGAGTCACATTTATGTATATTTAAAAAAAATGTTACGTAAACAGCTAGAAACATATACAGGGTGTTCGGAAATACCCGTCAAAAACTTCTATTACTTGTAGAGAGAAGTAAGTACGTAATATTTTGATGTGGAACCCATGTTATTAGGTAACAATTGGAAAGGAAACATAACGAAACATCCGTTTATCGCTTAAGCACATTTGTTTTTATTCACACTTAAACATTACTAGTATGCATTATTCCAAAACAAAAAAGAACCCAGCATACTCTATGTACGCAACGTAACGTTTAAGTGTTAATACGAACAAATGTGCTCATGTGATAAACGGATGTTTCGTTTGTCTCCTTTTGAATTGTTACCTAATAACTGCACAAGGTCTCGCATAATTCGGTTCCTCAAGCAGAAGTGGATGAGTTAAACATCTGAATTGAAACAGTAGTAGAACGGAAATGGCAAGTTCTGGACATGGGTACCTATTCAAAATATTACGTACTCACTCCACTCTACAAGTCTTAGAAGTTTTTAACGGGAGTTTCCGAACACTCTGTATAAAAAGATACGGTTCAAATGGCTCTGATCACTATGGGACTTAACATCTGACGTCATCAGTCCCCTAGAACTTAGAACTACTTAAACCTAACTAACCTAAGGACACCACAGACATACATGCCCGAGGCAGGATTCGAACCTGCGACCGTAGCGGTCGGGCGGTTCCAGACTGAAGCGCCTAGAACCGCTCGGCCACATCGGCCGGCTATAAAAAGATATAATAATATAACAAAGATACTATATGAAGAAGTTAGGTATAACACATTTCGAAAAAAAACATGGTACATAGTTCTATTGTACAGGGTAAGTCACAAACTATGCCACCAAGAATAACACCAAAACTATGATAGCAGCTGAAACGTTTGTGGGACTTAAGTTGTATGGGACAACGAGAGCCATAATAAGACGTTGGTTTTTTGTTGCTAGATGAAGGTCAACTTTTTTTTATGGAATGCGATAGATTGGCACTTATTTTCCGATAGCGGCTATCGAGACGAATCTAATGATGTGTAACAGTAAGGTCTTTGAAGGTCAACGAAGATTACAAAGGTGGCATGAACATCCATTTACAGAAGGTGTTCGAAGTGATGACCGTTGGTCTGAATGGAGTGCTGCAGTCTTCTTATCATGGATTGAGTGGTATTCCTTATCACATCGGCACTTATCGAAGCACATACTCACAATTCTCTCTCGCGTATTTTCAGGTGTAGTTTGAACGTATTTGTAAACAATGTTTTTTACGAATCCCAAAAAGAAAAAAATCCAGAGGTGTCAAGTCTGGCGAACGAGCCGGCCACGACACATCTCCTCCGCGTCCAACCGAACGATTTGGGAATTGTCTCTGCAACTCATTTCTATCCATCAGCGGAAAATGTGCCGGACACCCATCGTGTTGATACCACATTCTGTTCCTCGTTCCTAAAGGTATTTCTTCCAATAACAGACCTAATGTTCCTTGCAGGAATGTGGTGTACTTCCTACCATTAAGATTTCCTTCGATGAAATAGGGACCTATAATTCTGCCCTCCAGAATCCCACACCATACAATCACCGACGACGGTTTTTGGTGTGCAATTTGCCGCAGTCAACGTGGATTCTGAGTTGCTCAATAATGCACGTTATGCAAATTATAATTTCCACGGTTCGTGAATGTAGTCTCGTCAATAAATAAAGTCAAATTAGTAAATGTGTCATCCCTCTGAATCTGAAGTTGAACCCATCGGCACAATTCAATGCGGCGCATACAACCCGTACCAGTTAATTCTTGATGGAGACTGTTATGGTGAGGATGATATTTATGGCGATGCAGAACATGAACAACACTACTCTGGTTCATGCCAGATTCCCCTGCGATTGACGCGAACTAATACAAGGATCTCGAACCACAGTGGCAAGAGTGCTAATTTCCGTTTTCTCGTTAGTAGCTTTCCTTTGCCGGATATGTTTCCGATGCGTTAAAGATCCAGTTGTTCTCATTTTATCATACACATATTTAAATGTACGACGTGTATGGCGAGTACGTTCAGGATATCTTTCAGCGTATGTGTCTCAACCTGTCGCTGAATTTCGTTGGCATTTTCCGTAAATGAGAAGCATATCGACTTGTTCTTCGAAGGAATACATCATTCACATTCGCTTGATTCGACGACACTGGTGTTACCATTCGTGTTAGTGTTGTATTGCGAAACCGTAGAATGGTGTGTGCACGTCAATGGATACGCCGTATTCGGCGAATATTTACTATTTGAACGACATACAAGAGAGAATTGTCAGAGCATGTACTTCGATAAGTGCCGAAGTGGTAAAGAATACCACTCAATCCATGATAAGAAGATTGCAGCACTGCATTGATACCAATGGTCATCACTTCGAACACCTCCTGTAAATGGGCACCGAGCGAGGTGGCGCAGTGTTCAGCACACTGGACTCGCATTCGGGAGGACGACGGTTCAATCCCGTCTCCAGCCATCCTGATTTAGGTTTTCCGTGATTTCCCTAAATCGTTTCAGGCAAATGCCGGGATGGTTCCTTTGAAAGGGCACGGCCGATTTCCTTCCCAATCCTTCCCTCACCCGAGCTTGCGCTCCGTCTCTAATGACCTCGTTGTCGACGGGACGTTAAACAACACTAACCTAACCTAACAACCTGTAAATGGGCGTTCATGCCACCTTTTTGACCTTCGTTGACCTTCAAAAACCTTACGCATCATTGGATTCATCTAGATAGCCGCTATCAGAAAATAATTACTGTCATAGGATCCCACAAACTTTTCAGCTCCTATCATACTTTCGAAGTTATTCTCGGTGGCAATAGTTAGTAAGTCACCGTGTATAAAAGCGATGTGGTAGTTTTCTCATTTTATAAGAGATAATATGGAAGGAAAATAATGTCTGTGTTTTTATGCAAAGCAGTCATTCACTAGATTTTTTGAATTTAGGTTGGATGCTTCTAAAAGATACATCTTGTGGTCCTTGCCAACTATATGCAAAATCTGCATATTAATCAATAATGGAGGATGATGTGTGTGTTTCTCACTTTAACGTGTTCTGCAAATGTTGACTTACATGAATTGTCGCCGCCTTTGTTGAGCTAGTGCTCGCGAAAGCAGATCTTACATGCCTTCCCTGTCTCTGGTATATAAAAACTCGGAGATATACTATCTTGTATGTTACGGTCCAGATTTGAGAAACCGATGTCATATTTTTTCTATCTAAATTAGCTCTACAATATGAAATGTTAACTACAAATGGGACTGTAGTGTATTTCTTAACACTAAGGCCATTTTTATTGAGTGTAGAGGAATTTATACCCTTGTTGATTTCATTGTTATAAACCTTTTATACATGGTTTGCTTGATATCCAGTTTTCACCCCTACATATTTTAAGTTCTGTAGCAATAGCAGAACTGGTTATGGGCACATCAATAATACGGCCGATCATACAATATGTAAATTTGTGAACATATCACGGCATTATGCTTCTATGAACAAGATATTGACATTTGCTGAGGCAATACAAAGTAAGTAAGTCTCCATAATATACTTCTTATGCTTCACGTAAATGTATAGCTAAGGACTACATATTTACAGGGTGTTTCACAATTCATGTTACATGCTTGTAGTGGTTGTAGACGGTACTTAGTAGGTCAAGTTATACCTAGGTTACAATGTCCGGGAAGTCATGCAACGACGTTACAGAGCGTCATAGTTACAGGCGACGGCGCCAGTAACTGTATACAGGGTGCTCCATTGATCGTGACCTGGCCAAATATCTCACAAAATAAGCGTCAAACGAAAAAACTACAAAGAACGAAACTGGTCTAGCTTGAAGGGGGAAACCAGATGGAGGTATGGTTGGCCCGCTAGATGGCGATGCCATAGGCCAAACGGATATCAACTTTGTTCTTTTTAAATAGGAACCCCCATTTTTTATTACATATTCGTGTAGTACGTAAAGAAAGATGAATGTTTTAGTTAGACCACTTTCATCGCTTTCTGATAGACGGCGCTTTAATAGTCGCAAACGTATAAGGAAACCGGAAGTGTTCAGCCACATGTGAAACGTCAACCACGACCTGCAACAAATGATGATGCCCAAGTAGGTGTTTTAGCTGCTGTCGCGGCTAATCCGCACATCAGTAGCAGACAAACTGTGCGGGAATCGGGAATCTCAGAAACGTCGGTGTTGAGAATGCTACGTCAACTTTGATTGCACCCGTACCATATTTCTGTGCAACAGGAATTGCATGGCGACGGCTTTGATCGTCGTGTTCAGTTCTGCCACTGGGCACAAGAGAAATTACGGGCCTATGACAGATTTTTTGCACGCGTTCTATTTAGCGACGAAGCGTCATTCAGCAACAGCGGTAACGTAAACCGGCATAATATGCACTATTGGGCAACGGAAAATCCACGATGGCTGCGACAAGTGGAACATCAGAGACCTTGGCAGGTTAATCTATGGTGCGGCATTATGGGAGGAAGGATAATTGGCCCCCATTTTATCGATGGCAATCTAAATGGTGCAATGTATGTTGATTTCCTACGTATTGTTCTACCGATGTTACTACAAGATGTTTCACTGCATGAGACAATGGCGATGTACTTCGAACACGATGGATGTCCGGCACATGGCTCGCGTGCCGTTGAAGCGGCATTGAATAGCATATTTCATGATAGGTGGGATTGGTCGTCGAAGCACCATACCATGGCCCGCACGTTTACCGGATCTAACCTCCCCGGATTTCTTTCCGTAGGGAAAGTTGAAGTATATTTGCTATCGTGATCTTCCGACAACGCCTGGCAACATGTGTCAGCGCATTGTCAATGCATGTGCGAACATCACGGAAGGCGAACTCGCTGTTGAGAGGAATGTCGTTACACGTATTGCCAAATGCATTGAGGTTAACGGACATCATTTTGAGCATTTATTGCATTAATGTGGTATTTACAGGTAATCACGCTGTAACAGCATAAGTTCACAAAGGTACATGTATCACATTGGAACAGCCGAAATAAAATGTTCAAACGTACCTACACTGTTCGTCTAAAATTGTGAGCCATGTGTTTCTGTCTATTACAACGCCATCTATCACAAAGGTCAAAAGGTGGTCCAACTAAAACACACATATTTCTTTACGTACTACACGAATATTTAATAAAAATGAGGGTCCGTATTTAAAGAAACGCAGTTGATATCCGTTTGACCTATGGTAGCGCCATCTAGCGGGCCAACCATAGCGCCATCTGGTTTCCCCCTTCAAGCTAGACCAGTTTCGTTCTTTGTAGTTTTTTTTCGTTTCGTGCTTATTTCACGATCAGTGGACCACCCTCTAAGTACAAGATGGTTCCGTGGTGACGTTACATACTTTCTAGGACGATGGTAATGGATAAATGTGTCACTTGGAGACAAGGGTCCCTGTACAGGAAACGAACGAGTCGAAAGTTACTATCAAAAATTGTTCTGAAACCTCAGACAGTGGAATAGATGCACCGGTACTGTCGTTATTAAGACTGTAGGGTAGTCAACATTCAGAGGTGGTAGTATGGACCAAAAGAAGGAAAAAAATGTGGCGTAAATGTGGGCTCTAAAATGCTTACCTTAATAGCTACGAGCACTTGCTCTTCTTTGGTACTGTGAAACACATCTTCTGTGTTGAAACTCTTAACGTAAGCATTTAGAGTCCGTATTTACTGGACATTTTTTAATATCTTGGTCCATACATAGCGTTCCCAAACGAAAGGACGAGATATGTGATTATGAATCTCTGCGGGAAAATTTATTTACGATTTCTCATGATTTTCTCCCCTTGTGAGAATAGTTTCATGGCAAAGTGAAAGTTGAATAGGAAACCGAACAACAGTGAAATGGGAGTAAGACACCTGTACACTGAACATTGTAACTACTAAGTATTATCCCTGGAAAGGATATTATGTAACACTGGTTTTTTTTTTCTTTCTGCTTTAAAGAAGCGGGTTTAGCAGCCGCCATCTGTCTCTTACTTTCTGTTTCGCGTCGACTGCAGTCTCTGTATCTGACGAAGTGAGATTGGGGTGTGATATTGTATAGTTACAAGTTGATATATGCATCGGATATGTATTCAGTTATCATTTATAGAAAGCATGCACTCCCCGTGTCATGATTTTAATTAGTTCAGCATTTCTAGCATTTTGTAACTGCCGGCGGGGGGGCCGAGCGGTTCTAGGCGCTAGAGTCTGGAACCGCGCGACCGTTACGGTCGCAGGTTCGCATCCTGCCTCGGGCATGGATGTGTGTGATGTCCCTAGGTTAGTTAGGTTTAAGTAGTTCTAAGTTCTAGGGGACTGATGACCACAGATGTTGAGTCCCATAGTGCTCAGAGCCATTTGAACCATTTTGTAACTGCAGCGTCACGAGGTAACACAGCATCGCTACTGGACGGAAATACGCCGCCATTACGCTGCAAAGTCAAATTTCCTCAAATACTGCTTTTCGCGTTTTACAGTAACAGCAGGAAAGTACCTAAGATTATTTTTTCACTTGAGGGTGTCTGTCAGAGGATCAAGGCATTTTTCAGGTTTTCAGAGTCTGTACAGCTCTTCATATCCAAGTTACGAACGGGAGCTTTTCCCTGTACTACTGGTACGAATTTAAAATATATAAATTATGTTCGGCCCCGTGAACGGTAGAAGTGATTTTAAGTAACTTTTCAAAGACTGTTGTTGTTGTCGTTTTCACTCTAGAGACTGTTTTGATGCAGCTCTCCAGCTACTCTA
Source organism: Schistocerca nitens (assembly GCF_023898315.1). Lineage (NCBI taxonomy): Eukaryota > Metazoa > Arthropoda > Insecta > Orthoptera > Acrididae > Schistocerca > Schistocerca nitens. Next base: position 79,198,850 of record NC_064624.1, read on the forward strand.
CCCTGTGCAAGCTTCTTCAAGTACTTACTGCAACCTACATCGTCAGGAATCTGCTTAGTGTTCTCATACCTTGGTCTCCCTTTACGATTTTTACCCTCTACGGTTCCCTCCAATACTAAACTGGTGATCCCTTGATGCCTGAGAAAGTGTCCTACCAACCGATCCCTTCTTTTAGTCCAGTTGTGCCACAAACTCTTCTTCTCCCCAATTCTATTCACCACCTCCTCATTAGTTACCTGATCTACCCATGCTTCTTCAGCATACTTCTGTAGCACCATTTTCAAAGATAATATTCATAATAACATACATTTTACAATTCTTACGTCTTACTTATAGAAGGTTGTATACATGGAAGAACCCTGGAGATACTAAAAGGTATCAGATAGATTATATAATGGTAAGACAGAGATTTAGGAACCAGGTTTTAAATTGTAAGACATTTCCAGGGGCAGATGTGGACTCTGACCACAATCTATAGGTTATGACCTGTAGATTAAAACTGAAGAAACTGCAAAAAGGTGGGAATTTAATGAGATGGGACCTGGATAAACTGACTAAACCAGAGGTTGTACAGAGTTTCACGGAGAGCATAAGGGAACAATTGACAGGAATGGGGGAAAGAAATACAGTAGAAGAAGAATGGGTAGCTTTGAGGGATGAAGTAGTGAAGGCAGCAGAGGATCAAGTAGGTAAAAAGACGAGGGCTGGTAGAAATCCTTGGGTAACAGAAGAAATATTGAATTTAATTGATGAAAGGAGAAAATATAAAAATGCAGTAAATGAAGCAGGTAAAAATGAATACAAACGTCTCAAAAATGAGATCGGCAGGAAGTGCAAAATGGCTAAGCAGGGATGGCTAGAGGACAAATGTAAGGATGTAGAGGCTTATCTCACTAGGGGTAAGATAGATACTGCCTACAGGAAAATTAAAGAGACCTTTGGAGATAAGAGAACCACTTGTATGAACATCAAGAGCTCAGATGGAAACCCAGTTCTAAGCAAAGAAGGGAAAGCAGAAAGGTGGAAGGAGTATATAGAGGGTCTATACAAGGGCGATGTACTTGAGGACAATATTATGGAAATGGAAGAGGATGTAGATGAAGATGAAATGGGAGATACGATACTGCGTGAAGAGTTTGACAGAGCACTGAAAGAGCTGAGTCGAAACAAGGCCCCCGGAGTAGACAACATTCCATTGGAACTACTGACGGCCTTGGGAGAGCCAGTCCTGACAAAACTCTACCATCTGGTGAGCAAGATGTATGAAACAGGCGAAATACCCTCAGACTTCAAGAAGAATATAATAATTCCAATCCCAAAGAAAGCAGGTGTTGACAGATGTGAGAATTACCGAACAATCAGTTTAATAAGCCACAGCTGCAAAATACTAACACGAATTCTTTACAGACGAATGGAAAAACTAGTAGAAGCCGACCTCGGGGAAGATCAGTTTGGATTCCGTAGAAATACTGGAACACGTGAGGCAATACTGACCTTACGGCCGGTCGGAGTGCCTGTGCGTTTCTAGGCGCTACAGTCTGGAACCGAGCGCCCGCTACGGTCGCAGGTTCGAATCCTGCCTCGGGCATGGATGTGTGTGATGTTCTTAGGTTAGTTAGGTTTAATTAGTTCTAAGTTCTAGGCGACTGATGACCTTAGAAGTTAAGTCGCATAGTGCTCAGAGCCATTTTTTTGACCTTACGACTTATCTTAAAAGAAAGATTAAGGAAAGGCAAATCTACGTTTCTAGCATTTGTAGACTTAGAGAAAGCTTTTGACAATGTTAACTGGAATACTCTCTTTCAAATTCTAAAGGTGGCAGGGGTAAAATACAGGGAGCGAAAGGCTATTTACAATTTGTACAGAAACCAGATGGCAGTTATAAGAGTCGAGGGACATGAAAGGGAAGCAGTGGTTGGGAAGGGAGTAAGACAGGGTTGTAGCCTCTCCCCGATGTTATTCAATCTGTATATTGAGCAAGCAGTAAAGGAAACAAAAGAAAAATTCGGAGTAGGTATTAAAATCCATGGAGAAGAAATAAAAACTTTGAGGTTCGCCGATGACATTGTAATTCTGTCAGAGACAGCAAAGGATTTGGAAGAGCAGTTGAACGGAATGGATGGTGTCTTGAAGGGAGGATATAAGATGAACATCAACAAAAGCAAAACGAGGATAATGGAATGTAGTCGAATTAAGTCGGCTGATGTTGAGGGTATTAGATTAGGAAATGAGACACTTAAAGTAGTAAAGGAGTTTTGCTATTTGGGGAGCAAAATAACTGATGATGGTCGAAGTAGAGAGGATATAAAATGTAGACTGGCAATGGCAAGGAAAGTGTTTCTGAAGAAGAGAAATTTGTTAACATCGAGTATAGGTTTAAGTGTCAGGAAGTCTTTTCTGAAAGTATTTGTATGGAGTGTAGCCATGTATGGAAATGAAACATAGACAGTAAATAGTTTGGACAAGAAGATAATAGAAACTTTCGAAATGTGGTGCTACAGAAGAATGCTGAAGATTAGATGGGTAGATCACATAACTAATGAGGAGGTACTGAATAGGATTGGGGAGAAAAGGAGTTTGTGGTACAACTTGACCAGAAGAAGGGATCGGTTGGTAGGACATGTTCTGAGGCATCAAGGGATCACCAATTTAGTATTGGAGGGCAGCGTGGAGGGTAAAAATCGTAGGGGGAGACCAAGAAATGAATACACTAAGCAGATTCAGAAGGATGTAGGTTGCAGTAGGTACTGGGAGATGAAGAAGCTTGCACAGGATAGAGTAGCATGGAGAGCTGCATCAAACCAGGCTCAGGACTGAAGACCACAACAACAACATACTTATCTCTTGTCCTATGGAAGCCAGACTACAATAGAAAGTAATTTTTCGCAGATATAGAGTTGTAAACAGACTCGTACGGCGGGAGATGAAATACATACTACCACCTCTGAAAGTTTCCTGCCCTGTATTCTTATCAACAACAGTACCGATACATGCATTCCGCTGTCAGACGCATCACAATGATATTCGCTCGTGACTTTCGACTCGTTTGTTTTCTGTACAGGGACGCTTACCTCAAATTGATACATTTCTCCTTGTCCTTCATCTATTAAAGTTTGTAACATCATCACGGAATCACGTTGCACGTACATACGTTCACAGGCGCCGGCGCCTATAGCTATGTAGCGTCGTTGGGTGACGTTTCTGCATATTGTTTCCTGTGTAAAACTTGATCTATATAGTCCCCTTCTAGATCTAGAAGTGCGTAACATGAATTATAGAACACCCTGTACAATATCTCTAATTTTTTAGTCTCCTGAAGGTGACAAATTACACTACTGGCCATTAAAATTGCTACACCAAGAAGAAATGCAGATGATAAACAGGTATTCATCGTACAAATATATACTAGAACTGACATGTGATTACATTTTCACGCAATTTGGGTGCATAGATCCTGAGAAATCAGTAACCAGAACAACCACCTCTGGCCGTAATAACGGCATCGATACGCCTGGGCATTGAGTCAAACAGAGCTTGGATGGCGTGTACAGGTACAGCTGCCCATGCAGCTTCAAGACGATACCACAGTTCATCGAGAGTAGTGACTGGCGTATTGTGACGAGCCAGTTGCTTGGCCACCATTGACCAGACGTTTTCAATTGGTGAGAGATCTGGAGAATGTGATGGCCAGGACAGCAGTCGAACATTTTCTGTATTCAGAAAGGTCCGTGCAGGACGTGTTACATGCGGTCGTGCATTATCCTGCTGAAATGTAGGGTTTCGCAGGTATCGAATTAAGGGTAGAGCCACGGGTCGTAGCACATCTGAAATGTAACGTCCACTGTTCAAAGTGCCGGCAATGCGAACAAGAGGTGACCGAGACGTGTAACCAATGGCACCCCATACCATCACGCCGGATGTCACGCCAGTGTGGCGATGACGAATACACGCTTCCAATGTGCCTTCACCGCGATGTCGACAAACAGGGATGCGAGCATCATGATGCTGTAAACAGAACGTGGATTCAACCGAAAAAATGACGTTTTGCCATTCGTGCACCCAGGTCCGTCGTCGAGTACAACATCGCAGGCGCTCCTGTCTGTGATGCAGCGTCAAGGGTGACCGCAGTCGTGGTGTCCGAGCTGATAGTCCATGCTGCAGTAAACTTCGTCCAACTGTTCGTGCAGATGGTTGTTGTCTTGCAAACGTCCCCATGTGTTGCTTCACGGATCGAGACGTGGCTGCACGATCCGTTACAGCCGTGCGGATAAGATGCCTGTCATCTCGACTGCTAGTGATACGAGGCCGTTGGGATCGAGCACGGCGTTCCGTATTACCCTCCTGAACCCACCGATTCCATGTTCTGCTAAGTCATTAGGCCTCGACCGACGTGAGCAGCAATGTCGCGATACAATAAACCGCAATCGCGACAGGCTACAATCCGACCTTTATCATAGTCGGAAACGTGATGGTACGCATTTCTCCTTCTTACACGAGGAATAGCAACAACGTTTCACCAGCCAACGCCGGTCAACTGCTGTTTGTGTATAAGAAATCGGTTGGAAACTTTCCTCATGTCAGCGCGTTGTAGGTGTCGCCAGCGGCGCCAAATTTTTGTGAATGCTCTGAAAATCTAATCGTTTGCATATCACAGCATCTTCTTCCTGTCGGTTAAATTTCGCGTCTGTAGCACGTCATCTTCGTGGTGTAGCAATTTCAATGGCCAGTAGCGTAATTTGTTGAAACCGGTAAGGCGCAATAAAAATGTGTTTGCAATTGATGATTGAATTTTATTCTGGGAAATATGCTCTTCACTTATTACTTTTTAAGTTGCAGGGAAAACACTGTGTTTAGCGGAAACAGCCTCCCGCCGAACACGTGCCGTGCGCCGTGTGCAGAGTGCGGCCGAAGCCGCAGGTAGCGGCCGCCGCTCGCCGGCTGTTTGCGCAGCCCGCCAGGGCAGCTTCCCCGTATCTGCATATGTCCACAGCGGCGCAGCCGGCGTGGGAGGCGCCGCATCTGTCTGTCGCACGCGCTCCCTCACCCAATCACGGCGCGCGCCGTCACAGCACCGCTGACACCGCGACAGATCCGCACACGCCTCCTTGTTTTTGTAAATCGAGCTGCAGTAAAACAGCCGGCCGGTGTGGACGAGCGGTTCTAGGCGCTACAGTCTGGATCCGCGCGGCGGCAACGTCGCAGGTTCGAATCCTTCCTCGGTCATGGATGTGCGGATGTCCTTAGGTTAGTTAGGTTTAAGTAGTTCTAAGTTCTAGGGGACTGATGACTTCAGATGTTAAGTCCCATAGTGCTCCGAGCCATTTGAACAATTTTTTTTTTTTGCGGGATGTGGAAAACCACCTAAAAACCACATCCAGGCCTTCCTCGTTAAGCCGCCCAGCGGATTCGATCTGGGGCCGGCGCGCCTACCCAAGCCAGCGAGCAGCAAGCAACCTGGCTGGTGGACATCCAATAAGTAATGCATTATTTTTTCTTCTCGCTCCGTTTCGCTTGAAAAACATGCGGAACTTCTTGCAGGGCATCGTCAAGTAATCCCGCTTCAGCCCCTATAGCTCCATTAAGTTCCAATAAGGTGGCGCCGCTGTCATAGCCTTCAAAATGGCGCCTTTAATGAGGCGCGTTCAAACCACAGAGCAGTCATTGCGTTTCTTTTGGCAGAAAACAGAGGATCGCAGATATTCGTAGCCATTTGTAGAACGTCTGCGGAGACCAGACAGAGCACAAAAGCACAGTCAGAATGAGATTTTTCATTCTGCAGTGGAGTGTGCGCTGACGTGGAACTCTGTGGCAGATTAAAACTGTGTGCCGGGCTGAGACTCGAACTCGGGACCTCTGCCTTTCGCGGGCAAGTTCTCTACCATCTGAGCTACCCATGCACGACTCATGCCCCGCCCTCACAGCTTGCCCGCGAGACGCAAAGGTCCCGAGTTCAGGGCTCATGTCCGGCACACAGTTTTAATCTGCCAGGAAGTTTCAAAAGCAGGGTAAGTCGTCGGGCGAGGTGTCTCGTAAACCTTTCCTATCTCTCGTGTGCCAGCCGGCCGCACACAGCTGTCACTTCTACAATGTTAGAACGCCCGGACACTCGCATTCAAAGTGATCGATGGATCACAGTCAAACACCTCTCTGCTCAGTTCGACTTCTCTGTTACTGACACACTCGTCCACCAGTTGCGGTAGTCAAAGTCGTGTAGCCGCTGCTTTCCTCGCCGCCTGACAGAAGACCAAAAAGAGCAAACAAGGACCATCTGTGCGGAATTGCTTGCACGTTACAACGCTGATCTTCATTACTTTTTGTCCGACATTGTACCAGGCAATGAAATGTGGATTCAACACTTCGAACCGGAAAGAAAACGGCAATCCATGGAGTGGTGCGAAACCACCTCTCTTAAGGGGCTCCGGAACGCCCTATACTTGCAATGTTAAAATAACGCTTATACATTACATCTTTCCTCACAAAGTATTTGAGGTAGGAAGTTGAACTTTTTACAGATTATTTATTGCAATATGGGCTACAACTTAACACAGGGATTTTACAAAATTTTAGTTCAGTTATTAAACATGATTTTCTTCAATTTTAATGAAAATTCACAACATTTTTTGCAATTTTTTATTTATATATTCAAAAATATACAGTTTTTTGGAAAAAGGCTGTGTTAAATTATGCAGAAGGTACTGTGTAACATTTACTGAAAGTTTGAAACAAATATGTTTGGAAGATCCTTAGAAAACATGTAATTAGTATGAGAAAATAAAAGTTTTGGGAATCGAGCGACAAAGATTGGATTAACTTTTTAGTGCATTCCAGGTCCATAGGATGGATTATCTTCATCCTCTGCAAACTCCTCCTCCAGCTTCCTCTTGTTCCTCCTCCTGTTTACTCTTGCTTGTATTTCTAGACTCTTTACAGCCCTGTCTGCAGCCCGAAGGCGTTCCTTGTCTAAAGCAAGCATCGCTCGTACCATGTTAGAACCTATCTTCATTCCCATATTTCTAAATACCATGCACCTTACAATGTTGCCATCATTGAAAGTCGCAACAGCATCATACACACCAAAGTGAAGTGTTTCTATTCCAACAAATACAGTCTTGGGGATTCTCGACCATATAACACTATTTACACTTTCATTGGGGTTTTGAGTTTTTCCGTGAATACACTTTTTCAACAGTTCAGGTGCTGCTAAGTCTCTGAAAATAGGTTTTATCACCTCCATTATTGCATGAGGCAGACTATGCTTATGAGTGTACACTTCACCAGTTAGCAATCCTTTGTTATATTTACACCAACTGTCTTCTTCTTTGGGACACAAGCTATGTTGGGGATTTTCATCGTCTTTATTGTTTACAGTAATAACACATACCTTTGGCTTTCCAACATTTCTCCTTTTCTTAAAAGCCTTCAGAGGATAATAACTTTATTTTTACTCATTATTATACTTCAACAAAACAGAGACTCAAGAAACAGAATTAATTACGAATATTTTCGAGATAACGACAGAGTAAATAAACATGAAACAATCGACAATCACACCAGCGATATATATTGAACCATCACAGGTTAGCCACAACACATACTTTGTCTCACATCACTAAAATGTACCTGATGAACACGGACGTTAATAATAACACCATTTGACAGCAGTTTAACAGCGCCACAGTGGGTCACGCCCATGTAGAACACATTTCAAAAAAAATTTAAAAGTAGTTGTAGTCTTCGGAATTGAATAAATTATACACTCCTGGAAATGGAAAAAAGAACACATTGACACCGGTGTGTCAGACCCACCATACTTGCTCCGGACACTGCGAGAGGGCTGTACAAGCAATGATCACACGCAAGGCACAGCGGACACACCAGGAACCGCGGTGTTGGCCGTCGAATGGCGCTAGCTGCGCAGCATTTGTGCACCGCCGCCGTCAGTGTCAGCCAGTTTGCCGTGGCATATGGAGCTCCATCGCAGTCTTGAGCACTGGTAGCATGCCGCGACAGCGTGGACGTGAACCGTATGTGCAGTTGACGGACTTTGAGCGAGGGCGTATAGTGGGCATGCGGGAGGCCGGGTGGACGTACCGCCGAATTGCTCAACACGTGGGGCGTGAGGTCTCCACAGTACATCGATGTTGTCGCCAGTGGTCGGCGGAAGGTGCACGTGCCCGTCGACCTGGGACCGGACCGCAGCGACGCACGGATGCACGCCAAGACCGTAGGATCCTACGCAGTGCCGTAGGGGACCGCACCGCCACTTCCCAGCAAATTAGGGACACTGTTGCTCCTGGGGTATCGGCGAGGACCATTCGCAACCGTCTCCATGAAGCTGGGCTACGGTCCCGCACACCGTTAGGCCGTCTTCCGCTCACGCCCCAACATCGTGCAGCCCGCCTCCAGTGGTGTCGCGACAGGCGTGAATGGAGGGACGAATGGAGACGTGTCGTCTTCAGCGATGAGAGTCGCTTCTGCCTTGGTGCCAATGATGATCGTATGCGTGTTTGGCGCCGTGCAGGTGAGCGCCACAATCAGGACTGCATACGACCGAGGCACACAGGGCCAACACCCGGCATCATGGTGTGGGGAGCGATCTCCTACACTGGCCGTACACCACTGGTGATCGTCGAGGGGACACTGAATAGTGCACGGTACATCCAAACCGTCATCGAACCCATCGTTCTACCATTCCTAGACCGGCAAGGGAACTTGCTGTTCCAACAGGACAATGCACGTCCGCATGTATCCCGTGCCACCCAACGTGCTATAGAAGGTGTAAGTCAACTACCCTGGCCAGCAAGATCTCCGGATCTGTCCCCCATTGAGCATGTTTGGGACTGGATGAAGCGTCGTCTCACGTGGTCTGCACGTCCAGCACGAACGCTGGTCTAACTGAGGCGCCAGGTGGAAATGGCATGGCAAGCCGTTCCACAGGACTACATCCAGCATCTCTACGATCGTCTCCATGGGAGAATAGCAGCCTGCATTGTTGCGAAAGGTGGATATACACTGTACTAGTGCCGACATTGTGCATGCTCTGTTGCCTGTGTCTATGTGCCTGTGGTTCTGTCAGTGTGATCATGTGATGTATCTGACCCCAGGAATGTGTCAATAAAGTTTCCCCTTCCTGGGACAATGAATTCACGGTGTTCTTATTTCAATTTCCAGGAGTGTATATCTATTAAAAGGTCTGCATATTCAGAAAACCCAAAAAAGTAAAAATTGAACTTTTCATGATTTTGAGCCTTTCCGGAGCCCCTTAAGAAGGAAAAGTTCGAAGCCCCACCCTCATTCGGTTAAACAATGGCGACGGTCTTCTGGGAATCTTAAGCGGTTATTCCCTTTGATTTCCTGCCTCATGTTGCAACTATCATCTCTGAAGTGTATTGTGCTACCCTCAGGAAACTGAACAAACGAATTCGGCATATTGGTCGCCACAAAAATTGCAAACTATCTTCTCCTTCTCCATGACAACACAAGGCCTCAACAAGTCTGCACACCTGAAAGGAGGTCACAAAAGGTCGATGAACTCTTCTTCCTCATCCGTCCTACAGCCTCGATCTCGCATCTTCAGACTTCCAACTGTTACGTACAATGAATGGTTCACTCCACAGGAAGCAGTACACGGGTTTTGGGGAGGATACTGATCCAGTAAGACGTTGGCTTCGACGTCGACCAGTAGACTGGTACCATGCGGGCATTCACGTCTTGCCAGTAAGGTGGCGTAAGACCACCACACTGAACGGAGATTATGTTGAAAAACAGGGTTTAGAATCCTGAATAAAACCAACCAGCTATCAGCAAAAAATCACTGCGTTACTGCTTAAACGCCTCTCTTACGATTGTATGGAGTAGCGGATGAAATATATGACAGGATTCAGCATTTATTTTCTTTTTTTTTTTTTTTTTTTAGAAGACAAATCAAAATATCTTGAAAGGAAAATCTGATAAAGCGAATGTCTACACGACGCTTGCCTATCCTCTTTAGAAGTACTGCTGCACACTGTGGGATCTTTACGACATAGGATTAACAGAGTACATCGAGAAAGTTTGGAGACGAGCAGCGCCTATCATCGAGATATAGGTGAGAGAGTGTCACAGACATGATACAAGATTTGGGAAGGACATCGTTAAAACAAAAGCATTTTTTCCGGCGGGATCTTCTCAAGAAATTTCAATCACCAACTTCCCTCTGCGAATGCGAAAATATTTTGTTGACGCCGGCCTATGTAGGGAGAAACGATCATCGTAATAAAATAAGGGAAATCAGAGCTCGCACGGAAATATATGTATTCGTCTTTTTCGCGCGCTGTTCGGGAGTGAAATAATAGAGAATTATTGTGAAGGTGGTTCGATGAACCCTCTGCCAGGCGCTTAAGCGTGATTTGCAGAGTATCCATGTAGATGAATCGGGTAAAATCCCGGTGAACATCGACGCCATCGTCCCATTGACGCAACACTTTGAAACACCGTGTCCTGCTGTCTGGAGAAATCCTTAACTACTTGCTGCAGTCGACCCTTCTAGGTCATTTTTAAGGGACCAAAGGCGTCATAACCGCATGGGGAGAGATCAAGGCTATAGGGCACGTGCTCCAGTGTTTCCCACTTGAATTTGCGTAACTTCTGGTTACGACATTTGCGATATGCGCCGAGCGTTATCACGAAGCAGCAGCAACCCCTGACGCATGGTTCTACAATGGTGGTTTCTCCACAGACGTGGTGCCCATACACGTTGATCCGCCATGGGCGGGAGAAAGTGGATTGAAGATGTCCCGCTGCTGCTACGGTCGCAGGTTCGAATCCTGCCTCGGGCATGGATGTGTGTCATGTCCTTAGGTTAGTTAGGTTTAAGTAGTTCTAAGTTCTAGGGGACTGGTGATCTCAGATGTTAAGTCGCATAGTGCACGGAGCCATTTGAACCAAAAAACCATGACGGAAGTTTGGTAACTTACTGTTTGCGCTATAATAAATTAAAATTTCGAAAGCAGTACAAATGGTTCAAATGGCTCTGAGCACTATGGGACTTAACATCTGAGGTCATCAGTCGCCTAGAACTTAGAACTACTTAAACCTAACTAACCTAAGGACATCACACACATCCATGCCCGAGGCAGCATTCGAACCTGCGACCGTAGCGGTCGGGCGGTTCCAGACTGAAGCGCCTAGAACCGCTCAGCCACACAGGCCGGCAGGGCAGAAATATACGTAAAGCTACATTATCTAGACGCGCCACAAAAATATGTAATAGTTCAACTGCTAATATCTCGGTAATGCTTTGGCAGATTAATATGAACAAAGTGTTTAGAGGTGCGGCTAATAGAGCTGCATCGAGCAATCACAGCCGATGTAGGTGAATATGCAGCCTACCAGTTTTAAATGAGAGGTCGGAACATGGAATTCGACAGAGAGAAACTGTGTTTTTGGCAATAAATATATTTGAAGAGAAGAAACTAGCGGCAGCATTCTAGAGTTTAAAGAAGTAGGTGAGTAATTGAGTATGTATTTTTATTTGTTTATTTACGTTTAGTATCAAAACCAAGAAAAGCAAAATCACGCCCCAAGAACATTATTTGTGAAGAAACAGTGGCAGATACAGAAAATTGGACTTGAAATTGTTATTTCCCGGAAATTTCCAATATTTTCCAATGTATCATATGTCTCTTTGTGTTTAGTTTTAGAATATTCGTAATTATTTTGTCACATATTGTTTTGAGTTAGGCAGTCGTTTCGAGGGTGCAAACGGGCGGCCATCTTGATGGCAGGACACTTGGGTTTGAGCGATGCAAAGAGACGTACGTGCCGCGCATGTGGGGGTAGTAGCGGGCTGGTAGACACGTTCGGGAACAAGTATGTATGTAGCGACGTTCGAAAGCGATCAAGTGGAGCGCAGTATAGTTTTTTAGGACAGCAGTCAAGAGTGTATTTTGTGAATTGTTAATAGACTGTCGTGTGACGTGATCGCGACATATTTTACAATGAAGTGTTGTAGCATCCGTTATTAACGGCCGCCCTTGTGTAAGAGCCCGACAGACTGCATTTTAAGTGTTTAGTGAATACACTCCTGGAAATTGAAATAAGAACACCGTGAATTCATTGTCCCAGGAAGGGGAAACTTTATTGACACATTCCTGGGGTCAGATACATCACATGATCACACTGACAGAACCACAGGCACATAGACACAGGCAACAGAGCATGCACAATGTCGGCACTAGTACAGTGTATATCCACCTTTCGCAGCAATGCAGGCTGCTATTCTCCCATGGAGACGATCGTAGAGATGCTGGATGTAGTCCTGTGGAACGGCTTGCCATGCCATTTCCACCTGGCGCCTCAGTTAGACCAGCGTTCGTGCTGGACGTGCAGACCACGTGAGACGACGCTTCATCCAGTCCCAAACATGCTCAATGGGGGACAGATCCGGAGATCTTGCTGGCCAGGGTAGTTGACTTACACCTTCTATAGCACGTTGGGTGGCACGGGATACATGCGGACGTGCATTGTCCTGTTGGAACAGCAAGTTCCCTTGCCGGTCTAGGAATGGTAGAACGATGGGTTCGATGACGGTTTGGATGTACCGTGCACTATTCAGTGTCCCCTCGACGATCACCAGTGGTGTACGGCCAGTGTAGGAGATCGCTCCCCACACCATGATGCCGGGTGTTGGCCCTGTGTGCCTCGGTCGTATGCAGTCCTGATTGTGGCGCTCACCTGCACGGCGCCAAACACGCATACGACCATCATTGGCACCAAGGCAGAAGCGACTCTCATCGCTGAAGACGACACGTCTCCATTCGTCCCTCCATTCACGCCTGTCGCGACACCACTGGAGGCGGGCTGCACGATGTTGGGGCGTGAGCGGAAGACGGCCTAACGGTGTGCGGGACCGTAGCCCAGCTTCATGGAGACGGTTGCGAATGGTCCTCGCCGATACCCCAGGAGCAACAGTGTCCCTAATTTGCTGGGAAGTGGCGGTGCGGTCCCCTACGGCACTGCGTAGGATCCTACGGTCTTGGCGTGCATCCGTGCGTCGCTGCGGTCCGGTCCCAGGTCGACGGGCACGTGCACCTTCCGCCGACCACTGGCGACAACATCGATGTACTGTGGAGACCTCACGCCCCACGTGTTGAGCAATTCGGCGGTACGTCCACCCGGCCTCCCGCATGCCCACTATACGCCCTCGCTCAAAGTCCGTCAACTGCACATACGGTTCACGTCCACGCTGTCGCGGCATGCTACCAGTGTTAAAGACTGCGATGGAGCTCCGTATGCCACGGCAAACTGGCTGACACTGACGGCGGCGGTGCACAAATGCTGCGCAGCTAGCGCCATTCGACGGCGAACACCGCGGTTCCTGGTGTGTCCGCTGTGCCGTGCGTGTGATCATTGCTTGTACAGCCCTCTCGCAGTGTCCGGAGCAAGTATGGTGGGTCTGACACACCGGTGTCAATGTGTTCTTTTTTCCATTTCCAGGAGTGTAGATTGAAGAAAAATACTTGTTCAAATTATAAATTAACGTGAGTGACTCAATATTTTAAAGTTCACCGCAATACCTGACTGCATTGTTTGTTATATTTTATTTCAGCTTAAACATTAGCTGGCACCCTATGAGGAAAAACGTAGCCAACATTGAGACCAACCACACATCTGGGCCACTCAGTTATGCATTCCAGCCATAGCACGTGGGGGCTCGAGCCAAACTATTCAAACTTCAATGAGTAGCGCCCACGACGTGTTACTGAAAAGTAACACAGCTCGATTAAACTCGCACCACATACAGAAAGGTCTGCTACAGTATACTACAGACCGTAATTGAAAGAACTAAGCAATGAGGTGGACGGAAACGGCACTTTTATTCAAGCATAATAATTACACTTAAGTTACTGTGCAAAGAGACATTCCCCTCCAACATTACTTTTCCTCAACAGCAGTTTTCGATACCAGTATTATTTTTCGAGTTTTGGACAGATCAGTACTATCTCAGTTGCTTTGCTGAAAACTTTCACATAGTTTTATACACACTATGTCATATTTCAAGCTAAAATTTGTAAAAAGGAATTACTTTATAAGATATTTTAGTTTCGATATAATAATAGATAAGACGTCCGCCCCCGGTAGCTGAGTGGTGAGCGTGACAGACTGTCAATCCAAAGGGCACGGGTTCGATTCCCGGCTGGGCCGGAGATTTTCTCCGCTCAGTCCTAATCATCATCATTTCATCCCCATCGACGCGCAAGTCGCCGAAGTGACGTCATATCGAAAGACTTGCACCCGGCGAACGGTCTACCCGACGGGAGGCTCTCGTCACACGACATTTCAATCGGTAAGACTAGTTCTGAATGTACAGTTAAAATTGAAATTTCTATTATTAATTACACAATCCTGTACTGGTTTCTACATTTATTTCTGGATTCATTTATGAAATAACAATCGAAATTAACAGAAATTCATTTACCAAGAAAAATTGCAAACCTTTACGAATATTGTCATTTCCGCTGAGTGCGAGAGTCGTAAGCATGCGTCTGATGTGATCGGACGTATTTTTACATTTTTGTGCAAGCAATGAAATTTCAACTTCGTTAACGTGAAAAATAAAAAGACTGTATCATATACTAAAATGTGATTAAATATATTTACATAAAAACAAAAATTCTGCAAGAACGATCTTCAAATTTATTTAGTTCAATTAAACTGCGAGGATCTAAAATCAGAGAATTTAAGCTTCAAGAATCAGACCCCTAGACAAGCAGTGAAGGAAACAAAAGAAAAATTTGAAGTAGGAATTAAAATCAATAGAGAATAAATAAAAACTCTGTGGTTTGCCGATGACGTAATTCTGTCAGAGACAGCAAAGGACTTGAAAGAGCAGTTCAACAGAACGGACAGTGTTTTGAAAGGCTGATAAGAGATGAACATCAAGAAAAACAAGGATAATGGAATGTAGTCAAATAAATTAGGTGATGCTGAGGGAATCTGATTAGGAAACTAGATACTTAATGCAGTAGATGACTTTTGCCATTTGGGCAGCAAAGTAACTTTTGATGGTCGAAGTAGGGAGGATGTAAAGTGTAGAATGGCAATGGCAAGAAAAGCATTTTTGAAGAAGAGAAATTTGTTAACATCAAATACAGATTTAAGTGTTAGGAAGTCTCTTCTGTAGGTATTTGTCTGGATTGTAGAATGCTGAAGATTACACGGGTCGTTCGCGTAACTGATGAGGAGAACTGAACAGAATTGGTGGGACAAGCAACTTGTCGCAACTTGTCGCTGAACTCGAGCAAAAGGAGGGATCCGTTGATTCTGAGACATCATCAAGGAATCACCAATTTAGTATCGGAGGGAAAATTCAGCAAGGCGTGGGTTGGAATAGTTATTCGGAGATGAAGAGGCGGGTACAGGATAGAGTAGCATCGAAAGCTGCCTGAATACATTCTTCGGATTGAACACCACGACAGCAACAACATTGTCGAAGTTACATAAGCTATGTTACTTACTAGTAACACATGATGCGAAAGTTACTTTCGTCCGTAAGTTTCGAACACCAGTGTACTAATTTCAGATGTAAGTTACGAAAATATTAATTTGAAATTATTGCTGAGTGATGCCGAGAAGTACGACAAAATGCCGGAAGGTTTTTTACGTGTAGTCGACGAAGAACTTCGGAGCCGCCAGCCAACTTTCGAGGTCTGAGGAAGGCAGTGCCTCGAAGACTGACGTGTATGCCGCGCAGACGCGAAGCAGTCGTCTAGAAGGAGGCACTCGCCACCCGTCACTGTGACGAAAAAATGAAGGCCGACGCCTCTTTGTGAAAGACAGTCTTTGCTTTGTGTTCCTTGCTCTTTGACGTCTTTACGTTTGCAGCACGCCACGGCTACTGCAGCTGTTATTAATTCATTTCTTTTTACTGACAGTTAGCAAACGATTACAGCGAACCGTCGTGCATGCGTTATTTTCTGCAGGATGTACTCACATTTTTTGTTCAGTGATAGATCGTTAATTTTACCGAGTGAATATGTATGACAGTGTTGCCGCTCATTTTCAGTCGATCGACGCAGTGCTTAGTTTTGTTAATTGCTTCGTGGAACTGAGACAAGCACTTTTCTTTCCTTTGTTTTCTCATTTTGTACTCTTCGCAGCTTAGCGGAGCACGGATCAGCGGAACATTATTAACTGAAGTGCACTGACGTGTAATAAGGGCAGTTGTCGTGACGTCACAGACTTGAAGCTGGTGTCCGGCACGATAGCTGCTCCTGGACATTAACTTCTGGTGATATGTGGCTACAATGGCAGCCGCTATTGTACCGGTCATCTGCTGTTGTATTCGACCCTGGTCGACCATGAACAATCACCATGTACGTGAAACAGTACTACAACCAATTTCAAACTCCTGGACTACGTTGGACTCACTTTGTCCTCCTCCCAGATTCCCTATGATTCTTCCCCCTGTAAGGCATCCAGATCTTGTTTGAATCACCGGGTCCCGGGTGTGATTCCCGGCAGGGTTGGGGATCTTCTCCGCCCAGGGACTGGGTGTTTGTGTTGTCCTCATCATTTCAGCATCATTCATCAAATTGGCGAGATTGGACTTAGTAAAGATTGGGAATTTGTATGGGCGCTGATAACCACGCAGTTGAGTGCTCCACAAACCAATGATCATCATCATCATCATCACCACCATCATGCTGTAACGCAGGACACTACCACAGTGCACCATAACTACACACACAAACACACACACACACACACACACACACACACACACACACACACACACAGCGTCTCTTCCCGTTCCCCCAACCGCCTCGCGTTTCTGGTCCAGCCCCGTTTGACGCTACTTTCATGCTGACATCACGCCATGTGACGTCTAGATTTCCGTGTATAACCGGGGACTTCAGGCAATATGCTTCAGAACGTTCACTCTTTTCTACCGAGTGGATAATCTGCAACAGAGAAGGTAAACTTTTTTTCCTGCCAAGATAGCTAATAATAACCGTTACTCTAGATAACCGATTTGGGTAGTCAGTTTTTTCATCTTCACATCTCAACAGACAGGTTACTCTGTATTTCTTAAAACAGCAGTAAAGGTACTCTTTCTAGTGAGTACTTTTACTGCATTTTTAAGAAATACGCAATAACCTGTCCGTTGAGATCTTAATCTAGGAACACTGATTACCGATACCAGTTATCGAGAGTAAAGGCTATTACAGTACACTACACTACACCAAGAAGAAATGCAGATGATAAACGGGTATTCATTGTGATCACATTTTCATGCAATTTGCGTGCATAGATCCTGAGAAATCAGTACCCAGAACAACCACCTCTGGCCGTAATAACGGCCTAGATACGCCTGTGCATTGAGTCAAACAGAGCTTGGATGGCGTGTACAAATACAGCTGCCCATGCAGCTTCAACACGATACCACAGTTCATCAAGAGTAGTGACTGGCGTATTGTGACGAGCGGTGTTGCTCGGCCACCATCGACCAGACGTTTTCAGTTGGTGAGAGATCTGGAGAATGTGCTGGCCAGGGCAGCAGTCGAACATTTTCTGTATCCAGAAAGGCCCGTACAGGACCTGCAACATGCGGTCGTGCATTATCCTGCTGAAATGTAGGGTTTCGCAGGGATCGAATTAAGGGTAGAGCCACGGGTCGTAACACATCAGAAATGTAACGTCCACTGTTCAAAGTGCCGTCAATGCGAACAAGAGGTGACCGAGACGTGTAACCAATGGCACCCCATACCGTCACGCCGGGTATGGCGATGACGAATACACGCTTCCAATGTGCGTTCACCGCGATGTCGCCAAACACGGATCCGACCATCACGATGCTGTAAACAGAACCTGGATTCATCCGAAAAAATGTTTTGCCATTCGTGAACCCAGGTTCGTGGTTGAGTACACCATCGCAGGCACTCCTGTCCGTGATGCAGCGTCAGGGGTAACCGCAGCCACGGTCTTCGAGCTGATAGTCCATGCTGCTGCAAACGTCGTCGAACTGTTCGTGCAGATGGTTGCTGTCTTGCAAATGTCCCCATCTGTTGACTCACGGATCGAGACGTGGCTGCACGATCCGTTACAGCTGATTGGATAAAATGCCTGTCATCTCGACTGCTAGTGAAACGAGGCCGTTGGGATCCAGCACGGCGTTCCGTGTTACCCTCCTGAACCCACCGATTGCATATTCTGCCAACAGTCATTGGATCTCGACCAACGCGAGCAGCAATGTCGCGATACGATAAACCGCAATCGTGATAGGCTACAATCCGTCCTTTCTCAAAGTCGGAAACGTGATGGTACGCATTTCTCCTCCTTACACGAGGCATCACAACAACGTTTCACCAGGCAACGCCGGTCAACTGCTGTTTGTGTATGAGTAATCGGTTGGAAACATTCCTCATGTCAGCACGTTTTAGGTGTCGCCACCGGCGCCAACCTTGTGTGAATGCTCTGAAAATCTAATCATTTGCGTATCACAGCATCTTCTTCCTGTCGGTTAAATTTCGCGTCCGTAGCACGTCATCTTCGTGGTGTAGCAATTTTGATGGCCAGCAGTGTATTATCACAGACCTACAGATCTCTATCAAGAAGACACATCATATGACAAACATCACGACAGGTCCTACATGGATGACAATAGGAGGTGGAAAAATTCAGAATGTGGAGAAATTCACATACCTGGGAGAATGTACAGATATTGGACTGACAGGAAAAGAAGCAATGGGAGCAGGAATAAAGAAAATGAACTTAGCATATAAACTTACTATCAACACCTATAATAAGAAGATTATTTCGTAAATGCAAAATTGAAACATTACTAAACTGCGATCCGTCTTGAAGCAAGAGCCGGAGTGGTCAAGAGGCTAGAACTGATAAAACGAAAGATTCTCAGGAGAATATTAGGACCCTGAAGAACAGAAGATGGTCAATTTAGAAACGGAGCCAACCAGGAACTGTATACCAAGGCAGAAATATCTCTGACGTCATCAGGAAAAGAAGGAGCATGTTCTTCGGGCAAATCCTCAGAATGGACCAGGGAGGTTAACACGGCGAATCACACAATTTCTGATGAACAAGAAAACCAAAGTACGATCTATCTAAGAGATACAAAGAGATTTGGAAGAAATGAGAATACAGGAACCAGACATATGTAACAGGATGATTTTTAACTCAAAAGATAAGACCTTCAAAGCTTTCGAGGACAGAAAGAGACCCAGAACAAAATAATCTTTGAGAGAAGATCGAAGAAGGTTACAAAGTATGAGAATGAAAGAATACTGGGAAAGGAGAAAGAGCAGAAGAAACGAAGCTGAAGCGAATTAACGTGGTCCCAAGATGGCCAAAACGAAAGAAGAAGAAGAGGAAGAAGAAGAAAAGAAGCAGAAGACGATCACAGATCGCCCCTTGCGGCTCAAAATGACTAAATGTTCAAATGTGTGTGAAATCTTATGGGATTTACCTGCTAAGGTCATTAGTCCATAAACTTACACACTACTTAACCTAAAGTATCCTAAGGACAAACACACACACCCCTGCCCGAGAGAGGACTCGAACCTCTGCCAGAACCAGCCGCACAGTCCATAACTGCAGAGCCGTAGACCGCTCGGCTAATCCCTCGCGGCTCAAAATGACTAAACTAAGAAAAAAATAGTTAATACGAGGTGCGGCTAGAAAAAAACCGGACTGATGCTGGAAAAAACATTTATTTACAATTATTTACAATTTCATGTTATCTCCTTCAATGTACTCTCCTCCTCGGTCTCTACACCGCTCCATACGAATTTTCCACTGTTCATAGCAATGCTGCAGATCATTTTCGGTAAGTCCATACATTACTTCCGTCGCTTTTTCTTTTACTGCTTCAGCAGTCTCAAATCTAGTTCCTTTCAAAGCTGACTTGACTTTAGGGAAAAGAAAAAAGTCACAGGGGGCCAAATCAGGTGAGTAGGGTGGATGATCTAAGATGGGAATGTTGTGTTTTGCCAAAAACGTCTTCACTGACAACGCACTGTGAGCTGGGGCATTGTCTTGGTGAAGGATCCGTGACTTTTTTCTCCACAAATCGTTCCGTTTTCTCCGTACTCGCTCACGTAGGGTAGCCAGGCCGCTAATGTAGTAATGCTGATTCAATGTTTGACCCTCTGGTACCCAATCAATGTGCACAATCCCTTTGATGTCAAAAAAAAACAATCATCATTGCCTCGAATTTCGATTTTGACATTCGTGCTTTTTTTTTGTCGTGGAGAACCAGGAATTTTCCAATGCATCGATTGGCGTTTAGTTTCGGGATCGTAAGTAAAAAACCACGATTCATCGCAAGTAATAACATTTTCTAAGAAGGTGGGATCACTTTCAATGTTTTCCAGGATGTCAGAACAAATCATTCTTCGGCGTTCCTTCTGTTCAATTGTGAGACACTTTGGAACCATTTTTGAACACACTTTGTTCATGTTGAAACTTTCACGAAGAATCTGCCTAAGACTTTCCTTGTCAACTCCTGTTAACTCAGACACTGCTCTGATTGTTAAACGGCGATCTTGTCGAACAAGTTTACCGATTTTTTCAATGTTTGCATCAGTTTTTGCTGACAATGGTCTGCCAGTGCGAGTGTCATCACTGGTGTCTTCGCGGCCATCTTTAAATCGTTTAAACCACTCAAACACTTGTGTTCGCGATTAACAATCATCGCCGTACACTTGTTGTAA